>NC_072480.1:52903571-53219642 GCF_027574615.1 Eptesicus fuscus
TTCTCATCCATCTGAGTTCTCTGCTGCTCTCTTATGATGAGTGGATGAGGCGTGCGCACATGGGCACCGGCCAACGTCCCCATCTCCTAGAAAGGGAAGGGGAGGTCAGTTTGGAAATGTCCCCCATGTATGTTTGTAGGCCTTGGCAGGGATCCTGCTCCAGGGGATAGTGCCTAAAAGTGGTTGGTTGTCTGTCTTTCATAGGGGAAGAGACCATAAGCTCAGGTCCTTCAACATCTTCTCAGTTTAGGCAAAGATGTTGACCAAGACTTCTATCTCCTCCACAGCCGAGACTTCAGGATGGTATCAATAAGGAACAACAAGAAAGAAAAAAAAAAAAATGGAACTATGTATGGTGACAGATGTTAACTAGACTTATTTTGGTGATCACTTTATAATTTATGCAAATATCAATTCATTATGTTGTACACCTGAAACTAATATAATGTTATAGGTCAATTGTACTTTATTTTAAAAAAAGAGAAAGAGACATGACAATCTAAAAATAATAAGGAATATAAAAGCTCAGTTAGAACATTTGTTATGACTTGCTTCTTACAAAGGAAATAGAGATAAGTTTTAATCAGTCTGACTACAAAAATACTTTTATTTAGTCTAGAATCTCTTATATGCTTTCAAATTGCTGTTGTTTCACAGGGGAGCTGGGAATGTTGCTCCTTGTTGCACAATCTGTGGTGGTTTTGCAGTGCAATAACTTTTTTAGACTGAAACACATTTTCCGGAATTTCCTTCTTTGTAAATTTTTGGTAAGAGTGGGCCACCATAGAGATTCCTGTAGGAGATTTGGAAAGTGGAAGTGAATCAGGAGCCATTTGCTAGCCTACATATATTGTCACTTATATGCTGGCTCATCTTGTCAGTGTGGCACAGCAGTTAGTCACTGATTACACCACCTCCCCTAGATTCTCCTTCAACCTTGGAGACTCTTGGGCCAAATGTATGTGTCCAGCTCTGTGACCAAGGGCCTAGGTTTCTGAGGACACTTATACCACTAAAGTGAGAATCAAGAAGAACTGACATAGTTGGAGTCCTTCCTCATGGATTCTAGCTTGTGCTTGTGGGTTCCAGCTGTGCTTGACCTCTCTCATTTTATTGCCATAGTCCCTTCCTAATTGATTATCTTGAGGCCTTCTGACTCTAGCATTATATGTGAAGACAACAGAGTTATTAGACAGCTTACCAAGCTCCCACAATTGTTGAGAGTCAATAATTGTGGTAACCAGCTTTTAATATGATCTCTAATGTTCCCTTCCCCCTGTTATTTAAACCTCTGTGTGGCCTGCTCCCACATGGTATTTGTTTGTGTGATCAATCCTTTACAATAAAGAGCTAATAGGCTAATTAGACCAAACAGCAGAACAACTGTCCTGATGACCTTCTGGACAACCTTCTGGATGAAGCTGGGGCTGTGAGGGCCAGCCCAGGCAGGCGGGGCTGTGAGGGCCGAGCCCCTTGCACGGATTTTGTGCATCAGGCCTCTAGTAGAATATAAGCAATTATATATCTAAGATTAGGCTATTAAAAAACTACAGCTTTTTTCTTGGGCAAGCTCATGTTCTCTCTTTCTATTGGAAAACACAGTGCTGTGTTGTGAGCAACCCTATGGAGATCCCATGGGTAAAGGAACTAAGTTTCCAGCTAATAGCGATAGAGGAACTGAGAACTGTCAACAATGACATGAATAAGCTTGTAAGCAAATCCTTCCCAGTTGTGTCTTCAGATAGGACTGTAGCCCTGACCAACAAGTTGACTATAATCTCATGAGATGTTCTGGGCCAAAACTACCCAGCTGAGTCACTTTCAACTCACAAAAATTGTAAAAAATAAATGTTTATTTTAAACGGCCCCATTACAGAATAATTTGTAACACAGAAATAATAACAAATACAGAATACTAATCAAAACTTACTCCTCACAAATGAACTTACTAGATGTACAACTTTACAACTGATTTCTTATAAAAACTAATTTTGATTTTCTCTGAATATGTATATTCATGTTATTATTATGAGGTGACACAGCTTTCTCTCTGATATTAAAAATATTCATATCTGTATTGTGTATGACATATTTTCCCTCCTTTTATTAGGAACTAAAAAAAGTAGTTTAAATCTTTATTACTAATAGTAGTAGAAGGTGAAAATAGCCTCATCATTTGTGACACACTCAGGGAAAGGTCAGCTTTTCTCTTCCCTAAGCTTATCCAATCCTTAAGTTACTTCATCCTGTCTCATGACTTTAAACATTATCTATAAATTATCTTTTCCTAATATACCATTTCTTTGATTATAAGATTCATACATGTAAGTTGTATTTTAAATCTTCTAAAGGGATCACATACCTACCTGAAACTTAACATGTTTCAAATATTGCATATTCCACTGCACTTGACACTACACTATGCAAGTAGTCTGCATTGATTTCCATAACATTCATGCAATCACAGTGTGTGTGTTTTTCTATTTAGGGAAGTGAAAAGCTAGATATTATTAGCTTCTAAGTACAAAACAGTTTTGGAGAATTAAGTCCTTTTTTACTTCTTTTTTAGTGTTTTTGTTGCCAAAGACAGTTATTATGCTATTCTTCAGCATCCTGAGTGTGGAGTAACAGCGAAAATATCATCAATGACTATGGAAATGGCTTCCTAATTATTGTATTGCATCAATGGGATGTCCATTTACTAATTTCCTTGGCATCTAGACATAGTTGTACTGATTGGATCAGCATCAGGAATTTTTATTCTAATGATGCTGAAAAGCGAATAATTAATAGCAGCAACCCCATTTGGATTATTTCTCAAAGTTTCTAGGAATTATTCCTGGAGGTTCAAAATATAATTCACTATTTAAGGCCTTCTAATTAACTCACCTACCTTTCTATTAAGTCCTTTTCTGTCTAAAGTTCTATGGCAATTTTATGTGCTACACTTAAACTTATGAAACGTACACATTTTTACTCCTTCAATCTACCTTTCAACTTAATATTGTTCATCTCAGGTAATTACGCTCACTTAGTTGCTTTATTATAATTCTTAGAGTCACCCTTGATTCCTCCTTTTGTCTCTTCCTAAAATGCAATACAACAGCCAATCATGTTGGCTAATATCCCTCTGAAATTAATTCAGAATCCCATGACTTTTTGTCATCCTTGCCTTCACCTGCAAGGTTAAAGCCAAACTCACCTCTTTCTTTGATTATAATACCTTCCTAATTGGTTGCCCTGATTCTAATCATGCCTCCCTATAATAAATCCCTTCCTTATAGAATGTAGGTATTGCAAAAATATCAGTTGTATCTCACAACCTTATATAAAATAGCAGCAACCTCTCAATACAGAGTGAACTTTCTAGTCATTTTATCTTGTCTTATTTTTCTCCATGGTACTTATCACCTTCTAATATGAGAGAGGTGGCTGCTTAGCATTGGCCTGTTATCCACATAACCAATTTTTGTGCCCCACTCAAAAATCTATAAGTCATATGATTTAAATAAAACTGTTTGTGTTTACTACCATATCCCCACATCTAAAATAGCAGCTGATGTGTATTAGGATGCTCAATAAATATTTGTTGAGTAAATGAATGGCAGCCTTTCACTAACATCTAACGACTCCTCATCTCAGTAAAATGAAGTACATGGTGCTTTTCTCCCTACAATGAGCCCCATATTCTGATGCTCTGCTCTAACTCTCTCACTCAGTTCCTGCATAGTTCCGTCTGCTTCAGCCATATCAGCTGCACCACTTGTTTTTAAACAAGCTGTGTAACAGTCACTTCTGCTGAGAATGATTTTCCTCTAGGTATCCATGAACCTTACCTCTTCACTTCTCTGTTTTTAATATTTCCAATTTATATTTTGTTTCTACTTATATTTATATTCTTGGAATCCTTAAGCAGTAGTCAAGGTAAGTATATTCTGATTTTTAAACATATGTATAAATTGGAAGCATATGGGATATTGCATATTATTCTCATCCTATGTAAGCATATGGAAACAGTTCGGCTTAGAATGAGTGTCTAGGGCCATATTTTCTCAAAAATGTAGATAATATATCAAATGGATTTTTAGTTTTGTGAAATGCCAAAGGAAGAGCTGAGACATTTGATAATTGCCAGAACCTTTCTCTGAAAGCTCACCAGGACCATGAGTCATTATTTAGGTGACAAGATGTCAGGATATGACAAGATATTTCTGTTATATAATATGACAAGGAGCTTAACCCAGTTCTAATGCTGAAAAAATATGAATCAAAGTAAAAATAAAAATGAAATAGGTCTTCCTTAGTTTCTTTGATGAAAAGATATCAAAGAACTTTATGAAGTACTTCTATTTTTAAAGTGTACAAACTCAGAACCTGAGCCAAGAAGTAGAATCCTTTATAAATCGAGACTCAAATGTTCTTTCAGTAGTATATGCAGCAATCTTACAACAAACCCTGCAAAAGAACACAGCTGTCAGAGTGCCATGCTAACCATGAGGACATAGTTTTTAATAAAAACAAAAATTTTGTTGAATAAGAATGAAAAGTTTAAATATATTATATCTTTAGTAAATTTACTAAATTTCTTTGGATTTATTTAAAACTATATTACTGTGGGAGAGGATTATTTTCCTGAAGGAAATAAGGCAGAATTTAAATACACATAAGTGTACAGATTTAGAATGATCACATTTTAAAAATATAAACCTTATTATAAAAAGAAACTTTAATAATGAGAGATAAGCTTGTCAGTGAAGCAAGTACATGTTTGTGAAAATAGATGACTTTGGTAAATTGACTCATGTTGAAGAAAACATTTTCAAATGTCACTATTGGCTCCATGAATTAATAAGAATGAACAAAGCTTACCAAGTTATCATCTTGCAATAATTATGAGCTGGAAGGCATTTTCTGACCATAAAATAATAGCTTCCATTGTAATTATTATAATTACCTAATAAAATATTTAAATAATTTACATTATACATGAAACTTTCTCTATTTCTATGCTAGAATAATTATAAATATTTATAGAAAAAAAACTTAAGTACATGATAATAATTTATGTGGAAACACAAATGTTCAATTAGATAAATATTTTAAAATTTAAAAAATTGAAGGATTTCTGTCTTTGTATTTTGCATATAACCAGTTTTCCAGATTCAAGCTTGTTTTCTGAACTATAACAATATTTTCAAGTTTTTGGAGTTTAAAGCTCAAAGAAGAAGATTTGACTTTTGGTGGTAAACACACAATGCAATATTAAACAGGTGATGTGTCATAGAATTGTACACTTGTAATCTATATAACTTTATTAACCAATGTCACCCTAATAAAAACTTCATAATGAAGTTTTTCCAAACTTTTAGTATCTATGGATAATTTGTATATTACACATACACATAAAAACATTATCATCACAAAAGTGGTCTCATTGGAATGTCATGAGATAGGCTCTTCATTTCCAAGCATGGTCTTTAATGGGGTCTATACTTCAACCACTAAAGATTTTATTTCTTTTTCAATCAATAAATATTATATTTATTTTAAGTTTTTTTTTTCTTTCAGACATTCCCAGAGTCCCCAAGTAATATACAAGTTACATTGTATAGATAGTATCTTCAACTTTTTTCAACTGACACTTTATATTCAGATTTAGTTTACAACCAGAAGAGAGAAGGAAGAAATAAAGGAAGGAAGGAATATAGGAAGGAAGAAAAAAAATAAAGGAAGGAAAGAAGATGGAATGGGAGGGAAAATGGAGGGAAAGTAGAAAGGAAAAAAGGTAGGATAATAAATTGCTTGCTTTCTTCATTCATTCAGTGAAGGTAATCCATGACTAACATAAGACTATCCCCTGTTATAGGATCTGTTGGTAAAAAGCTAATGATTCATGATATGTGTAGTTAATAATGACAGGTGTTACAGAAATATATATACCAGTGCCAGATGAACACACATTTACTTAAGTGGGCTTCTCAGTCTCCCTTTCTCTTCTATCATGTCCTCTGCTATCTGCATATCACCTAGTTACTCTGTTTTAATGCTTTCTAGTAGCCTATCAATATCTTTTACCTCCATGCTACAAACAGCCGACTCAAAATTCTTATCTTAAACTCACGCAAAATCTCATTTTCATTTTACTACTCTGGTTTATTAGAAAAAGAGAGCATCTGATAAAATCTATAAGAAATACAATATGAGTAACTGAGAGCATTTCTTAAAGTTTAGATTTTCCATATTTGTTTATATATTAAAGGAATCAGTTGTTAAAATAATGATAAAATGTCAGGGGATTTATCTAAAGAGTAGATATTTCTACACTTTAATGATTATAGCACAGAAGCCTACTTACCATTTAACTTTCATTTCCATCACAAAATTATTGACCCTAATCAGCCAGACCAATGAGTCCCATCTGCAAAAGTTACATTCTCTAACACAGTAAGTGTCTAAAGTCCTTATTTCTGGATGGACTTAGCACTGGGAACACTATAATTTTTAAAGGATTAAATAAACACAAATAGTTAAATGCTCATTAAAAGTAAAGCATGATACTAAGCATAAGGTAAATAGCTAAATAATTCTTCTATTATATTGAAACAAACCAGATAAAGAATAAGAATTTAAATCACTCAAGTGCAACAAAAAAAAAGAAAGAAAGAAACAAACAAAACAAAACAAAACAAAAATAGCAACAACAAAAACAAACAAACAAACCAGAAACCAACCCATGTTATTAAATAGAGGGAATTTCATAGGAGAAACTAACTATAGCAGTTGCAAAAAGATGAAAGGGAAAAGATGGTGAGACATAGAAATTTGTACCAGTCTAAGGTACTGCACCTACAGAGCTCAAGGTTCCAAGAGAGACATAGATGCCACTGTAACTTGGGAGCTCTAGCTGCATGGTAAATTCAGGAGTCTATAATTGCGCAGGAGTTTCTCCATGCGTACCTGCAGTCACTGCAAAAGGTACCACTTGACCTAGAGGGGCAGAGAGTATCTTGATTTCCCCTCACACTCTGTCCTCAAATATTTTGCCAGAGCCTATCATATTGGGAATTTAACTGAAATCTAGTTCACCAGGGAACCGGGAAATACACTTTACAAGGATCAGGCTTTGAAACAAAGCAGAGTAGGGGAGAGATACAGTCTCAAAGCAAACAATAAATGATTGACAAATTATCATTAAAAATATCATGACTTTTTCTTTTCTCATTTCCTAAAAAAGTTGAAGAAAATGATTTACATTTTGTTTGGTGAATGCTGCTATATATAAACACATGTTCTGGTATAAGTTGTGTCATTTGTTTTAAATGAAAAATCTGCTCTGGTTGGTGTTGCTAAGTGGTTAGAGCACCAGCCTGTGCACCAAAGGGTCGCGGGTTCAATTCCTGATCAAGGGCATGTACCTGGCCCTGGTCAGTCAGGGTGCTTGAGGGAGGCAACTAATCAGTGTGTCTCTCTCACATCTCTTTCTCCCCCGCCAACCTTGCCTCCCTCCCTCCACTCTCTCTAAAAGTCAATGAAAGAAATATCCTCAGATGAGGATTAACAAAACTATAAATAAAATGAAATGAAAAATCTGTCAGTTTAATCTATTAGCTAGTTTGTGACCATATACTCAAATTATTATAAATATCAGTTTATGTTGTTTACCTATCTACAACTTAAAAAGGCTTTCCATTAAACTTAGGATGAAATATAAAGTAAGTACTCTTTTCTACTGGGACCTGCATGGCTCTTGACTGCCCTTATAAAATTATGTCCTGTTACTTACTTACTTAGTCATGAAATTACTCTTGCCCTGCCTGTCTTTTTTTCCCTAGAATTAATCAAACTTCTTCACCGTAACATGTTTAAATATCCCTTTTTTAAAAAAAAAATGTGACTGTAATATTCTCTTCACAGAAATGTTGATGTTGACTTAGTATCAAGGCCTCAGCTGAACCTCCATAGCCTCAGAGTAAACTACCTGTCTGTTCTACTCTAGGCAGTACGTTGGTCACTCTTTCATTCTAGCAAATCATTATCTACATAGCATAAACCAATTCCTGATATTTACTTGCTTAGTTACTATTTTATTATTTCCACTAGAGTTGAAAAGTCCCCCAAAGTTGAGACTGCCTCTATCTTGACTTCCAAGAAATTCATCCCCAATATTTAGGAAATGCTTAACACATAGGATACTATAAATATTTATTGAATGATGAATGATAAGGAAGGAAGGAAGGAAGGAAGGAAGGAAGGAAGGAAGGAAGGAAGGAAGGAGGGAAGGAAGGAAGGAAGGAAGGAAGGAAGGGAGGGAGGGAGGGAGGGAGGGAGGGAGGGAGGGAGGGAGGAAGGGAGGAAGGAAGGAAGGAAAATCCTGTTGTTGAGTTTTAAGCTTCTACATTCTTTCCCACATCTGGTCCAGCTCTGCCTACTCCCTTAATGGGAGAGACACAATTTATATTGATTCTCTACTAGGCCACATTTAACTGGTTCACTTGAGGTTATTCATAAAGTCAGCTATCTGGACTTCAACCTTTCCTTTTGAATGGATATGGTAAACAGATTCTCCACATCTTATTCTCCCAGATTTTCAAGAAGAGTTCTGTGACTCTTTCTTTTACAACTGGTAAATTAGATTCACAATAAAAAGTAGTAAACCTCATTCAAGTGTCTTGAACTTGGTCAGATTTTCAATCAAACTTTATCTAAAACTGGAACAAATATTTAGGTACTTACTAAATATCGATAAATTGGTATTTGGTCTCTCCTTTGGACTTTCATTCAGCTATGTCTAATTTTTGAAGCAAGGAATCTCCATTTGAGGAAGGATGAGTGTTAGAATTAAAAAGAAAAAAAAAAAAAAAACAAGAAACAAAAAAGAAAAAACAAAAAAAACTATCCTTTTCCCTAAAACTAATTATTCATTTAACAGTAATCCAGTATCTTTTGTTTTTTATACTTCTCTTTTAACTATAGTGATATTACATATTTAAAGACTTGATTCAAGCTGATAAAATTATTTTAACTCCAAATCATAAAATAAAATAAGATAATAAACATGACATCATTGTAATATTAAGGAGAATAAAGTTTTGATGAATAGTGGTCCTACCAAGTTCATTTTCTCCACATTGGGCCATTGTATGCTTAGTGTATATACTAAAGGAATGTCTGTTGTTTCATTAATTTTTATTTATTTTTATAATATGTATCTTAAAGTTCTACTTATTGGAAAAATAAAGCTTCTGTGGACTCAGCAGCAGTAGCTTGTTGCTTCCCATCCCTTTCCATTCTGTAGTCTCTAATGCCACATGTGGGCTCCATCTCTCTTTCCTTCCCATCTCTGAAACTTTCATTCTACTTTATCTTTGTAATAACCTTGGCTTGTTTCCACTCTTCTTTCAGCTCTGGCTTGTGTCTTGCTTTCTTCCTGGCTCGAAGCCCTGTTCCCACCATCTGAGCCCTTCCAACTTGAGCTCCTACAAGAATCCTCAGTGTACTCCACCTCTAACTCCAAATTTACATTCTCTTCTGGCAAATATTTACACAATTCCATGCCTGTCCCATATATAACACCATTTAAATCTCAGAAATCAATCCCTATTTCTTTCAACTCTACAGAGAATAAACCTCTTTAAATTATTTTTTTTTATTACTGGAACTATTCTTAATATCACTTTTACTTCCAAATGCACAGTTCTTTGGGCAACACACTCTAAAACCTCAATGATCAAATCCCATATTATTTTTTTCTTCTTTCCCATCATCTTTTCTTTCTATAAAAGCTCCATTGTGTTTTTGGCCCGGAGACTTTCAAACACTTCCAACACTAAACTTTAAAACTTCTCAGGCATATGTACTACAAGAATTATTATACAAAATTGAACTCTTCCCAACACATATCTAGTCCAAATAGTAGCTTGTTCCTTTCTGTTTTCAAGTTCCCAAGTCCTAATAACAGATTTCATCTTTTCATAAATTCTATTCTTCTTCTCATAGGCATTCTCTGGAATCTGGTACCGTTTTTCCTGTTATTCCCATTATATATTTTTAATTTTTTTTTCACTTGCACTGTCCAACAAAAGCAGCCACTCATACTTTTTCCTTGGTTTCACAGACAAGTTGTGGGGTTTTTTTCCTGCTTCACATTCACTCCTTTGTTCTTTGCTTCACATTCCATGACATGGAGGGCTCGGTTCCACTCACAACAACCTTCTCCTGAAAGCCCATATACTTAACCGTAACCAACTCACAAAATGTTTCATATGGGGTCCCAAAGTGGGGGAAAAGTTTGTGATATAAAGTATTCTCTAAAAGGTGGGTCCTTGTTAGGCATCCATCTTGCCTGGATCTAAGAATGAGGAGTGAAGTGCCTCATTCCAGAGCAAACAGAAGACACTGCCGGAGGACATTCTCTGGATGCAGAGACATGTCTGGTCCTAATTGGGGCAGGCTGAAGTTGCTGGAGAATTACCATATGGTGGAAAAAACTAGATCGACAGATATGTCAGATCCTTCACTTCTCATGTGTTTCCAGCACTAAATTGGCTTCTAACCACATTTCCAGAAGTCCCCAGTGAGACGTGGCCTCGGTTAGCTGCAGCAGGAACTCCCATTGCAGGATACTGTATTGGCCCCTTCTCTTTCTCATTTTTTCATTCATTTTCCTCTATCTTTTGATTCCACAATAACTTTTCTACACAAATTTTTGTCTCAGGGTGCTTCTAAATTCAAAGAGTAAGACTGTCATTTATTCCAATTTCCCCCATTATTCTGTAGCATACTGCTGCACCTCCATTCAAGTCAGTATGCTGGGTTGGCTTAAAATCTAAAAAAAATAAAAAATAAAAATCAGGCGGAGTTAACTATAATTGCCCTAGTATATAAACAAAATAAATAAAGATTACATTTTCCCCCCTCGTGGTTGATAAACTCCACTACATCCATTATCTTCATTATTCAAATTGTTTAAATTTATTGTTATTTATATTATGGTCATATTTATATTCCACAGTCTTTTTTGTTATTTATAGCCACATTTGCCATATTTCAATGATAATTTGGTATATGTATGAAACTTGTTAATAAAGATTTTTCTCAACAAATAGACACATTAAATACCTGATATGTATTAGTAATCATTATACAGGCTGTATGCATATTTTTGCACATTTGATCTCAAAACAATATTAGTGAGATATATATATATATATAATCTTTATCCCAGTTTTGAACATAAGTAAACTTAGACAAAGAGCTAATAAACAGCATGATAAAGGATGACAGCAAATGGCACCACCAAAAATCCATATCCCCCTTTCCTGCCCTAGCAGTATCTCCTTAGGACCCATGTGCTTAACCATGATGCTGTATGCTTAACATCTCTCAATTAACTTTCCTGAGCCTCACTTCTGAGGATTCTGATTTGATATGTCTGTGGTACGTTTGTCTTTTTGAGATGCTTTCCAGAAGATTCTGGCCAGCGAGATTTACAGGGCACAGCATCACATTAAAAGCACTGAAAAGTCCTGTAATAAAGACATTCATTAATTTCATTGAACACAGTTTACCAAAGTTACTTGAACACACATACCTTTATTTTATTTTATTTTATTTTATTTTATTTTATTTATTTTATTTATTTATTTATTTTATTTTATTTTATTTTATTTTATTTTTGCATAACACCAACATTTTTCCTTAATAATTCTATGTGCATGTCATAATTTCAGTGATTCTTTCATGCTTTTCCTACTATGTTAATGAATCCATTGGGCTGTACTCTTTGAGGGCAAGGATAGTGTCTGTCTCACAAAATCCCTCCCAACAGAGCCTGAGTAAATTAATGTCTCTTAAAACATCTCTGAATAGGAGAATAACTCCCTGCCCACCAATAGCAATACTGATATTGGGGGGGGGGGGATGATTTAAAGCTAGAGATGGTGATGTCCCCTCAATCCTCTCAGATTGCAATCTGATTTTTATCCCACTGCTGGTCAGAGTTGGGAAGCCTATAGAAATGACTTTGGTTGACAGCTGTGGGTGTTGGTTGCCAACAGTCCAGCTCCTCCTCTGATCTATTCTGCTGCTACTCTGCCTCTGATCAACCTCAGTTTCCAGGTACAAGCTCTCCTGAGAGTTTTGGTTAAGATGAGATGTTCCCCATTTCTTTAGTTTATCTGCTTTCAGACACCAGGAGATTGAGCATGAGATATCCAGAAAAAAATATCTTCCAAGCAAAGAGATTTTTTTTTAGCATAATAAACTAACAATAACAGCAACAGAAAGTCTAAATTGTCATGCATTCTTTCATCTATATGGTTTATACCAAAATGATAGTTTTAGTCTCTAACTGGTTTTCTTAAGAAATTTCATCTTTGCAAATATTTTCTAATTTCTTTCTTATTACTGATATTGTATAAGGTTACAGGTGGAAATCACATTGCACAGGGCAGAGCATTTATTAGAAAAAAATGTCCATATTGCACCTTTAAAACTACCCTCCCCTAGACTTCTTTCACACCATATCTCCTGGATTTCACTTATTTCAGTCCTTCACGTAGTACCCCTCCCTATTGGGTCTCCTTGCCATCCTTCCATGTGCCACATAATATACTGTATATTCTACAGATGTTATCTTAATTCTTATAAAGTCCTTTTGAATAGGCAATATTGCTTCCATCTTTCAGAAAAGGTCATTGCAAAACCTGGAACCTGCCATAATATCTGCCACAGTATACTATTACTGTACTACACAGTAATAGACTAACTCATTGATAACCTTACTGCAATGTGCATAATAATTCGAACTAACCAACTAATTCTAGAAAATTGATAATGGTAAACAGTTCTACCAAAGCAAGTAGTATACCAGTTAATCTTAATTTTATTCTGATGTCTTATCTCTTTTTTCTTTTTAAACAGAAAATGAAAGTCCTATATACATTAGTCAAATATATTATTATTTATAAAATAATTCTGAAAAAAATAATATTCAATAGAAATTCAAAGAAATGGCGGTAGAAATAGCAAGTAGAAATCAATTCATTTATATATATATTAGCCATAGGAAGTTAATTTTGTTTAACTAATAAAACATCGCAGTTCGGTTATGAATTCATAGGGGAATAATTCATGCTCACAAGCATTCATCCATGACAATGTAAAATTTTTCTAAAAGGTTATTTTTTTTACTATTTTTTAATGAGAACTCTATAGCATTATGGAGTGACTATACTTGAAATACTATATATCACTTCATGTACAGTCCATCCTGAATAGAATTAGAATTCAGCATAACTTTGCTAAATTGAAGTAGTCAAGAAGAAACTTAATTATGTCCAAAATGAGAAAAATGCAGTGTAGGGAGTCGAGTTATAGCAGAGAAAAATTAAGCTTTATAATTACGTGATAAATATTTGCAGATTGACACTAAAGACCAAAACTGTCAGAGTGAAAGGGAAAAGTAGTATGAGCAGGAAGTCTAATGCTGTTGCTTAAGAAAAGGAAAGCAAGTGCTACAGTCATATCCTAATTATTTTCTTGGGCTCTATATTTTGTGCTGCATCATGTTCTACTGGATATTTAAACAAGATGGTCTTTCCTTCTCAAGGTCTTTCCTTCATGTCTCTTTAACTATAGGTGTGATTGTTGGCAGACAGAATACTTAAGAGTGTATATACATAAAGTATAAACAGATGGTATTTTATTCTATTTAGAGAACTCAAGGACTGGTCTGAATATATGAACTAATAGAAAGGTATTTCTCCATATTATAGAATGTTTCAATAAGTATCAAAATGCCAAGTATGTGTCCCATTTAAAATATATATATATTTCTTGCCCTAACCGGTTTGGCTCAGTGGATAGAGCATCAGCCTGCGGACTCAAGGGTCCCAGGTTCGATTCTGGTCAAGGGCATATACCTTGGTTGTGGGCACATCCCCATTAGGGGGTTTGCAGGAAGCAGCTGATCAATGTTTCTCTCTCATCGATGTTTCTAACTCTCTATCCCTCTCCCTTCCTCTCTGTAAAAAATCAATAAAATATATTTAAAATATATATATACATATATATATTTCTAACTATTCTGTGAAAAGATGAACAAATCAGACTTTTAGACTATTTTAATTATTATTGATAATTATATCCCACAAGTGTATAAGGTCTGAGTGGATTGATTTTTTTCTATTATAAATAGTGGGGATCCAAGTAATATTTTCTTTGAATAGCATGTTAATAATTTTAAAACTTTTAATTAATATGACAGATTAAAATTATCATCATAACACAAGTGCTGCCAAGTTATGTTTAATCATGTCTTTTTTTTTACCTCTCCCCTTTACCACTTTAATCCCATGATAAACTTTAGGACTATTTATTATTCAATTTAGTAACACATGAGTGATTTACTTATTTATTTTTCTCTGTTGGCTTGTTTATGCATCCCTTTATTACATTAACACACATTTTCAAAACTCAGTTCAAATGTCATTTCTGTGAAGCTTTTACTAACCTCCTTAAATTCATTAGTTTATCTCTTGTACTGCACTATTTGTCTCCCTTGAATTCATGAAACTGTTGAAAGCTCTGCTTATCTAATGCTTTGTGCACAGCTCTCTATTCATAAACTTCTTGCACAGTGTTGCTTACTAATGAACCAATTATTGAAAGAAAAAATCAGAGTAGCAGATTAGGCTCACCTCAGTGTTCTTCTATCTCCAGAGATTAGGTTCCTCAATTCCTGGCTGCATTTGTAGTCAAACAGATTTTCTTGTTGTTTTCAGAAGAGTAAGTCTTTTGTAACCAAACCATATTATCCAGAATGGGAAGTCCTTCACCTCAAAGAATTATTTGTCCTCAACTTGTTATATTCACTATTTTAACTTTCTGGAATGCCCTGTCCACGTTATTCATTAGCTAATATTTTCTAGAATATCAAACTCAGTTTTCAATGTGTCATCACCTGAAATTTCCCTTGACCTCAATTATGAATAGGTGCCCTATCCATATGCTATCACAAAATCTTGCACAGATAATTCTTGGTTTAAATGACTATAATTACTCATTACCTTTTTCTTAAGAGCAAGATAATAGAAAAAATATATATACACACATATACACAAATATATACAATTACATTGGTATGGATAGGGGTACATATATAACAATATATTATAAATAATTTATTTCATATACTTATTATATATGTGTATACATACACTTAAACCATAATAATTATTATATATATCATATTACATATGTTATATAACAAAAATATCTGTTAAGTCTATATATATTTCCATTAGGCTATCACATTGCCTAAAATAAGGTGTGCTTTAAAATAGTCTTTAGCCGAAACCGGTTTGGCTCAGTGGATAGAGCATCGGCCTGCGGACTCAAGGGTCCCAGGTTCGATTCCAGTCAAGGGCATGTACCTTGGTTGTGGGCACATCCCCAGTAGGGGGTGTGCAAGAGGCAGCTGATCGATGTTTCTCTCTCATCGATGTTTCTAGCTCTCTATCCCTCTCTCTTCCTCTCTGAAATAAAAAATCAATAAAATATATTTTAAAAAAATAAAATAGTCTTTAATGTATGGTTTTAGATAGTTTGGAAGGATTATGTAAACAGAGAAACAAATATAGATATAATTCATAATTTTAAATAATTAGTGTAAGTGACAAAATTAAATTGATTTCTGCAAAAACCTCATTTACCATTAGGAAACATTTTATGACTGGTAGAATATAATGTTAATAGTCATAGAAACAATCTGTTGTTCATTATACAGTGCCACCTGAATAGATAGTTAAGATCACTGTTAGAATGTAAGACCAATCATTCAAAAATTCTCAAGGCACTTATGGAGAAGTTAATCAGTGTGTGGGAAATCATTCTATGAGCTTCTGAAACATTGCTTTTGCCTCTTTTGTGGCTTGTATATGTCTCAACTATTACTTATATTTAAATGTGACCATTTAAAACATTTTTATGTTATTTATGTTTTCCTGTTCTAGTTCTTCAGGATATAATCATAAACAAACTATAATAGACAAAATAAACATGTAAAGATTATAGCATATATATGATGATACTAGAGGCCTGGTGCATAAAATTCGTGCATAAGGTGGGGGGTGTGCCTCAGCCTGGCCTGCACCCTCTCCAATCCAGGACCTCTTGGGGGATATCTGACTGCCCTCTCGCAATCCAGGACCACTGGCTCCTAACCACTCACCTGCCTGCCTGCCTGAATGCCCCTAACCCCTCTGCCTGATGCCCCTAACTGCTCCCCTGCCTGCCTGATTACCCCAACCCCTCTGCCTGCCTACCAGATCACCCCTTACCCCTAGGCTTGCCTACCTGATTTCCCCTAACCACTGGCCTGACTATCTGATCACCCCTAATCACTGGTCTGCCTACCTGATCACCCCTAACCACTCTGCCTGACTCCCTGATCACCCCTAACCACTTGCTTGGGGGGGGGGGGTGTCAAGCCTGGCAAGGGGCTGTCTGCCTACCTGATCACTCCTAACTGCTGGCCTGCCTACCTGATTGCCCTTAACCACTTGCTTGCCTACCTGATCACCCCTAACCCCTAGCCTGCCTATCTGATCACCCCTAACCACTCCTCTGCCTGCCTCATAGCCCCTAACTGCTTGCTGGAGGGTGGGGCCAGCCCGGCGAGGGGTCGTGGTGGTTCTAGTCTAATGGTTGTTCTGGTCGTGATGCCATTACAGTCTCTGGCCTTTTATTATATAGGATGGGTTTGAGGGGGAAAAAAAAGCAAGGAAGTGGGGATAGGGAATTGGGAAATTGTATTTTAAAATACCATGGTAGGGAAAGCATCACTGAATAAAGCAACAGCTGAATAAAAATTTGAAGAAAGCAAGGGAGTAATATGGGTATATAGGGGAGGAGCTTTCCAGGAAGCAGAAACATAGGGACATCTCTTACACCGAGTGGCTCTCTCATCCTCTAGAAACTCTGATACCTTCCTATTCACATAACAGATGGGAAACGATAACACGCAAAAGGCACCTCTGCTTCTTAACCTGTATAAACCAAAATGATCTGCTCACACGTCATTAGTGATAACTAGGCACATGGTCCCTTATGTTGCTAGAGATGTTGGGAAATGGATTCTAGCTCTGTGTTTGGGACAAAGAAGGAGTGGGGTTCAGGCTTTGGTGTAGTTCACAATGGTCTCTTTCACATCAAGAGAGGCATCATCGCTTTAATTTCATAACACTTATTTTAAAAATATTTTTTACATTTTAAAAGAGTTTCTTATGGAGAAAAATATTTCAAAGATACCAGAGAAATTCTCATATACCCCACATATCATTTCTCTATTTGTTGATATCTTATATCACTATGGTACATTTGTCGGCATTAATGAACAAATATTAAGAAATTATTAACTAAAGTTCATATTGTATCCGTATTTCTTTGGATTCATCTAATGTCTCTTCTTTAAATTCCAAGATATATTGTATTTTGTTGTCCTGTCTCCTGAGGCTTCCTCTGGCTGCGTTTCTCAAATTTTCCTTGTTTTTGATTAACTTGAGAGTTTTCAAGAGTCCTGGTTAGGTATTCTGTAGAAGGTCTGGCAATTAGGACTTGCCTGCTGTTTTTCTCATGATTAGAATGGCTTTCTCAGTTTTGAGAGAAAGACCACAGAGATGAAATGCCATTCTCCTCCATTCATATCAAGGGTACATGCTATCCACATGGCTTATTACTATACTAGAGGCCCGGTGCACGAAATTCGTGCACTGGGGGGGTGAGGGGGTGTGCCCCTCAGCCCAATCTGCACCCTCTTCAATCTGGGACCCCTCAGGGGATGTCCAACTTCCAGCAGTTGGACATCCCTCTCACAATCCGGAACCACTGGCTCCTAACCACTCACCTGCCTGCCTGCCTGATTGTCCCTAACCCCACTGCCTGCCTGCCTGCTCACCCCTACCTTGATCTCCTGCCAGCCTGATTGCCCCTACCTTGCACTCCCCTATCAGCCTGATCACCCCAAACTGCCTGTGCCTTGGCCCCCCATCTGGCCTCCCTCTGGAGGCACCACCCCCATAACCCCAATGCTGCTGCCACTGCAGCTGGTTATGGCTGCCTGAGCCTTGGCCTTTGTAGCCACTGCGGCTTTGTCTGGAAAGATGTCCGGAAGACAACCACTCTAATTAGCATATTACCCTTTTATTAGTATAGATTTGGGGACCATTACAACCACGCAGAACTTGAAGAAAACACATGGCCCTGGTCAGTTTGGCTTAATGGAGAGAGCATCGGCCTGTGGACTGAAGAGTCCAGGTTTGATTCTGATCAGGGGCACACATACCTGGGTTTCGGGCTCAATCCCCAGTAGGGGGCCTGGGGCGGCAGCTGATCAGTGATTCTTTTTTTTTTTTTTAATATATTTTATTGATTTTTCACAGAGAGGAAGGGAGAGGGATAGAGAGTTAGAAACATCGATGAGAGAGAAACATCGACCAGCTGCTTCCTGCACACCCCCCACCGGGATATGTGCCAGCAACCAATGTACATGCCCTTAACCGGAATCGAACCTGGGACCTTCCAGTCCGCAGACCGACGCTCTATCCACTGAGCCAAACCGGTTTCGGCTGATCAGTGATTCTTATCATTGATGTTTCTATCTCTCTCTCCCTCTCCCTTTCTGAAATTTTAAAAATATATATTTTTTTAAAGAAAACACATCATCTTCACTTTGAGCTTTGTCATCTTACAATATCCTTTGTTCAGTGTTTTAACTTCCCTCAACTTTCCTTTACCCACCTTTAAAGTGCAATCTATTTTGGGGAAGATGATCAGGAAAGTGATTCCAATGGGTAGAAGTTTTTTTTGGAGGGGATGGGTCATGAAGATATTTAAAAATTGAGCATGGTGATGGTTGTACCACTCTGAATTTACTTTAAAAAACCAGTTCATTGTACACTTTAGGTGACATGTACAGTATATGGGTTATATCTCAACAAAGCTGTTCTTTTATTTCTTTTTAAATAAAGACCAGTCTTATAATCAGTTGCAGATGTTTTCAGAGGCCCCTCAAGATTTGCTCACCATGTCCCAAATCACGGCTGTGATTCCCAGTTGCCTCCAGTCCTGGTGGATCTGGATGGTGTGGTTTGCAAAGGAGAAGGTGGCAAGAGGCTTATGGAATTTCGGCAACCCCATTCCCCCGGTCTCCTCATAGGGCACCAGGGCCATTCCCACTGGGCCAGCTCTGCTCCCTTTAACCTGTTGGGCAAAAGAATCCTGCGTGCTCTGGCCAGAAAGTGCATTCTTTCTTAGGTGGCCCGGATGCTTTTTTTAAGGTCATTTTATGGATTCAAAAGAATAAACAGAGATGTGGAAAGCTTTTGTCAAAATCCTTTCACATGGTTCTTCCAGTCTCATGGGAAATGAGATGTGGCTCTGAATTCATCCCAAAGTGTGTCTTTGGGCAAAAGCACTCAGAACGGTACAACTCCTGCAGAATGCCCCACACACTTTGCTGTCAGGACTCAGGGGGGCTTGAGGGTGAGCGAGGCGGCAGTGCCAGCACAGGACCTGGGAGAAGGTAGCACTTTCTACACTGCCCAGGCCACGTGGACTACAGCAGTACCTGCCCAGGTGGGCAGGGTGTTTCTGCTGTTTTGTTTTGGTCTGGCCTCCACCCCGTCAGCCACGGACCTGTGCCTGCACTGAGACTGAATGCTTTGATGGCCCTGCTTTTTGGTGGACAGTGGATGCACTCCCAGAGACTGGCAGTTAGACTCTGGTGGCTTCTGAGTCCCTTGCGGGGAGAGCCCGGCCCTAGGTCAAGAACAGACTCAGGCGTCCTCGGCCAGGAGGCCTCCTTGGGCTAGGGGCCGCCACAGTTTGAAGGCTGGCCATGACCCCAATCCTGGCAGGGGTCTCCTCTGGGGTGCTGGCAGGCCTGGTCTAGGGCTGAGGGCGGTTTAGAGGCTGGTCACGCCCCCGATCCTGGTGGGGATCTCCTCTGGGGCGCTGGCAGGCCTGGGTTAGGGTCACTGGCGGTTTGGAGGCCGGTCACGCCCCCAATCCTGTTGGGGGTCTCCTCTGGGGTGCTGGCAGGCCTGGGCTAATGCCACCCTGGTTTAGAGACTGGTCAAGCCCCCGATCCTGGTGGGGGTCTCCTCTGGGGCGCTGGCAGGCCTGGGCTCTGGCGCCGCAAAGGGAGAGGTTCCTGAACCTGCTTCCCACACACCTAGGCTAGGATCCATCTTGTAGGAGGCGGCTTCAATGCCCGGGGTCGGTGACCAGGTCCTCCTGAGCCTCGCTTTCTGGGCTGCAGTCCCACGTCTCCCAGTGCCCCAGCCTCGGATGCGCCCACGCAGTTGCCCCCACCACCAGCCACCTCAGCGCAGGCCACAGCAGCTGAAGCCAGCCTCTTGGAAGCCAGGCCACCACACCCACCACCTCTAGTAGCTCTCTGCTGCTTGCTCTGTGCCCTGTCCACTGGGGTGGGGGAGTGCTCCCAGCCCAGAGGCCCTCCCTCCCTCCGCAGCCTGGCTTGGGAAGCTGGCCTCATGCTGGGGCTACTATGCCAGCATGCCCACTCGGCTACAATGGGTGCGACACGGGCCCCATGGAGGCCAACCTGGAGAACGTGGACCCCAACTCTGCATCCGGCTGCTGCAGATGGCCTCCGTGGTCAACTACCACCTGCTCCTTCCATTGGCCCCATTGATCCCTCTCAGCACCAGCCATTTAGGCGAGGGTGGCGATCGCCGGGGACCCCGCCCCGGGAGGCTGCTGGCCGTGCCCGGCCACGCACGCCCGGGTCGCGATGGGTCCAGGGACCCGCGGGAGGCTGCTGGCCGTGCCCGGCCACGCCCCCCCCCGGTCACGATGCAGCCCTGGACCCCCGGGAGGCTGCTGGCCGTTCCCGGCCACGCCCCCCCGGGTCGCGATGCAGCCCTGGACCCAGGGGAGGCTGCTGGCCGTGCCCGGCCACGCCCACCCGGGTCGCGATGGGTCCCGGGACCCCCGGGAGGCTGCTGGCCTTGCCGGGCCACGCCCCCCGGGTCGCGATGCAGCCCTGGACACCGGGGAGGCTGCTGGCCATGCCCGGCCACGCCCCCCCGGGTCGCGATGGGTCCCGGGACCCCCGGGAGGCTGCTGGTCATGCCCGGCCACGCCCCCTGGGTCGCGATGCAGCCCTGGACCCCGGGGAGGCTGCTGGCCGTGCCCGGCCACGCCCCCCCGGGTCGCGATGGGTCCCGGGACCCCCGGGAGGCTGCTGGTCATGCCCGGCCACGCCCCCCCGGGTCGCGATGCAGCCCTGGACCCCGGGGAGGCTGCTGGCCGTGCCCGGCCACGCCCCCCCGGGTCGCGATGGGTCCCGGGACCCCAGGGAGGCTGCTGGCCGTGCCTGGCCACGCCCACCCGGGTCATGATGCAGCCCTGGACCCCGGGGAGGCTGCTGGCCGTGCCCGGCCACGCCCCCCCGGGTCGCGATGGGTCCCGGGACCCCCGGAGGCTTCTGGCCGTGCCCGGCCTCGCCCCCCTGGGTCGCGATAGGTCCCGGGACCCCCGGAGGCTGCTGGCCGTGCCCGGCCACACCCCCCCCCCGGGTCGCGATGCAGCCCTGGACCCCGGGGAGGCTGCTGGCCGTGCCCGGCCACGCCCCCCCGGGTCGCGATGGGTCCCGGGACCCCCGGGAGGCTGCTGGCCGTGCCCGGCCACGCCCCCCCCCCCGGGTTGCGATGCAGCCCTGGACCCCGGGGAGGCTGCTGGCCGTGCCCGGCCACGCCCCCCCGGGTCACGATGCAGCCCTGGACCCCGGGGAGGCTGCTGGCCGTGCCCGGCCACGCCCCCCCGGGTCGCGATGCAGCCCTGGACCCCCGGAGGCTGCTGGCCGTGCCCGGCCACGCCCCCCCGGGTCGCGATGCAGCCCTGGACCCCGGGGAGGCAGCTGGCCGTGCCCGGCCACGCCCCCCCGGGTCGCGATGGGTCCCGGGACCCCCGGGAGGCTGCTGGCCGTGCCCGGCCACGCCCCCCGGGTCGCGATGCAGCCCTGGACCCCGGGGAGGCTGCTGGCCGTGCCCGGCCACGCCCCCCCGGGTCGCGATGGGTCCCGGGACCCCCGGGAGGCTGCTGGCCGTGCCCGGCCACGCCCCCCCCGGGTCGCGATGCAGCCCTGGACCCCGGGGAGGCTGCTGGCCGTGCCCGGCCACGCCCCACCGGGTCGCGATGGGTCCCGGGAACCCAGGGAGGCTGCTGGCCGTGCCCGGCCACGCCCCCCGGGTTGCGATGGGTCCCGGGACCCCCGGGAGGCTGCTGGCCGTGCCCGGCCACGCCCCCCCATCTCGATCCAGCCGGGCTCCTGGCTTTTCCCCACCACGCCCCTCTAGGGTTGTCATCCCTCCCCAGGACCCCGGTAACTAATAGGATTTGGCGGCCGCCATCTTGGTTTTCTCAACGGCCAGATAGGCACCCGGAGTCCCGCCCCCTGCCTCTCGCAGGCCCAATCATGGGCATAGCGGAGGTGCGGTCAATTTGCATGTTACTCTATTATAAAGTAAGATATCTGAACCCTGATTACCTGACTGATTAACCTCCATCTCCTGACTGATACATTGTTTTTTAACAAAATAAGTACTAGCATATGTCTAAGTTATTTGTGGAAAATAGAGAAGAAATTGAAAATGTCAGATGCAAGGGAATTTAGGGGAACGATATTGAGTTATTCCACATATTAAAATTCTGGGTTTTACAAGAAGCTAGAGCAGGTCTTTCTTAATAGCTGAAGGAATGGCGGGATTGAAGAACAGATGGTTTTTCTTTCTCAGGGAAATGGAAAGCAAAGTCTTCAGCTGAGTGTGTTGATGGAATGGCATATGCTGAAGGTTTTGTGGACATGTGAGAAATAATTTGCAACTTGAAGTCATCTGTCTTTATTATGAAGGAGCATATCAACATCTGAATGCTTTGTATTTATTTGTTACACATGGATGTGTTTGTGTACTCAAAACTAAAACCCAAAGTGAATCACAAATATACTTATTCCAAGTATTATTTTTTAACTTTGACTTGATGCCTATGTTCACAAAGAATGTGTTTGCGTGTGCATGTGTGTATTCAATTTGATCTAATGACAGTCATTTAGAAGATTTTCACCTGTTAACCTAAGATGAGTCTTTGATTTATGCCATGAAGGTTCACAACTATAGTAGGAAAAATATATATAAAGTGTATATTGATATAAAGAAGATAAATCGATTTCTACATTACTACACAGATACCTACATCCAAACACAAGAAGGAAACATGTTTTTTGTTGTTGTGTATGCATATAATCCATATTGTCTTATGTCATTTATGCAAATATATATTTGCACATTCATATGATATCAAAGAATCACTGTATGCTGAATTTTTTTTTTTTTAGCTGGAGAAGATACTTTTATCTTTTCAGTTTTATACCAGGAAATCAACACCTAATTTGATAATTCATTATTTACAATTGATTTATAAAAAACTTAATCCTTAAATTTTGCATCAATATCCTATGACTCCAATTTTATTTATCACTTTCTTTCAAATCTTAAGAAAATTATTAATTTATTAAACTTCACAGTAGAGTCCACTGACATAACATTTAGTCTTAAGTCCAATGCTAATGTGAGAATTAAGAATAGCCAGTATCAAACTGACCAGAAACCTGATTGAACCTTTTAATGGTGATATACCAAATGATCTGGAAGCTTAGACCTAGTTCTAATTAAGAGCTTAATTTAAATATATTATCACATTTGAAAAGAACACTTTTATTTAATAGTAAAATGAAAACATATGGTTATTACCACTTCTGGAAAACCCTTGTCTTTTCATACGGAACATCTGTTTTGCAAATGAGGCTTCTGTTACCATACTCATGGTAATTTTAATCTTATATGAGAGGAAGTGTGAGTTATTTGAATTGTTTGAAACTGGAGTTGAATCAAACAGCAACCATAGATTGAACTTGAACTTATACAATCAAAATAGATTTCAAGGAAATAACAGCTTGGACATTAATTTAGCTTTTATATCTTGACCCCTTGGCAGGCAACTAAATTTTCTCTATGGTTATATATAGTTCTTTGTTGTAGTTATCAATGCAATTGCTTTATTTTATGGAAGTAAAAGTTTCTTGGAAGGTCCAATTCACATAACTCTCTTTAAAACATAAAAGTATCATTTCAGATTATGTATATGAAAAATATTTTGTATGTTAATAGACTTACTAATTCAAAGAATTAACATGTTTTCTTAAATTAATTTATATTACACTTTTGCTTTATTTTTTAAAAAATATATTTTATTGATTTTTTACAGAGGAAGGGAGAGAGATAGAGAGTTAGAAACATGGATGAGAGAGAAACATCGATCAGCTGCCTCCTGCACGCCCCCTACTGGGGATGTGCCCGCAACCAAGGTACGTGCCCTTGACCGGAATCGAACCTGGGACCTTTCAGTCCACAGGCCGACGCTCTATCCACTGAGCCAAACCAGTCTCGGCTACATTTTTGCTTTAAAATTATAACATTTTTTAAAAAGTAAAGTATTAAAATTATACGTAAGAATATAATTTTATTCATTAAAAAAGAAACCAAACATTTAACTTATAAGAAGAGATGGTACCATTAGTTAGTACCATGTTTCCAATTTTTAAAATATCAACCTAATTATACAGATATAAATAACACAGAGAATATTTTGTTTAATATTTTTAAGAACACTTAAAATATATATCTCTCATATACTTACACCATTCAATGAAACAATTGAAATTGTTCTTGTGCATTTGAAATATGAATTTGATTACATGCTACTTGAAGCGAACCATAGCCATACAATTTTATCTTTAATAACACCTTGGCCATCACATTTTAGAAATAAGAGATTTAATTTTTTTTTTTTTTTAAAAAGCCATACAATGTATTGGGGCACATTTTCAAAAATTTTGTCAGGATTCCCAAAAGTGGGGAAAATGCTTAGCTGGACATTATTCAGTCTGTATTTTTTTTTCTCTGTTCAACTCATAAAGGATGCCCTGACAGCAATATCAGACACATTATCTGGACCATATCAAGCATATTTGTAATAATCCAAGCCCAAAGCATCATATTTGAAAAGACAAACCATTTATATTTGATTTGCACAATAGAAAAGTGAGAGAGTTTGAGTGACACCAAAGATCACATGCCATATGTCCTGGCTGGACCAGCTCTATTGATTTGCTACATCAAATTATAGCCCTTGAGCCCCCAAAAAATAAGGCCATGAAGGTCTTTCTTTTCTTTTTCATAGCAATGTTGTGGTGATTCTGTAGCCCTGCTTTCTATTCTCCAGAATGACTCTGTATCTTACCTTCAAATTCAAGTTTCTTTCCATTGTCCTTAGGGCTCTCATTTGAAAAGGAAATATTATCATTCTTTAAATAGCATCAGACTAAGCCACACCTACTCTACTTTTATTTAAAATCATATATGTATTTATACTACGACATAGGATAGATCACTGAGGTAAAGACAAGTACTTTCACTCTTGGGCTATTCTGGTTTGATGGGAACTATTTTCTCTCTCTCCTGGGAGTGTCCAGCTTGAAGTTGCCTTTTGAAAGCTGCCAAATGGTATGGTTCATTTCACTTGTTCATTCTGCTTGTAGGCGTAGGGAAAGAGGGGGAAAAAGCAGAATGAAGGAAAACTGGGACCCCTTATGCTCTTCCAGGTACCAAGCACTGTGCTAGCTGTCCAAATTACATTCAATATTGATGACAATTAGATAAGATAGGCATTCTTGTGTTGACTTAATTCTGAGAAAAGATTAGGTTCATGGTCATTGTTTTTCCTTGGCAACACAAGTATCAATTATCCAGTTCCAGGAACCAAATCCAGTCTTTCAGGATCTGCAACATTGCTTTACCATTACATTATCATTCAGAAGCTGGGGTATAGGCAAGAGCATAGTGAGGGTAAGTATTACTTTCCAAATCATGCCTCCTAAAGTTGAATGTTTTTAACAGGTGTTTTGTTTTGGTTTTGTGTGTGTGTTTTTTTTTAATATATCTACCTATTAGTTTAGAGCATAGTAAATAAATATTTGAGAAAATGTGAGAGCACTCTGAGAAATTCAGAGAGATACAAAAATGACATTCATGCCTTTGCCCCCAAAAAGCAGTTGTCAAGGCTCCAACCCCAGAGGTCATGACACCCTCTAACAAACACTCATCCACCTGAATGTTGGAACCTGTTTATTTCTACGTAGGAAAGAGAAACAAAATATTTCTATCCTCTCCATGTATATTGCACTTACTTGGGCTTACTAGTAAGGTGGAAATTTGACCTTATCCTGTGCAAGCCCAAAGTTCTCTTGAACATGAAGGTGCATCCCATTTAAAAAGACTAATGTGGGTAATTTGCACATTTTAGTGATTTATTGCTTAAAAATATAAATCTAAAACTGTGTGTTGACAAATCCCATCTTATTTGTTTTGATTGCCTCCTGCAATTGCTTAATTGCATTGCTTTAAACACCATTATTTATTCTCTTTTCCAAGCAAATTTCCCCAATCTATGATAATGCAGACACACGCCAACAATACACCTGCAAATATATACACACCTTCACACATACAGGGCGGGGGCTGGGGGGGGGAGGGAGTTAAGACAATGTGGAAGAAATTATTTCTTTTTGCCAATGACAATAATTGTTAGCAATCCTCAAAAAATAATTTTGAAAGTGTTTTGCTGTTGGGAATCATAGAAGATGAGGTACACAAGTTTCTTCTAGAAGAAAGTGATAGAATTTTATAATTTTCAAGATTATCCTCTTCTGCAGTTTTTGACATTATTAAATATAATTTCCAATTCTTATTCTACTTTTTTATATGTAATAACCATTTATTTAATTTCTGAAAATAGTTTAGGCACATTTAGAAGGTCAGATGGTGCATTAATTAATTTAGGTATTCAATAAATACTGAAGAAATAATAAATGTCAGGTACTCTTCTAGGGGCTGGATACAGCAGTGAAAACAAGCTTCTGTTTTTTGAGCTTATGTTAGAGTTGGTGTGTGAGAGAGTGGACCAATGTATGCTCTATCTGGTGGGTGATTAGTCCTACAAATAATAATGAAGGTGGAAGGGGATGAGGCTGGACAAAGGGTGCAAGAGTGTCTTTTGGTCAAAGATGATGCCTCAGAGAAGAAATATTTTGAGCAAATGTCTCAATGGAGTGAGTAAACCATGAACTTCTGTGAAAGAAAAAAAATGAAGGAATAAATTAATTTGATTCTCTTTCTCTCTCTCTTTTATTGTAGGGAAGAGTAAAAGTTTCTACTGGTTATATGATAAATATAGTCTGCATGTGTTACTGTCCTGAAAAAAACAACACACTTAGTGTTATGTAATATTATATCATATTAGTCATTTTTATTTGTTTCTACTATTTACATTAATTTCTTATACTCTTAGAAAGCATATAAATACTTGAGACATTAATGGGGAATTAAATTTACATTCTTTTTGTCTGCTCTCACAGCACTGTCTTTTGTAAGATTACAATCTGTGTTGTTATAATGGCCTTGTGCATATCTCCCACCAAACCCTGGGCATCCTGAGCACCAAGCCAGTGCATTTTAGAGAGTAGATGCTTAATATAGAAATATTATCTATTTAGTGAATAACTGAATGTCCCAATTTGAAATTTTCTGGAACACAATTATTTCTTCCTTGCTATAGTTTACATAGTTGAGAACTCTGCATGTGTTCCTATTTGAGCACATCCAAAGTTCCCTCCTGAGGATACATTTTGCTTCACTCTGAAGCTACTGTTTGGAAGGGGCTGGAAGTAGTTTTCCATTCAGTTGAAAACACTGGGTGGCTTCTAATGTCAGCATTGCAATTTGCCCATGTGGTTGTCAAAGCTTGGGTGTGCCCTTATCAGCAACTCAGAGTACCAGCACTGCAGGCATTAAGTGGAACTGCTGGCTACTCTATTCCTAACAAACCAGAATAAGAGAATTGATACTCTTCTGGAAACTGAAAATTACCTAAGATACCCACAATATTTACATTGTATGCTTGAATCAAGTTTTACCACATTCATTTAATTATTCACACACAGTGTCACCTTGACTAAGGTGTTTTTTATTAGTCTCTTAGCTTTTGTTAAGGGCTTTCACAGTAAACAGTAACACAATATTCATGACTGTGGTTACTATAATGCTATTTTTGAAGGTATATATTACTGCACTATAGAAAATCATTGTGACATTTTTACCTTATATAATTTTCAGTTCTTAAATATTTATATTCCCTAAAGCACTGCTGTGCTTCTTCCTTTATGATCAAAAGTACTGAACAAATAATAGGATTCTTTATTATTTTTCCTCTTCCTCTAAGAAGATCAAAGCCAAATGTAAAATTTAGGCATAGTTACTTTTTCCTTTCTCCTATTTGCTACTTGTATTTATTTTTTGTTACTTAATTTAATTTTATCATTTTAAGCTATCTCAAAAGTTTTGCATAAATAATTGGGATATAGTGTGCACATATAATAAATTAATCACTTCCAATTTGCTCTTGCACTAAGCAACTAAATTCTGAGCCTTATTTTCCTCATTTGTGTGTATGTTTTTAATTTACTTTTCAAAATATGTAGAAGCTCTATAAAGATATGTTTAGCATAACACCTGTTATCCATATGAACTTTTATGGGAAAACTGATCTACATTCATATTATGAAATAATTTAGCATAACACGAGGTGACATTTTTGCAAGCCATTTTATTTAGGTATTTATTAAATAACATGAACAAATAATGGTAATGTCTTTTTATTAATTGAATAAATTAATTTGATTTTCTTATTTAGAGAATACTGTTTTTAAGTTCTAAAAATCCAATTAAATCTAAAATAGCATGTATGTGAAACTCAAAATGTACAGATGTTTAAAATTATCATGCTATTGTCATAGTTTAGAAAATAAGAGAAAATTCAAATGAAGTCATTATAAAGTTGTGTACAATATTTCTTTGTTAGAATGATCACCATTCTTGAGTAACTTCAGTTAACTATATGTTATACATATATCACATGTGCACACCAGGATTTTCAATGGACATCATGGCTAACAACATGGATTTCAGAGTCTGGAAGTCCTGGGTTTGAACCCAGGCTGTGGCACTTACTAGCTATATGACCAAGGAAATGTATTCAGTTAACTCATCTGTAAGATAGGGATAATAATACTCAATGAAAATTGCTATTTTAAAGATCAAGTAAGAAAATATATGTTCTACTAGCAGTAAGATTCCCTAAATAATTTCTACAGAAAGTAGGTAACACAAAATTTTATTTTTTATTAAAATAAAATGTCTGCAACACTTTATTGGATTAAGTGTCCCTATCAGCTCCTCAAAGTATAATACTATGACTTTATTGGATTCTTTAAAAAGTATCTTACATATCACATGTGCTCACAATTGTGAAGCTTCACCAAATGGTATAAGACATGTTCTTTTACTATTGACATCTGTTCTATAGGTGCCAATTATAATGCCCATAACTAGATGCAGGTCAACCCAGGAAGAAATATAGAATACCAGAGGCCCAGTGCACGAATTCTTGCACTACTCGGTCCCTCTGACTGGCTTGCAGGATTGGGCTGAAACCGGCTCTCCAACATCCCCCAAGGGGTCCTGAATTTCCAGAGGGTGCAGGCCAGGACGAGGGACCCCACTGGTGCACGATTGGGGCCAGGGAGGGATGCGGGAGGTTGGCCAGCCGGGGAGGAAACATGGGAGGGTTGCAGGGAGTGTCTGGCCCATCTCACTCAGTCCTGGTTGCCTGGACCCCAGCAGCAAGCTAACCTACCAGTTGGAGAGTATGCCCCCTGGTGGTCAGTGCATATCATAGCAAGCGATTGAGCAGCCTTAGCATATCCTAATATATAAAAAACCTGGATCTGTCATGACCAGAGGCTCGACCATCCATAAGTCAGTCCTGCAGTCAGCTCTGGGTTGCCGTGGCAATCCAGCACTGACTGCTACAGCTGCAGGCGCAATGACCCAGCACTGACTGCCGAGGGGGCTGTGAATCAGGCCTGGAGAGAGGCCTGAAGAAAGAAGCAGGGTCTGATCCATAGCCTCTGTGGCAGCTGTTAATCAGCACTTGCCTCTCCATTTATCTCCAGGCCTCCATTGGGGATGCTGATCAGTCCTGTCTCGCCTTTCTGATCAGGCCCCATTGATAAGCCCAGAGATACTGACTGGCATAGAAACCAGCCAATCAGAACCAAATCTGGGTGAAGTGTGAGGAGCCAATGGCTGCCTAGGAGGTGGAGCTTTTGATGATGACTGGCATAGAAATCGACCAATCAGAACCAAATTGGCTGGCAGAGGAGGGCAGTTGGGGGCGAGATCATGCCTGCAGGGGAGGGCAGTTGGGGGTGAGTTCAGGCTGGCAGGGGAAAGCAATTGGGGGTAAGATTTTTGTGCACCAGGCCTCTAGTCTGTTATAATAAGCTAAATGAAAATCATAGAATGTTTTTCAAGACAAACAATTAACTATATTAAGAATAGTGGTATGATGATAAATTAGAGATCATCAATTTCCCATGAGCAGTTCTTTTTAAATAATATTTTAAATCTAATTTGTACCTTCTGAGAAGTTGATCACCAGAGGAAAAATGTTTTGTTTTGTTTCTTAGCTTATTTGTTTGTCACAAGATAGACTTTGACAGTGTTCTACCTTAAATATTTTTTTTTAAGTTTAGAATCTAATAGGGATTTAATAAATGCTCATTTGTGTTTGTAATTTATAATTGGTACTCAAATATATTTAAAAGAGTGAATAAAAGCATTTCTGAGTAAAAGCTTCTTGTTTTAGAGAAATGATTAATTAAATTAAAAATATATTGCTTAAGCCAGGCTGGTATGGCTCAGGAGGTCATGGTTCAATTCCCCATCAGGGCACATGCCCAGGTTTTAGACCCAATCCCTAGTAGGGAACATGCAGGAGATAGCCGATCAGTGATTCTCTCTCACCATTGATGTTTCTATCTCTCTCTCTTTCTCCCTTCCTCTGTGAAATCAATAAAAATATATTTTAAAAATTATATATATGATATATATATATAGTTTTGGAGATCAATGCAAACTAGAATATATAAAAGGGCAATTATTGAAAGGGATTTATTTAAAAGTATATTTCTACTTTCTAAAATCCTTTTGTATTTATGTCTTAAATTTAGTGATACTACAGAAAATAATTTAAAGACATTCTTGAGATAAATGTTACTAGGGGGGAAAATCTTTAATTTTTACTGTTTATCATTTTCCATGGTGTAAATAATCCCACTATGACCAATTTCAAGTTACCACTGAAAGCAGAGCTGGAAAGAGACATGCAGAAATAGGTCACATGAGCTAATATAAGTAATCTCTGGAACATTAGGAATCTTTCATTAAAAATATGTATGTTTCCTAGTATCCAATATTCCATTCTCATGATTTTAAAAATGAGGATATCAGTGTTAGGCTCTAATTAAGAGAATATTTATAAAGTAGTTCATATAAAAGTCTGAATCAGAATTATAGGATAGGCTTACTTTTATATTTGTCAACTGTATTTTATATTTATCACTTACCATGTATTATCTGTCTGGCTTCTTTTCAGGTCTCTGTTACATATCTCTAATGCATTACTGAGTTCATATATGATCATTTTAAGATCAAGGTCACAAATTGGCAGCACTTGCCTTGCTATTCAGGTTTATCTTGCAGTAAGCCATGCACTTTGCTTAATTCCATTCTAGCTAAACCATCTCCAATGGAATACTGTCTTAACCTTAGTTCCCTGAGAGAGCATAAAACAAAGGCTTTCATTGCAAGTAGGTTATTTAGAGAGAGAAAAAAAAATCAGCAAATGGGAGTTAGGCTCTAGGAGAGAAAGCAGGGAATAATAAAAAGTTAGTACTAAGACATACTATGTAGTTTGACCACTGAAATAAATAACTGATGCTGAATCGGTATGGAATTTCTGAGAAATTTATAAAATGTGTTTCAGAACAGGCTTCCAAGAATTGAAGAGGGGAAAACTTGTTATTGTCTCCTCTTCACCTTTTTAAGGATGACCCTACACTATTAATTGCTGGGTCACTTCTAAGTTGTATCAGAGTGAGTGTGGAACAGTTCTCAAGATATCTATGTGTCAGCATCAGATAAACCCCAAGGCAATGTTTGGCCTTGGGTGAAATGCTGCCAGTTTGTGTCTGCAATGTCTGTGTAAAACTGATGCCTTTATTAGTGGCTGGAGCAAAAGGTAAGACCAAAGGATTTTGAAATGGTAATCAAAAATTATATTTGACACAGTACCTATTCCACTCTTCAAATATGTTCACTAAATAGAACAAAAGTATGATGTAATTATGTTTTAATGTGCTGTTTCATGTGATTCCAAATTTCAAAAATGAGAGGATATGACATAGTTTGACATGCACTGACATATAGACAAATGTTGCATCACCTTCTACATTCAAATCAATTTGTATCAGCCTGAAAGACCTAAAAGAATTACAGTATAATTGTATTGTAACTGACCTAACACAATGATTTTCAGATGAGAAGTCCAATGTTAGGATTATTGGAGAGAGCTTTGTTTATCACTAGTAGCAAATATCACACATTTTTCTACATTCAGTTCCTTGGTTGACAGTTTGGATTAACAGTTTCAATTCTATCGTTGATGCAATCATTAAATGTCTTGGCTCCGAAATTTCACTTCCTTTCTCAAAACAGACTGGCTCAGTAAATAATTTCCTCAAGCTCATGTGTTTTTTATTAGAAACCTCTTTTTCAGATCCATATGACCCCAGTTTATTTCCTTTCCAAATGAGGTCCAATGAGCCAAGATACTAATAGAGAAATGGGTCCTGTAATGTCACATAGAAGCTCACACAAGGGTTTAATAGTTGACATCAGTGATGGATTTCATACAGTTGTTTCCACTGTATAGATTATATAAACAACAGTTAGGGAACTATTTTTTTTTTTTTTAGTTAAAAAATCTAAGGTGTTCCTTATGAAACTCATCCTCAGAAATTAATCTGTAAACAATTTACTTTTTCCCTATTTGTTATGAATTTTTTTTACAAGTATGGGAATGTGGTTTCAGTTTTTATTCTTTCTTTTTTATAATTGAACTTTCCTTTACGTAGTTCAGCTCTGGTCTGCATACACATAGAGTGGATTTACTAAAAGTATTAGGACCCTGTTTAAATTGCCAGCAACTTACTTTGATTAGGATTTATAGCCATCATAGTATAAAACAAATAATTTAAGTCAAAATAAACAAATTATAGTTTTATCATTTGCATGAGGTAATATAATTAACTTGAAGACATAAACTGAATTAATGTGTATTTATTCTACAAATATATTTATGCGTTCTTTTATTTCCAGATTTTTTAAAGAATATTTCTGTCCTTTATATTGTTTATCCATCTAAATATTATTTTTCTTTTAAATTTAAAATCATATTTGTAAGATCTTGCTGCCTCTGCTAATAGGGAAATCTATCATAAGATCTCTAATAGAATGCATTGTTTGTGGTATACAGAAAAATGGTTTTTCCAAAGACGTCCATGTCCTCATGTCAGAAACTTGTCAATATCTCACCTTACATGGCAAAGGTGATTTTGGAGACATAGTTAAAATAAGGCTCTTGAGATGGTGAGCCTATTCTGGCTTATCTAGGGGCCCAAAGTAATCACAAGGATCCTTATGAGTGAAAGAGGAAAGAGAGTCAGAGTTAGAGAAGGAGATGTGACAATGGAAACAGAGGTCTAAGTAGTGAAGGGATTTGAGCCAAAGGATGTGGGCAGGCTCTAGAAACTGGAAATGACAAGGAAATAAATTCTTCCTGAGAGCCTCCAGAAAGAGTAGCCTGCTGCCAACTCACTTTAGACTTCTGAACTCCAAAACTGTAAGATAATAAACACATGAGTGTTGTCTTAAGCTCCAAGGTTTTGGCAATTTGTTAAAGCAGCAATAGGAAAAGAATACATCCCCACTCCAGGGCTTTCTGGAATTTCCCAGCAGTACTTAACTGGCACTCACAGACAAAGGTTTGTTTTTGCTTCCCCCATCCTCATTTGATCAACTTCAGTTGAATCTGTGTGATACCAGTGACACTTTTCTATTGTATACAATAATGTCAACAGTGCTGCTTGGACTCATTATCACCATCATCTAAATATCAAAGATCTGTTTAGCATCACAGACTTGCCCTGACACTGTAGTACTTCTCTTATGTCCTACCTTCCCTGAACTTCTGTACAACATGTATCTGGTGCCACATGGAACACAGATATAACTCGATGGCCATGTGAGAGTTTCCAGTATACTTCATGAGGTGAATTCAAGCCCACGTCACCATGGTTGCTTTCACTGAGTATGCTTTACTTTATCATCACTCCTTTCTGAAATAATTAGAAGGAAAGACTCACACAGGTACTGTTTGAGCCACAAAGTATAAAAAAAATACTTTTATCTTCATTGTTCTAAATATGTTTAAGGTTGCTCATTAAGTTATATGGGTTGTATCATTGACCAAAGGAATTTGAAGTCAACAGAATCCTGTAATTTTTTATAAATATTCAGATTTCACTAATCCTATGATTTATAAAAAATATTTGTTTTGCCCTTATCCTGATATTTAAAGTGCTCTATATATTTAAACATTTGATGCTATTTCTTCCTCCTTTGAAGATAAATTATCTAAATTCTTATTCTTTCAATTTCCTTCTTTCCCACACAATCAATAAATTAAATGTAATTATTAATTAACAAATGAATAGAATGCTTATCACGATTTTAGCTGATTTATATTTTGCTTTAAGCCAAGTACATTAAAGATAATCTAACTAATTAATTAAATGAATTAAATTGTTTCTTAGAATGATAAATTATTGAATATTAAGGATTAAAAAACACAGATCAACAAGAATATTAAATTTAAATATCTACAATTAAATTTTATATTAAAATTATTTATTTAAATATTCTGTTCATTGAAAATATTTGGCCAATATACAAAACACTTTACATGAATATAATTATTTTTACAATGGGAAAGCTAAACTCTTATTACAGAACTCACATTTTTATATTTATTTTCTCTCAATTATTTTGTAAATATAAAAATCCAATTAAATTTAATTATTTTTGTTATAAGTCTATGTTTAATATTTTATACACATTAAAAAGACTTAAGAAGTCTTAGAAAAGAAGACTTCTGTAGGCATGAATATGCACGTAATATGGATAAAGAATCTAGGTCTCAGGTGAATTAAACACCATTCTCAAATAACAATCCCAGGGCAAAAAACAGGACTTGATTTTTAAACCTATGTTCTTTACTCCCTTGTTCTCTCTCTAAAACAAATTTAAAAATATATATATATTCTAATTACTATATATATATATTTTTTATTTTTTTTTAAGCTAGTAGTTAGCCCAGCCAGCATGGCTCAGTGGTTGAGCATCGACCCATGAATCAGGAGGTCATGATTCGATTTTGGTCAGGGCATATGCCCTATATGCAGGCTCGATCCCCAGTGGGGACATGCAGGAGGCAGCAATCAATGATTCTCTCTAATCATTGATGTTTTTATCTCATTCTCCCTTCCTTTCTGAAATCAATAATAGTATATATATTTTTAAAAGTAAGTAGTTTATGTTTTTATTTATTTTTTTTTTTTTACACAACTACAATGATGATGACAACACATGTTTTTTTTTCTATTAGCTATGGGCAAAATAGTGCAGATGATCATAAGTAAATAAAAGGATAATACTAAATAGAACCCTGTATCTGCTTTTCATATTTTGATTAAAACAAAATATTACTGCATTTTTATATGACTTTTTTTTTCCATGTTAAAAAGGGTTTCGATCAACCAAACAAGAATGACTCCTAGTTATTTTATATAAAGAGGTTTCTGCTATAATCTAAAACATGCAGGGAAACTCTACATCTGGTTATTATATAAATAATTTAGGAATATTTCCTTTTCTATGCAACAGCATAGTATAATTTGAGGATCAGTGAGTGGCCATACATTTCAGACACTAGATTGTGATAGATTTATCTATCTCATTCTTAATATATGCATGAATGCTAAATTTAATTGACCTATTGTTCTTAAATAGAGAACAAAATAATCAGAAACCCTGAGATATTGCATAATTTACCCTTTCATAACTAGTGTGTTTAGGGTTTCTAATTACTATATTCAGTCTTTTAAAACCATGCCTTTCTTTTCATTTTACACTTAGTTTAAGCTTCTTCCTACTCTGATTACCTCCTTTTTTTCCCTTTTTTCTTAGTAGGTTGGTAATATTTTGGGTTAGTCTCATAGTTATACAAATACAGTAATTATAAGTGTTACAACCAATAATAACCACAACCAGAGGTAAGAAGAAAATTTAAAAGAAAAAATAAAACATAACTTATTTTTGTCTATTTGTTAAGTGTAAGATAATCACACATACTCTATTTCTACAAGAAATACCTTGTTACACTTATTTGGCCAAAAATATTACTATAGTACCCCAAACCTATCATTTCCCATGGAAATGAGAATGATATACTTTATTTAGACTAATTCTAATTCACCCTTATATTAGAGATAGGGACACCTTTGATGAACTATGAATATTTGATGGAAATATGCTGGCTGTTACTCAGAAAAGGGGCTAAATCGTTTGTGCATAGACATCCAAAAATGTGTATTATAATAGACACACTGCCCTGGCTATTGTGGCTCATTTGGTGGGGCATGGTCCCATACACAGAAAGGTTGTTAGTTCGATTCTCAGTCAGGGCTTGATTCCCAGTGGAGGCATGCAGAAGCAGCCAATAGATGTTTCCCTTTCACATCAATATGGAAATCATTATCTCTGATAATGAACACAAAAGATTAAAAAACCTGGATTGGGAATGAGACTAAAACTTGAGATTATTCTTTATATGACCACTAGAGGCCCAGTGCATGAAATTTGTGCATGGAGGGAGGGTGTCCCTCAGCCCAGCCTGCACCCTCTCCAATCTGGGACCCCTCGAGGGATGTCCAACTGCCTTAGTTGGGATCCCGGTGGGATCGGACCTAAACAGGCAATCGGACATCCCTCTCACAATCCAGGACTGCTGGCTCCCAACTGCTCGCCTGCCTGCCTTCCTGATTGCCCCTAACCACTCCGCTGCCAGCCTGATTGATGCCTAACTGCTCCCCTGCCAGCCTGTTTGCCCCCAACTTCCCTCTTCTGCCGGCCTGGTCACCCCTAACTGCCCTCCCCTGCAGGGTTGATCACCTCCAACTGCCCTCCCTTGCAGGCCTGGTCCCTCTCAACTGCCCTCCCTTGCAGGCCTGGTGCCTCCCAACTGCCCTCCCCTGCTGGCCATCTTGTGGTGGCAATCCTGTGTCCACATGGGGGTAGGATCTTTGTCCACATGGGGGCAGCCATAGTGTGTGTTGGAGTGATGGTCAATCTGCATATTACTCTTTTATTAGCTAGGATAGAGGCCTGGTGCATGGGTGGGGGCCAGCTGGTTTGCCCTGAAGGGTGTCCCGGATCAGGGTAGGGATTTCCTTGGGGTGTAGAGTGGCCTGAGCGAGGGGCCTGTGGTGGTTTTCAGGCCAGCCACGCCCCCTGGTGACCCAAGCGGAGGCCCTGGTATCTGGAATTTATTTACCTTCTACAATTGAAACTTTGTAGCCTGGAGCGGAGCCAAGCCTTCTGCTTGCTCCATGGCTGGCAGCCATTTCTGTTTGGATTTGTTTACCTTCTATAATTGAAACTTTATATCCTTAAGTGGAGGCCTGGGCTGGCCAGGGTGTGGGGAAATCTTGTCTCCCTCTGTTGCCGGGGAAACCCAAGCCTCCCTCCTGCTCTCTGTGGCTGCAGACATCTTGGTTGGGTTTATTTGCATATTTGCTCCTGATTGGCTAGTGGGTGTGGCTGGTGGGTGTGGCTTATGGGTGTAGTGGAGTTATGGTCAATTTGCATATTACTCTTTTATTATGTAGGATAACTGTGAGAACAATGACTTAGAGCAAAGCAGGTAGTACCTGAGATGGTGAGAAAATTTGATAAGTAAGGGCTGGAGGAGAAAAGCTTAGAAAAAAAACTGTTTATCTTACTCAGGCTTTATTGGTCTAATTCTAAATGATTCATTTGGAAACACTTGGATATAGTGATAAAACTAATATGAAGGGATATCTACATATATACACATACAATACATTTTTTTCAAAGTGTGGTTTCTCTTTAAGTGTATATTTGGCTTCTTTGAATAGTATGGTTGATAAACAAGAATTTGGATAGCAAACATTCATATTTTACAATTTTGAAATGTTTATTATTAAATTATTATATATCTATATGTAAATATAGATATATGACTTTGTCTTATACATAGAATTTAACGTACTACAAAAGATACTTGCATAGACCTTTGAGATATTCCAAAAAATTCATACTACATGATTTCCATTCTTATAGTATGGTCTGATATAATTGCAAAATTTGACAGCTTCAGATAATGTTTGTAAATAGTTGAATACATCATGTATTAATAAAATTAAATATTCATTCTTAAACATGATAATGTGTAATTTAAGTTGTCACATCAGCAAACTTAAATATTTTTTAGTTAATTATTTATACACTCAAATTAAATTTTCTGGATATTTTGGACATATTTGTCTCTGCCCTGCAAAGTGAAAAGGCAGTTTGCTATAGGAGAAAAATAATATGTTCTACATGTTTAAAATAAATAAAATTAATATGCTAGAAAATAATATAGAATATAATTATATTATTAAAAGAATGTATTTAGCTCTTTTAAAATAAATAAAATACGTATATTACTCTGTACCAAGGATCAATATGGTTATGAGAATTAAGGTTACATAAAACTTTCTTACATTTGGAGATCATTGTAGATAGAAGGGCTTCTGACGTGTCAGTTATCTTGAACCACCAAGTGCCACAGCTGAGTGAATCAGAGAGCAGGGCAGTCTTCTTCAGGCTAAGCAACAGCCTCGTGCTGTCACAGAGAAGAGCTCTACGTAACAGAACATCACCGTTCTGGCCCATGAATGAAGGACACCTAACCTTCTTGTTGGGCATATGAGACAATCATAGCTAATTCAACACCACTCAAAGAAGAGGACTTAATCTGGCAGATACACGGCATTGTCAGAGGCCATGTCAAAGGAAGAGAAACACAGAAGCAGAGGCAGTAATACAGGGAGATATTGATGGTATCAGAAAGAACTATCTCAGTTAGAAGCGGGGACAAAATATTTCTGTATCACAATCACAGCACAAGCACTTAGAGCAGGGAGCACTGTGTTCTGCCTGCTGAGGAAGTGAGATGCTGGACCATAAAGAAGGCTGCTGCACCCAGAGCTCCTGTGTCCTGAGCAGCATTCCTGGCTTCCTTCAAATTTCAACGTGGTGCCACTGAAGTCATGGCCTAGTTTTTCTTAATCCTCATGAAAAATCTTTACCAACTGAGACAACCTTTATTTGAATTTGATTCTTACAGCCTAAAAGAGCCTGACACAGTCAATATCTAATTATTTGTGATCCACACACTTCTCCAATGACACAGTGAAATTTGTAACTAAGAAACTGTAAAGATTAAAGCTGGAGGATGCAGTTTTACCAATTTAAGGATTAAACATGCTCAAGCTTAAACTTCTTGAGATCAAAGCAAAAAGTAAACATCTAAGTGGGTAGGGATGTCTATATAATTTTTATCTCGTAAAAGAAACAATCTATGCTATTCAAAAGAAAGCATCTTTTTATCGTGCTAACTTTCCATGTCCGAAGTGACCTTATACAAGCAGCATTAAATCACAACTTATAAGTGATGTCTTTAACAGAAAGTTTATAGTCAATCCAGAAGTTCTTTCATATGACCCTTTCCTATGATCACCCGTGATAAAAGACAAGGAAATACTATTGAAACCACATAGTCTGTTTTCAATTTGCTCTGTATTTTAGTCTCCAATCTTACTGTCTTTGAAAGGTATTTTGGAATGCTTTTTTCCATATTTAAATATAGAGCAATGTTATTCCTCATATTTCTATAGCTTCATTCTCTAGTTTTCACTTTAACTTAATAAAGTTTGCCCAACCTTATGACTGATGTCTTTATTCCTTTGCCTGAACTTGAGTTGTCCACTCCTGTGCATGTTCTCCAACGTGGACATTACATGCCCCATATTTTTAAATATATATTTAGTTCCCTCTGAAAGACATTTTCAAAAAGAAGCAATATCTTCAACTGTACAAATCAAGATGGTTAATATTTCAAAAATAAAGTAACACAGCTAAAAGGATAATATAAAATAAATTAACTAAGACAGTAAAAACAATCCAAACATTCTGACAGCTCATACAAATTATCCATTACTGATGTCTACCTGGATTTTATCTCTAGCGTCTGCTGCGTATTTCTAAAGGTGTCACATAATGGTTTCTACTTAGATTTAAGAAGTCTCTTTAGTCAAGTGACAGGTGAAGATAATTCCTTGATTTTAGTACAGTCATAAATTGTGCCAAAGTCAAACACATTGTCACATTTAGAAGCAAAATACTACTCTTTTTTATTGTAGCCATATGTTTTTAAATCCTCTTCATACCCAAATCAGTGTACTACTATCTAGTTTAGAATGCAGTCTTCATGAAGTTGATGCTCTGGGTCTGGGTTGAGATCTAAAGGTGAGGGGTTTGAGAATTATTCTTTGTCTTCAGGTTGTGATAAATCCAGCTGGGGAAGTGATTTGTGATGTGACATTCTAGAAAAACAAAATAAAATTCTGGATTGACCATGTTAGAGAGTACCAGTCTGAAAGAGATGGCAGAGAGGGAAGTCTAGATACAAGATTTAGAAGGATAATTTTGGGGAAAGCTGAAAAATCAGAAAGGGAAGTGGAGCACAGAGTAATAAAGATTTTAAAACTTTGAAAGATTGCCCTTGAACTAGGACAGGAGTAGAGAGTAGTAAAAAGCACAGAGTTATTGTAAAACAGAGGGATGGTAGGGGAGTTCCTTGGTTTTGAAACCTCAGTGAGATTGAGTAGTAACAGGCTCTCAAAACTCAGCTAGCAACATGGATTATTGCCAAATTCAGGACTGGTGATTTCTTAGTTACCGATATATCTTCAAATCAAAATGTGCCTACTTGGTTTGTTAAGCATCTGTCTTTACACCTAAAGAAAATAAATGTGTTTCAATAATACCTTATTTAACTCAATGTATGGGCTAACCCATAAGTAGTTTTATAATATGCTATTGTTAAAAGGTTTTCATTTTATAATCTATAACATAATTTTTAATCACTACCTTACACCAATAGAAGCTGCTCTGCTCAGTTTTGAAAAAAAAAATAGAGATTGCTTAAATGAGAAATAAGAAATAGATGTACTTAACATATCCTACAAACAAAATAGCTACAAGTAACTACTAGTATTTTTCCTTTAAAGTTTTCTATGAATCTTTTAAAATAGTTGTAATTTTATTTTCTTCATATATTTTGATATTCTAATAATTTATATACTTAAAATTATCTTTCCTTATTTTGCAAAGTGATGTTTATTGACAAATAAGTTTGAGGTATATATTACCCATTTATAGAGCAATATTTTTAGAATAGATTTACTAGTAAAGTATTATCTAGCCATGTTTTCAGACAAATGGCTTTCCACAACCCACAACCAAGGATGTGAACATCCAATTAAAATAAACCATAGCCACCACCTTCCTTATCCTGTATAATAAAAGCCTAATATGCAAATCAACCGAATGGAGGAATGACCGGTCAGCGGGGAGCGGGGCCCATAAGCGGGCAATGCCAGGCCAGCCAAGGCAGGTGCCAGCAGGAAGAGGGAGGGGACTGCAATCGGGGGTCAGTGGTGGAGGGGTGATGGGGGGCAGGGCTGGCCGCTCACCCACCAGCACTGTCCCCCAACCAGCACTGTCTTCCTATCAGCCCATGGGTTGCCTCCGCAGGGAACAGGCCTAAGCCATCAGTCAGACATCCCCTGAGGGCTCCTGCTCTGTGAGAGGGTGCAGACCAGGCTGAGGGACCCCATCCCCCAAGTGCATGAATCTTGTGCACCGGGCCTCTAGTTCAGAAATAGTTTCTCTGACTCAGACTGTCTACATCATTATTGCAACTGGCCTCATGTTCATTAGCACTGTAGCAGAATCTCTTTCTATGACCAGCCCTACCCTTTTAGATCCTTGTTACAAAATGACCAAGTAAATTTGGACAGATATTTAGCAGAGCAATGTTTAATACATTAAAAAGACCCTGTATTTAAGGAGCACTCTCTTTATGTAAATCCCATAGATAATACCCTTTTAATAAAAAGAAGAAAGTTTATAATGCATGCTCTCAGTGGCATTTTAATGTAGATTTTATATGTCAAGGTTTTAAAAATTGGGCCATGCTAACTGTAAATAAATGCAGAAACTTAAGAACCAGGGGTAAAGTTTATAAACTTATTTTATCCTCTTCCTGATAGCCTTCTCTTTTTTCTGACTCATTTTGAAAATTATTACAACAAAAAACTTTTGGTTTGTATTTTTAAACATCAAACTATATTCAAAAGCAGCTTTTATTTCACCAATCCTTCAGTTTAAGTAACTAGTTTATTTTATTCCCCAGTGTCCAGAAATAGAAATAATTTTATTTGAAATAACTCTAAAACAATATTTTTGTACCCTCTGATGTAAAAAATATTACACCATAACTCCCATGTTGAAAAATTAATATGTTATATACACTGTAAATTTCATCAGCTAAATTCTCAACTATTGCATTCAACATGCTTAAGGTAATTTTACATCTAATCTAATAATAGACAAATATGCAAATTGACCGCACCTTCGCTACACCTAAGCCACGCCCACCAGCCAAGCCATGCCCACCAACCAATCAGGACGAGTATGCAAATTACCCCAACAAAGATGGCGGCTAATTTGCATATCAAGACAGCATCCAAAGAAGCCAAGAGCTGCAGAAGGGAGTAAAGCTTCGAAGAAGCAAGCAAGCCGGGGGGGAGGAGAAGGGCGGGGCAGAGGCGGGGCCGGGGGTGAAGGGAAACGCGGGCGGGCTGGAGGAGAAGGCGGGGCGGGGGACAAGGGCGGGGCGGAGGCGGGGCCGGGGCCGGGGCCGAAGGGAAACTCGGGCGGGCTGGAGGAGAAGGTGAGGCGGGGGACAAGGGAGGAGCGGAGGCGGGGTAGAGTGCAGCAGGAAATCCTATTGCAGGATTTTTCCTGCAATGGGAAAGCTAGTTTGTATAATAATTATGATAAGAGATTATGCACATGTGTTAATTTTATTTTATACTATAGGTATTATATACATACTAGAGACCCAATGCACAAAATTCATGCAAGGGGCTCGACCCTCACAGCTCTGGCTGCCTTGCAGCCCCGGCCGGCCCTTGCAGGCCGGACTTCATCCAGAAGGTCATCCAGAAGGTCGTTTGCTGTCCGGTCTAATTGGCATATTAGCTATTTATTATATAGGATATACATATTATACATTTATCTTTTAAATATTTCTTATGGAAAATATGTAATATAAGAATAAATAATACAAGAATAAACTCCATTTTTCATATTCAAATCAATAAACCTACTTTTGCCCACCCCTGTATTTCTATAAGAAAAGAGATGAGTCAGAGAAATCTCTATAAAATTAATATAACTAAAGAATATATTTTTCCAGTAAATATGCAATGAACACCTAATGTGTGCAATAATCTAAGAGAGCATCTTTGTTAAAGGTTTTGCTCAATAGAACTCTAGAATTACATTATGGGAGCAAAAATATTTATAGTGTCAATCATGTGCTCATGTGCCAATATGACTGCAAGGCACTTTAGTGTTAAGTACATGTCAGATTAGAATAAATTTCTTAGACAAGTCATAGATTTTGGAACCAGAAGACATGAGGAGAACAAAGACCTCATGTTTAACAGCTCCTATTTTTCATATTATTCCAATATTGGATTATAGCTTTTAATCCTTTCTTTTTGTAAGCATTTATTTATTCACTTTTCTTGTTTTTCCAGAACTATTTCTCTTTTCCGATTTGAGATACTGGCACTGAATCTCTCAAAGACTAAAACTCAATACAGACATTCCATACATTAACTTTTTTTTTTACTTGTGGTTCTTTGTTTTTGTTCATTAATTGTTTTTTAATTTTCTGAGAAAGTATGCAAGGGATATTAAAATTTGTGGAATTAGCTTGTCAAACAGTTTTTTTCTGCCTTCCCTCTGAATTGATACTTTAGCTTAAACTGGTTATTTAGATTAATTAAAGTAATCTTAATTGGTAATTTATAATTTAGATTAATATTATATTTCTTTATAATTTTGAAGATAATAGTTTATATTTTTATAATTTCCCAGGTGGCTTTTTAAAAAAGCATTACTATTCCAGATTATTTGTACATTAGTCAAATCTATGCCCCTGCCCAATATTTTATGAACTTACTCTTTATTTTCAATGATCTGATATTTCACAGTAATATACCCTACTGAGTATTTGTTTTTATATTGCTAGAAACTCACTGAGACCTCTGAAATCTATTGCCTTCACTTTGGGGAATTTTTGCTCCATTTTTTTTTTTATCACAGTTCTTTCTGAAATAAATATTATTTGGATTTTATACTTTTAAAAATATAATTTCACAAAATCATTTCCCTTATTCTGTACCCTTCCTTTGTCTTTTGATTCTGCTCTCTTAGTTATTTCTTTAACTTTAACTTAGTTTGACATTTTTAAACTCTGCATTGATTCTATTCTCTACTAGTTTATTTTAAGGCTTATTTACTTTAATCTTCTTTTTTGTTGTTGTTGAAGACCTTCCTCAAATATTTGGCAATCATTGGCTGTATGCTGCTAAAGCACTATATGCCTTTGAGGGACTGGTGATTGGTGTGTTTATTGGGCAGGTAAGCTGATATTTCTTTGAGGAACTTGAAAGTGTTCATATATATAGATAATTTTAGAGTGATCAGTTTCTCCAGAAAATAATTTCTAATTACCTGTCTGAAAGGTATAAACCTGGCCATTGGTGTCTTGGGAGCCTAGGAGAAGTATAAATGTAATGGCCTTCATATTGAATTTACTGACTTTCAGTAATACCACCATTCTCAACTGGACCTGGTGTCCAGAAAAGCTTCAAGCTCCCAAAGAATAAGCCTCTGTTGCTAGATTAAAAGGTGGCAAAGGGTTGGTGGCCTGAAGTAAGGTGTGGCAAAAAAAATCTTTGGGTCCTTTTAAAGCAGTGGTTCTCAACCTTTCTAATGCCACGACCCTTTAATACAGTTCCTCATGTTGTGGTGACCCCCAACCATAAAATTATTTTTCGTTGCTACTTCATAACTGTAATTTTGCTACTGCTAATGAATCGTAATGTAAATATCTGTGTTTTCCAATGGTCTTAGGCGACCCTGCTAGCGGTTCTCAACCTGTGGGTCGTGATCCACAGGTTGAGAACCGCTGCTGTAGAGCCTAAGACCATTGGAAAACACAGATATTTACATTACAATTCATTAACAGTAGCAAAATTACAGTTATGAAGTAGCAACAAAAATAATTTTATGGTTGGGGGTCACCACAACATGAGGAACTGTATTAAAGGGTCGCGGCATTAGGAAGGTTGAGAACCACTGTTTTAAAGGCTTTAGCACTAGTTCTTTAGTATTGGCTACACTCTCTTGTCCTGCCTGCATTATAGTTAACCTTTCTCTCCATTTACTGAGCCTTTGTAAGGAGGGCTTGTAAAGATAAAATTATTTGCCTCTTGTTAACTTCTTCTTTTACTCCAGGTTTACATTTCAATTTTATGATAATTTCAATAGCCCATGACTTGCCATTTTATAACAAAATAAAAATGCTTTTTTTGTTTGCTTATTATGACCATTATAGCATGTTTTTCATGCACTATTTATTTATTAATTTAGTTAGAGACAAGTGTGTTGTACACTTCTAAGGTTACCTCCAAATCCATTTCTCGGTCTTGTGCCAATTTTGCACCGGCCTTTAGAATTCACTTTTTAAAAAATATTTCAACTAATTTATTCTCTAGTTTATACGTCACATGCACTTGAATATTATTTTATTCTTTTAATAAATTTTATTTGCTATAGGCATAAAAATGCATTATATTGCTTTGTAAATTTTCTATATTGTTAAATTCAAAACCCAGAACTAAATCCTATAGAGAATATTTTAATATTTCATCTTGGAAGATTTAAAAATGTGTTCATCTAATTTTAATGCCTTCCTCAGTCCCTCTGTGGAGTCACAAAAATGTTATTGAATCCTTACTTTAAACAGTTAGAAGTTAAGTGAACGTTTGAAAAGACTCATCCCATTCTCAAGTTCCAACTGCAATAGCCAGACCAAGTATGTTTAAACATATCAATTAATAAAGTTACTATGATTTAAGGAAGTCAATGTCACATTCAGATTGTTTTCATGGCTGAAATACCATTTTATTTATTAAAGAGTGGGGTAAGTCAAGTTTGGAGGTATTGAAACTATCAATTGTTATTATTGCATTGCCCATAAAAATTGATTGGGTCTAGAGCAGTATTACCAAATTATATGCTGGGATAAAATCCTATTGACTTTCTATTTGAGTAAATAAAGTTTTATTGGTATATGCCCATGCTCATTTGTTTGTTATTTGTATCATAAATATTTTTTGATGTTATAATAATTATCAAATTAAAATTTATCACCAGAGATTGTTAAAGGTAATTATTAAGTTTGTGTAGCTCTTGTTTTGATTAGTAAAATAATCTCAGTGAAAAGTGTTTCAGATAAATTTAGAAAGGTAATCCAAAACTAATGTGACTAAAGGTGATTTCCAAAAGAAAGTTTTATGAAGAAAATAGATGAGCCCCAGCTGGTTTGGCTCAGTGGATAGAGCATTAGCCTATGGACTGAAGGGTCCAGGGTTCAATTCTGGTCAAGGGCACATGCCTGTGTTGTAGGCTTGATCCTCAGTAGCGGGTGTGCAGGAGGCAGCCCATCAATGATCCTCTCTCATTATTGATGTTTCTGTCTCTCTCTCCCTCTTCCTTCCTCTCTGAAATCAATAAAAAATATATTTAAAAAAGGAAAGAAAAGAGAGATAAGATAGACTGCTTATACAGCTCCTTATACAGTCAACATTTGTAGAAAGAGCAAAGATGGTTAAAAAGAAATTTGAATAGAGAACCAAGATGGTGACCAGTACTCACTGCTTCTCACAACCACATCAAAATTACAACTAAAATACAGAACAACCATCACTCAGAACCAACTGAAATCTGATGAATGATGTCCTGCAACTAGAGAAGTAAATAAGAAAGCACATCGACACTGGTAGTATGGGCTGGTCAAACAACCATCCACGTGTGACATGTTTTAATCGGGAGGGATATCTCAGCTGTGGAGGCCTCCCTTGAGTAGCAAGGGATTCCCAGCACCACTCAAGTCCCCCAGCTGAGGGTTCCACAGCTGGGAAGATAAGTCCCCATAACTTCAGGCTGTAAAAACCAGCAGGGATTGTGGCTGAGTGACATGGAAGCTACTGAAAACCTAGGCAGTTCCACTTAAAGGGCTGGAGCATGAACTTACATGGTTCTGCTTGCTCTGAGCTCCAGCTCGTGGTGGCATTTAGGGAACCAGGGACCTACAGGGAGGAACTGGATTGTCTGCCATCAGGATAGGAACTGGAGGTAGGGGGTGAGGGATGGGGCGGCTTTCTCCCATACAGTGATGATCGCGGGGGCCATTATTCCAGTGCTGAGATCTCCCCGATCACAGAGCTGGCTGGCAGCCATATCTGAGCTTCTATCAGCCAGGCTTCTACTGTTCACTCCACCCTCGTGAATCCCTAAGACACCCTCATCCCCCCGCACCTCCACCCCATCTCTGTCTCAACCAACTTGCAGCCCCACCCAAGCTGTTTGCAGCAGCTTTTCCATATGAATGGCCTGCCCTGTCTCAGGCTTCAGACTTTCCTAACGTCTCTCAAACAAGCAGCAGGTAGCATAGTGTGCCCCAAACCTATCAGTTACAGGCCCAAGACCCAGCATTAGCACCAGCCTGCCTTACTTCACAACTTGACCTTGCCTGGGTACTTCCAAGTCCAACACAAGTAGCAGCCAACACAAGGTGGCCCCAGGCAATGGATGACTTTGTACTTCCCAGTGCCAGTGCACCCAGTGGACCTCTTCAGATCATATCAGATTACAACTCTACACATCCACAAGCAACACACTAGAGGGGCAGACTCAGTGGGCACCAAAGCCCCACTGAAGCAAGTCCTGCTCCATAAGGATGTCTCCTGCACAGCAGCTCTCCCAATGGAGCCACAGCTGGTCCTCACACCCAACTGGCCTGGCAGTCAATTCCTCTCGGTGACACCAACAACAGTCAAGGCTCAACTACAACAGGCAGTGCACGCAGCCTACACAAGGGTGCACCTGGAGTGTCCAGCTCAAGTGACTGGAACCACAAAAGAACACGAATAACCTCTTGAGAAAGAAGAACAAAGCTGGAGTCATCACACTTCCTGATTTTAAAATATATTAGAAAGCTACAGTAATCAAAACTGTGCTACTGGCATAAAGACATGCATTTAGACCAATGAAACAAAATAGAAAAACCCAGAAAAAGTTACATATACACAGTCAAGTTGATATTTGATAAGGGTGCCAATAATACACAACAGGGAAAAATATATTTTCTTCATCAAATAATGTCAGAGACATTGGATATCTACATGCAAAAGAATAAAATTACACAGCCTTCTTGAAACTAGGTGCCTGCTTTCCCTTTCTTAAAGCATTTACTTTAGAAAGTTTATAATTGTAAATTCTTTTTCTGTCCATTTGAGATGTAAATCTTTTTAAAAAGTTTTTAAAAGCCTCTTGCCAGTTTTACAACCTAGAACTCTCTTTCTCAAGGATCTGGGAGCCTTGAAATGTAATCACTAGAGAAGATAGCTCCCTTCCTCCCAATCTCTTTGGCAAGAGTAGGAGATAAACTTCCTTGGGCACCATGCTCCTAGGTGTAACGCTATCTCCTGTCATGAAGATAAGAGAAAATTTATTTTTCCTTTGGGTAAAGCCAAGTAGCAGACACAATCCTGTTACCCCTTTGTTTCAACAGAGCTGAATATGCAGACTTAGTCTGAGCTCTCTCCTGTAATGCTAGAAATAGTACTACAATAACACCAATTTCTGTTTGCTTATCTTGTTCAGTGAGATATTCTTTAACATCAAAATATGTGAATTTTATAAGAACAAATCTATCTTTAAAGTGCTACATAAAAGCCCTAACTGGTTTGGCTCAGTGGATAGAGCGTCGGCTTGTGGCCTGAAGGGTCCCAAGTTCAATTCCGGTCAAGGGCATGTACCTTGGTTGTGGGCGCATCCCCAGTGGGGGGTGTGTAGGAAGCAGCTGGTAGATGTTTCTCTCTCATTGATGTTTCTAACTCTCTATCCCTCTCCTTTCCTCTCTGTAAAAAATCAATAAAATATATATTTTTTAAAAGTGCTACATAATGCACAGAATGCATTAGTGATACTGAATTTTTGGACTGGAACCTGGATTCTTTGTCCTCCAGAATTGAAGAATGAATCCACGGACAGAAAGTGGTATAGCAAAGGTGGAGATTTACTGAAGAACAAGTACAGTCTCCCACACAGGGAGGGGGAAGAGTCCCACAGAACTGACTCCCAAGTAGGGAGGGGGGAAGCGTCCCTGAACTAACTCCCATGTAGGGAGGGGGAGAAAGGTCCCACTGGGTTCCTCTTCCCAACTGCTTTTATAGGCTGCACATCCTGGTGCCTTGATATCCCCTCTGATTGGTCACTATTTCCTTAGACTGGTTACTATAGTAACTCCTGGGCTCAAAGGTCGAACCTCACATGGAACATGTGAGGTTCTCCCTTGCTCCTTCTTCATTGTTTCCCTATTCCCTTTGGGCTTTCTTCTTCTCCTTCTGAATGAAGGGCTTCCTTCTCTTTATTTTGTAAATATAGACCTTTTTTGGCTACTTCCAGTTCCCTTGTCTTATGGAGATGTAACTGTACCTGGCTTCCTTGTGTTATGGAAATGTACCTTCTCCCAGTCTGCAGCCCCACGCTTTTCCCATGGACCCCAAGTCTAAAAAATCCCTAAGCCTACCTATGTTCCCCTAAAATTCCTGCTTCATTAGTTATGGGATTACATCACACATGGTGCAGCAAACATTCAAATTCTCTTTAAAAAAAAATATTGAAACAGGAATTTTAGGGAAATATAGGCAGGCTTAGGGAATTTTTAGAATTGGGATCCATGGAACAACACAGGATTACAAACTGGGAGAAGGTACATTTCCATAACACAAGGAAGCCAGGTGCAGTTACATTTCCATAAGACAAGGGAACTGGAAATAGACAAAAAGGTCTATATTTACAAAATAAAGAAGGAGGAAGAAAGCCCAGAGGGAACAGGAGGACAATGAGGGAGGAGGGCCTCAGGAGTTAATATAGTAACCAATTCGAAAGGGAATATTGACCAATCAGAAGGGATATCAGGACACAGGAACTGCAGCCTTTATAACCATGGAAAGAGGAAGTCAGTGGGACCCTTTCTACCTCCCCTAGTGGGACTCAGTTCTGTGAGACTCTTTCCCTCTCCCCATGTGGGAGTCTGTACTTGTTCTTCAATAAATCTCTACCTTTGCTATACTACCCTCTGTCCATGGATTCATTCTACGACTCCGGTGGACAAAGAATCCAGATTCCAGTCCAAAAATTCCGTATCAATATTTATTGTTGAGAGTATTACAGATGCCCCTCTCTCTTCCCCCCATATCATATCCCCCCTCCACCTGGGTTCCGCCCCACTCCAGGCCTTCACCACCTTATTGTCAGTGTCCACAGGTAATGCATATATGAATATAAATTCTTTGGTTAATCGCTTTTACCCCCTTCCTTCCCTTTTCCCTCTGAGATTCCTCAGTCTGATCCATTTTTCCATGCCTCTGGTTCTATTTTATTCATCAGTTTATTTTGTTCATTAGATCCCTGTCTTTCCATTTGTTTGTCTTACTTAATTTCTTTCATCAATGTTCCTAGTTTTCAGTACACAAGTTTTTCGCCTCCTTATTTAAGTTTGTTCTTAGCATTTTATTCTTTTTGATGCTCTTGTAAATGGGATTGCTAATTTCCTTTTCATATAACTTGTTGTTAGTGTATAGCAATGCAAGTAATTTTTTAAAATAAAATTTTACATATTTTCCAATTTGGATTCCTTTTTATCTTATTCCATTAAAAAAAACAAAAAACCTCTGAATGAATAAAAGATTTACAACTAAGACCTAAAACTGTAAAACACCTAGAAAAAAAAAAATAAAGGGAAAGCATGACATCAGTTTTAACAATGAGTTCACATATATGGCACCAAAAGCAACAACAAAAGCAAAAATAAACCAATAAGACTACATCAAATTAAAAACAAACAAAATTAGTAAAGATTAAAAGAGCAAACAAAAATAACTATGCAGCCCAGGAGACAATCAACAGCGTGAAATGGCAACAAATACAACAGGAAAATAATATCTGTAAACCATATCTGATGGGTTAATATTAAAAATACATGAGAAACTCCTTCAATTCAATAGCAAAGTAATAATAATAATAACAAAAATAATGATGCCTGATTAATAAAATGGGCTAATGCCTTTAAGGTATGTGTTTGTTTTTTTCTAACAAAAATGTATAACTGATCAACAGGTATGTGATAAAACACTCTACTGGACTAGTGATCAGAGAAATGCAAATCAAAAGTACAATGAGATATTACCTCACACTTCAGGATGGCTATTATAAAGAAAAAGAAAAAGACAACAGTGTTGGCAAGGATGTGGAGAAATTAGAATTCTCAATACTTTAGAAATACACAATGTGACAGCTGCTGTGAAAAACAATATCAGATTCCTCAAAGTATTGGAAAAGAACTATCATATGATCCAGCAATGCAACATTTGGATATTTACCCCAAATAATTGAAATAAAAATCTAAAAGAGATATTAGCACTTCCATGTTTATTCCAGCACAATAGCCAAGATGTTGAAATAACCTAAATGTTCACCAAGAGGTGATGAATAAAGAAAATGTGGTAAATAAATAAAATGGAGTACTATTTTGTCTTTAAAAAGGAGACTGCAATATGTGACAACTGGATAAGCCTTGAGGACTTTATGCTGAGCAAAGTTAGCCAATCACAGACAGAGAAATAGAGCATGATATCACTTATGTGAGGTATCCAAAATAGTTAAGAGTCATAGAATCAAAGAGTGGAATTATGGTTGCTAGGGCTGCAGGGAGCAAAGTATTAGGAGTTAATAATCAATGTGCATAAATTTTTATTTCAGCAAAATGAATAAGCTCTAGAGATCTGATGTACAACATTGTTCATATATTCAACAATAATGTATTGTACACTTAAAAGTTTGTTATGAGAGTAGATCTCACATTAAGTATTCTTTTACAATCAAATAATATTTTTTAAAAAAATAAAGGAAAAAAACTCTCTAAAATTCAAACCTGCAGAAAGGAACATTAAAGTGTTCTTGATCGGGGGCTTCACAGGAATCTAGGCTAAGATTTACAAGATTTATAAATTGGTAAGGCAAGATTTTTTAAGTATATACTCTCGTGAGACACTATATAGCCTTTGGCGAAAGAAGATTCTTTGGGAGAAAAATGATACAGGTCCAATTTTTAAACTTTATAGTGATTCTGAATGTTGCATGGTGTTTCTTAATTGAATAAGCTTCCTACTAAGTTACCCTAATCTTGTGTCTTGGTAGAAAAAAAGCTATAAGAACTGTTTCAAAATTTTCTATAAAATATCAGGATCTAACCAGGACTCTGGTTTGATAGAAAATCATCAGAATACCATCATAAGCCCAGTCAATCAGAAATAGGAGAAGACAAAAGGGCCATAATGAGTGTTAAACTGCAGAAATGTACAGCGGAAGAACTCCATGGATTCTATGATGCTCAGAAAAAGAAGAATGGAATCCACTAAAGATAGTAAAAGTAGTAATATCCATCACTATTGGTTGATAGTCCATGCGGAAAAATGTATTGAATAACTAGTAAGTCATGCTACTTACAGAGTCTGTGACCCTTGCAAAGTAAAATGATTTATATTCTCAGTTTCCTTTTCTGTGAAATGTGAATAATAATGCCTGGGTGATAGTCTGTTGTGAGAATTAATTTATAGCAAAAATATTTTGTACCCACTATGGAGCCACATCATTCCAAAACTCAAACCATACAACCACTCTGAGTTATGGTGTATATATTATCTCCATTTTATAGATAACAAAATGGAGACCTATGGAAGTGACACATAGAAGATACATGGAGATTGTCTGGCGCTAGTGTGTCTACATAAATTTAAATTAATAAAATTAAATATTCAAACTATCCATATTTCAAGTGCTTTATAATACAAGTGTCTAGTGCCTATCATGGAAGGCAAGCCAGACAGAATATTTCTGTCTTCTCAAGAAGTTTTAGTGGATAGCACTGCTAAAGACTATAACCATTGCAAAATTCAGTCTCCAAAATGGAAATAGTCAAGTGTCCAATACATAGTAACTATTCAATAAAGGTTTGTCACCTTTTATTCTCGAGATAACATTGAGTTTTTTATATATATTTTTGTTGATTTCAGAGAGGAAGAGAGAGGGAGGAGAGATAGAAACATCAATGATGAGAGAGAATCATTTATCGGCTGCCTCCTGCATGCTTCCTACTGGGGATCAAGCCCGCAAACCCAGTCATGTGCCCTGACTGGGAATCAAACCATGACCTCCTGGTTCATAGGTCCAAGCTCAATCACTGAGTCATGCCGGCTGGGCTAAAAATGAGTCTTTTATCAATGAAATTATTTTTTTAAGTTATACATTTCCTCAGCCCCCACAATTTTACTGAGAGAGGAAACTCAAGTTTCTGTGAAATCAAGTTCCCAAATCTTTCCTGAGAATACAAAACTTGAGCAATTTAATAACTTGCATGAGAGTCAACAGCTAATAAGAAGCAGTGACTTTTAATCTATCCCTCCTTACTCTGGGTGCTGGAATCAAATAATCTTTTGTGAAGTATTTCATTCAAAGGTACTGTAATTTCATCAAGCAACATCGTCCAAACATTGCTCTCTCTACTATTATTACACCATGTAGAAAATGAAATTCCTACTATCTGTCTCATCTTATTTAATTTTGGGATTTCAGGAAATTGTGTTTGTTCAGCTATTTGGTATTAGAGCTAAATATAAGTTTGCTTGCAAATTGAATAACAGAATAGTTTTCTTTCAAGTGTGGGATTCTGACCCATAAGAACCAAATGAGAAATATTTTAGGTCAAATTCTAGCGTAGAGCTAAGGTTTATCTCTCTGAGCTCAGCAACTTCTTACCAAAAGCAATAAATTCAAATTTTCAGTACACTAAGATAATTTTCCCTTATATCCTCATTTCTAATTCTCCTTTAAATTTCTGACTTTTATTAATCTAATGTTATAAACATAAAATATTTTCCTAAAATATCATTAGTGGGATGAACTTTGGGTAGTCAATAAAAATATTTAGGTTTTGAAATAAAATAACTTCTTATAAGTATAATATACCTATGAATTTACAATGTGAATAATTGAAAATAAATTTGTCTTTATTTAAACATTTTTATTCTTAATATTCAAATTTAGTTTTACAAATAAATTCTTCCAAGCAATACTTCACAGAATGTTAAATATAGAAGTGATTTATTTTCAAGGTTATGCATTAGACTAATACAATATCTTAGTAATTTATATATATTTTTATGCTATTAAAGAATAACAAAAACTAAAAGGTATTGCTATGAATTATTTTGAATTTCAGCCTCTTTCCACAATTCTTAAATTCAGGCAAAATATCACTCTATAGTTATTTCAGTAAAAATATTTTATTATATGAACTAGTCATTTGGAAGTTTTACAAATTACAAAATAGACTTTCATGTTTGGCAATAATCTCTAGTATAATAAAGTTGGTAATTGGAAGGTACTTTATTATAAATGAAAATGTGACAATGGTTATTTTCTGAGAAGTAATAAAATTAACAGGCAGTAAGATCTGCCACTTAAAAAGAGTAAGTCAAAAGTAATTTATTTTAGTCCAGCTAGTGTGGTTCAGTGGTTGAGCATTGACCTATGAACCAGGAGGTCACGGTTCAATTCCTGGTCAGGGCACATGCCTGGGTTGTGGGCTTGTTCCCCAGGTTGCGGGGAGGGGTGTGCAGGGGGCAGTTGATCAATGCTTCTTTCTCATCATTGATGTTTCTATCTCTATTTCCCTCTCCCTTCCTCTCTGAAATCAATAAAAATATATTTTTTAAAAGTAAATTATTTTATAAGTATTTACATTCCTGTAATGTGTCCAAGGGGACTGGTCACTATCAATCAGAAAAGTGTTAAAGAGCTATATAGTTAACTAGTAGCATTGGAGTAATTTTTTCTGCCACATGCCTTCATCCGGCAGGCTTTATCCTGTGGATGCTCAATTCAATTTTTTCTCTCACAGGATCCAGGAAGAAATTTGGTACCAGATAATGAGCATGTACATAGCTTCATAGTTCAAAACAAAACTGAAAAATAACTTTGATTAGGTGTTGATGTTAAATGTTATACAAAACCATTGTTACAGTTTACGCTGTTGTAAAGCACATCTGTAAAGGTATGGTTTATGGCAGTTTAATCTTATGTAGTATAATTATTATGCTTCTTCCACAGACTCGGATATACAGGCAGATATAATAAAGGTGAAGAGATGTTAGTATTATAAAACTAATGTTTTAAACACTTGTTACAATAATGAGCTCAGAAACAGATACTGTGATGAGGTTTATTTTTCTAAAACAAATTAAAAGGCTTTGTGCTTAAAGACCAAATTTCCCTTTTCCTGATTTAGACAACTATATAGTGTGTCAACTTGGGGGATGTTTAAGTAGGTAAATGAATCACATAAATTATTAGCTACAAAAAATTTAGGCAGAACAAAAAGTGAAAATACTTAAAATAATGAAGTTTTGTAATATTAGTTTATAATATAACTAGAGGCTTGGTGCACAGATTTGTGAACTGTTGGGGTCCCTTGGCCTGGCCTGTGCCCTCTCGCAATCCAGGACCTCTTGGGGGATGTTAGAGAACTGGTTTCAGCCCAATCCCCACAGGCCAGGCTGAGGGACCCCACCAGTTCACTAATCTGTGCACCTGGTCTCTAGTGTGTATATAAGATCTTTGGTTAATCTCTTCCCGCCCTTCCCCTTACCCCTTCCCTCTGAGATTCATCAGTCTGTTCCATGTTTCCATGCCTGTGATTTCCGCTCCTGCGTTGAGCATCTGCCCCCTGGTGGTCAGTGCATGTGATAGCTACCGGCCAGCTGGCTGGTCGGTTGGCTGGGTCAGCTGACCGGACGGTCGCTTAGTCTTTCATATATATAGATTTCTATAAACAATACTAGAGCTGCAAGTTTATAACAATTCTTACAAATATCTACACTAATAAAAGAGAGAAATGCTAATTGACCGTACCTTTGCTATGCCCACAGCCAATCAGAGCTAGTATGCAAATTAACCCAACAAAGATGGCGGTTAATTTGCATACACTGAGGGAGGGATGAGTGAAGACTGAAGACAGCATAGAAGGAAGAGGGAGGGAAAGCGGAAAGCAAGGCGGCTGCCAGAGAGAAAGGGCGGCATCAGCAGCAGGCGGGGTGGGGCGGGGTGGGGTGGGTGGCGACGGCACACGCACGGCCGTGGAGGCCACTTGCAGGAATCTTCCTGCAACGGGCTCCTAGTTACTACAATAAATATGATATTAGCATATGATATAATTCCTAGAAATATTACTTTAGCAAGTAGACTCACTCCAAATGATCAGATTCAAGTTTTCCAAGGTATTTTGTATCTGTCAGTAGACTAGAAAGGGATTATATTTTTTGAAATTCAGTAAATGTGCCACACTCCATACAAATAAGTGAGTAAATAGACATTTTTGTTAAGAATCACAGTACGTGAGCTGCAAAAGAGAAAAGCAGAGAGGGTGTCCTGCGCTGTTACAGTGTACCTTAAAAACCTTATGAAGACTAGCTATAAAATAATGTATCAGAGCTTATTATGTGTCTGGTTTAATATTACCTCCTAATCTAGCTACAAGAACCAGATCCCCAAGAAAGATGTGTAGAGGGACACAAGAAGGCATGCTGGTTATATTGCTAATCACAATATGGCTCTGAGCTCATACAATTATGTGTTCTCTTACAATTCTGGAGGTACAGAATGGGATTTAGTCATACAGAATGAAATACATTTTAGCTAGTATTATGGTAAAAGGGATTTAATAAAGATTATTTAAAATATTTACTCAATTGTTAGAAGAAGTGAAAAGGAAATGCTAGCTTGGGCTGCCAGAAATGATTCCCAATGTTCAGTATCGACTAGGATGCCAAAGGTTTTATTCCTGCTAAGACCCAAAAGATTAACAGATGATGCGAGAAGTTCCTTCTTCTGCATTTAACTCTAGAATCTTGCCTTTTCTTCCTCAGCTGACCAGTGTCATGGATCTATTTATATCTCACTCCATCTCTCTTCCAAATAAACTGTTTTAATTCAAGTTAGAAACAAAGGCATTGATTGCTTTGCCAAATTTTAAATTAAATATAATCTTAAAGGACCTCTGAGAAATAAAAAATTCTATGTTCCAGTCATTACACTATAGCGATGCAAACCAGAATGAGTTTTGAATAGGATTTCCTGTAAGCAAGACAATCCATGTATCCTCTATAGTAAAATAACCAAAACTAACTATATGGTGGAAGGAATCATTTTGGCCCTCTATACAAACCTATACTAAATCTTAATGTCAGTCCTTAAATTCCTATTGAATTGAAGTTGGGATTAATATAGATTTTTTTAAGTAACAAGAACATTAAAGAAGCATTGGAAAAACAGTCATTCTGTCCCTCCTTTATTTTTGAATGCCACTTTTGTTTAAGGATATATTTCAAACATGAGATTGTCCTTCCAAGTTGGGAGCCACCCCCAGACTCATATTTTTGCATAGATTATTAAAGAAAAAATGACCTAAATTAGAAAGGATTCAAGAGCAAGAATGGGAAGATGCTTCATTGATCTACAAAGAGAGCACCATATGTGTTTGTAAAATCATGTGTATTTCCAAAGGAATCCCATCCTCTTGGATATTGACATTTATCATTTATCTGTATAATATCATTCACCCTCTAGGTGGATAAAATGACTTGAATAAAACAGAAAGTCTTACACCTTCCCTAAATATTAGAGTGTTTAACATAAAAGTCAAAGAAAAAAATAAGTACTGTTGTATTATAATTTAAGAATTACTAAGATAATTTACAGAAATTATTAGAATGCCAGATAAATTTCAAGAATAAATCATTATTTTAGATTCATATTATTCCTGCAAAGTTATGATAGTACATCATTGTCCACTTATTAAGTATATTTTGAGCTTTATATAACAGGCTCTATTTGCATATAAAACACATGGAATATAAAATCTAGTAGAATGCTATTTACAGATTATTAAATGTGAAAATAGTATATGTATTATTATGGAAATCATATACAATCATAAAGAAGTGAATGATCATTTCACATTTAAAATCTCATTTAAAATTTATTTTGTGCCTGTTACCCGGGAGAGAAGGAGACCTTGGTTCTTGTCTTCTTGAGGGAAAGATTTCAATCAAGAGACAAAGTGTAGAAAAGAAGAAATAATTTAGTGGCCGAGGCAAAAACATACTTAGTACAGTGAAACAGGGAAGGGCAAAGAAGAAGCAGCAGGAGAGTCTAGGCTGGGCTGCTATGGCTCACTGGGAAGTCAGAGAAAAGGGGGGACCCGGGCCTTGGAGACAGGTTCAGGGAGTTAGCCCAGGAAAAGCTGCTACTACCCATTGCTCCCTTGGTTGCAAGTCTCATCGGTCCCTTAGAGGTTAAGGGATATGTGCTGGGGGAAGGGAGAACAGAGGTGGAAAGGAATGGCGCAAGTGTGCTCCCTGGAGGGAGAACATTCAGGGACCTTAGTTTTCAGGGGTTTTAGAGGCTAGGCTTTTAGGGGTGAGTCAATAGAATATTCGTTAGCTGTATGCTAATGTACCAAAATGAGATTTATCTCTCAATTTGCCTGTCCTTGGGTGTGGTTGACAAATGGCACTTAATTGGATTCCTGTGATCTGTCTCCCTGAGTAGGATGATTTAAACTATTTACCCTATGATTGGGGAGGAGAATCAAAAACCATTTACTGTTAACTATCCTTGGTTTAGGGAAGATAGGATTTACTAGGTGACTGCAAATTGCTTTTTAACTATCTGTCTTAGTTTCCCTATTCTGCTTGTTCTGGAATTTTCCTAGCTTCTTACTATTCTATAACATGCCTACTATATAATGGGTGCTTAATAAATATTTGCTAAATAAATCAATGATATATAGAATATTTAAGTAGAAGACATTCATATATCTGTTATAATGTAGCATATTCAAGCACATGAACAACAAAAAATAACTATTAAATCCTCATTGCATACATATTTTTATTTTAAGTCTACATTGCAAAACATACAGAATTTAGTTATGTGGCTTTCATAGTTGAAAAAAATATAATGGGGATGAATAAACATTTAGGTTCTGGATTAAGACCATTAGTTTTGGAACAGCTTAGAAGTTTGTGCAATCTGTGCAAATTAAATAATATTCAAAGTTGCAGTGTTCCAGTATTTGTCTAGATTTGGACGTCATGAACTTCAGTGTTTTTTATCCTAAGGAGCTTCTTGGAAGCTTGCCACTTTTGGACAACTGGAGCGGTTAGAATTTCTGTTAGTTAGCCTATTCTATTGTCTCTCTAAGGCTCTATTCATATATTATGAAAGGTATCACTAAAATGTCCATGAAACTGTACAGTTTTTCTTTTTCCTTTCTTTTTCTTTCTGTTTTCTTCTCCAGGATTCCCATCTGTGCTCTGGAGGTCTCTGTTACATCCTTAGGTAATTTGGGAACCAACCTATTTTCTATAACAAAGGCTAAAACTCATTCACTATTATTATGCAGAACTAATCCGTAATGTAAGCCTCTTCTTGTGAATCCCCCCAGGTATTTTCTCACCATCATCACTGAGGTGACTTGTTCTGTGTCCACTTCATTGAAATTCCCCAGACCCAGATGGTTTGATAGCCTGATATTTTAGAATTTTGCCCTTATTTACTTTCATCTGTCAAGTGCAGCTAGGACATTTTTTTCCCACCTCTTTTGCACAAATCATGAGTGTTCAACCAGGGCAATGAGTGATTAGTGTTTAAATACCTTAGATAAATATTATTTTAATAATTATTAATCATGTGAATTTTGCTAAATTTTAATGTTGGGGGGAAATATTCCATAAATTGTGTGCCCTTTTGTATATATTTTATTCATTAGAAGGAATTGTTAGACTTTAGAAAAAAATTAAAAGCATAGGCACTCAAATTAAAAGCCATTAATCTTTAAAATTGATATGTTTACATTTATAGTCTGGGGAGCAGACTATTCTAGCAATATGAACATAGTAGAGGGTAGTGCTGAATTCTGTACCCTGATTTCCTTCTCTCACCCTCAAAATTTTCCCACCACCAAATTCAGTGCTCAATGTACCAAAACAAGAAGAAAAACACAGAAAAGATCCTGAAGTCAAATCTGTCCAGATATTTATCTCTGTTAATATTAAACTTGGTTATATTTAATTTTATAGAATCTAGGATTATTTATAGTGCAATCCTGTCAAATAAAGAGGGAATACGCTAATTGACCATCACACCCTCACAAAATGGTGCCACCCACAGCCAATAAGGAGAGAATATGCTAATTGACTGCCACACCCTCAAAGATGGCAGCTCCCACAGCCACAAGATGGTGGCACCCAGTCCCCTCAGCCCCCCAGCCCCCCAAGGTCGACCCGAGGCACAGGCAAACCTCAGATGTCAGCTGCCCAGCTGATGCCCGAGGCACAAGTAAGCCTCGGACAGTGGCTGCCCAGCTGCCCAGGGCTAGCCCGAGGCTCAGGTAACCAGGGCTGGCCGAGGCTTGCGCTGCCGGCAATGGCAGCAGCAGAGGTGTGATGGGGGTGTCACCTTCCCCTGATTGCCAGATGGCCTCCTGCCCCTGAGGGCTCCCAGACTGTGAGGCAGGGCAGGCTGGGCTGAGGGAACACCTCCCCCGCCCCACCGCCAGTGCAGGAATTTTCATGCACTGGGCCTCTAGTTAAATTATAATTATATAATAAAAGTATTATTTATAAATCTTTGTGAAATATTAACAACTCAATAATAACAATACAGATTATATTTGTGAAGTTACATAAAAAATAATTTTATATAATAAAATTGAAACATTACTTCAAAGAAAATCTCACCTGTGAAAAAATGTAATATGCAATTCAGTGATAAGGTTTGGATGTTGATACAACTGAGTAACTGAGTTCAATCTTGGCCTTTTTTTATGGTGTGACTTAATATATCACTCATTTTATCATACTTTTTACCATAAAGAGGATGTTATAACAAGATCCACATCCCAGTTTGCTGTCAGAATCAAATCCAGTATTATAAATGAGTACTTTAACCATATACATGACTAAAGTGACCAATGATTATTAGATACTAGTGGCCCTGTGCATGCATCCATGCACGAGTAGCTTGCTGCCACTTGCCTCAGCTGGCTGCTCCGCCCACCACCGCTGTAGCTCTCCAATGCATATAGCTCGCTGCCCTGCCCTTTTGTAGCTCTACCCCATTTGTAGCTTGCTGCCCCACCCTCCTGGTGATCAGTCATTATGCATCATGGTGTACAACCATTTGCATATTACCTCTTTATTATATAGGATTATAAATATACTAGAGGCCCAGTGCACAAAATTCATGCATGGGGGAGGGGGGGTCCCTCATCCCGGCCTGCACTCTCTCCAATCCAAGATCCCTCTCGCAATCTGGAACCACTGGCTCCTAACCGCTCACCTGCCTGCCTGATGCCCCTAACTGCTCCCCTGCTTGCCTGATCCCCCTAACTGCTCTCCCCTCCTGGCCTGATCACCCTAACTGCCTAACTGCTCCTCCTCTGCCAACCTGATTCCCCTAAATGCCCTCCCCTGCTGGCCTGATCACCTTAACTGCCAGTCTGATACCCCTAACTGCCTATCTGCTCTCCGCTGCTGGCCTGATTCTCCCTAACTGCCTACCTGCTCTTCCCTCCTGGCCTGATCGCCCTAACTGCCTATCTGCGCTCACCTCCTGGCCCAATCCCCCTAACTGCCTATCTGCTCTCCCTTCCTCTTCGCACCCTTTGGATGCCTGGTGCAGGCATGCTGAGAGCTCTCCGCTGTGGCCTTGCCCCGTCCTGATTGGTCATTATGTGATGGCATCCTGGCCAATTTGCATATTCCTCTATTATTAGTATAGATTTTTTTCTCATCAAGTTCCCCTTGGTTCACTCTTTAATGTGTCATATAGAATGCTATCTTCCCAATTAATTATAACTGAATGTATTTTGTAGGACAGAGATGACAACTAATGTCTCCAAAACCCATTTTCTAGGTACAATGTTTCTAATTGGCTCTATATGCCTGGGCACCTATTTTCCCGGGCCAGTCATGATTGCACTTTTGCTAGTATGTTGTGTGAGTGAGTAGATAAAGTAACTCACAGCACAGAGCATAGCATTGTAAGTAAAATATTTGCAAAAGAATCAAACATAAAATCAAAAATTGTTAATATCTGTCAGAATCTGTAAGCTCAAATAGTAAGTGATGTGCTTCAAAACTGGATATGGGTCCACCCTAATTTGAATCAATGTAGATCTGCTTATTCAGATCCCATTCTTGCTTCACTCAACTGTACTGGGATGCCCACTTCTTGCTTCAAGGCTTTTATTACTAATAAGCAAAAATGCCATAATTTCCTTCGCAATACAACATGTTCATTGAGTACTGGTTCTTTATCAGTAGTTGTCTATGGGATTCTTTGTTTTCCTTCAATTTGCTTTACAAAATTCTGGCTGTTTGCCTTACTTTTTAAACACACTTGAAATAGCTTACCTCTTTCTCTAATGAGAAGGCTCTTTGTGTAAATGTGCTCTCTGAAATCAAGTTCTCTTGGCTGCAGTTTTCCTTATTCTGTGTACTGGGGCACCTAGAGAAGCCTTCACAATTTCTTTTAGCAAAACTAGTAAAGGTTTGAAATAAAAAAATTAAAAAATTAAAAAGGAATCTTCCATTCCAGGACATTTAATATGTAATCTAAATAAATCTCCATTTACTTCTACTCCTAAGTCAACTTGATCAATCAGTATTATTTAATCACTTTGCAAACAATATTACATGTTTACTAATTCATTAATCACCATTCACAAGGTTTGAAAACCATGATCTCTCTGACTTCTCTACTTTTGTTAGAACTGTTCTAGCTCAGTAAGACTAAAATATCTGACACAGCTTTAGGAAGGATTTCTAGTATCTTTTTATTTCATAAGCTTGATGAGGTTTTGTTTTTAAAGTCCATACCTTAGTTTCCCTTTATACAGAACCACCTTAGCTTAGGTCCTAGCTATACCACGCCTTTACCCTTCACAGGTGTTATAGCCTCCTAATCTGTTCTTTATCAACCATCTTTCTTGTATTCTGGCATCAACTTATTTTTTCTAAAATATTACTTAATCCATGGGTTTTAACATCAGTTTTTAAATGTGGTACTAAGATACTTACATGTGCAATTTTCCAAGAAGCTCTTTGAAAAGTGAGATCTTTCAAAAGATCAGACTATGTTGCTCATTAATTTGTTTTGCCCTTTTATAATGTTTACATTACTGATCCAAATAATTTTTCAATGAAATATCCCTCTTTCCCTAAATGTTCTCTCTTTTCAACTTAAAATTAAGCCATTGACTATACAGGGTAGAGCAAAAATAGGTTTGCAGTTGTTTGTTTGGAAAATAATACAATAACTATTAAGTAATACATTTCACATACTCACAACTCTAAATCTACTTTTGCCCCCACCCTATATGAGGAAGTATAAATATGATGGATGCCATTATACTTCTTTTTTTGCCAAAAATAAATTAATAAATCAATTAAAGTTCCCAGATATACTTCAACTAAATTCTTGTCATTATAATGATAGAAAAAGAGGGAATTTTTTAAGTAGTATCTACATCAGAGTTATTTTTATAAGAAAAAAAATTTACTCTTAAACTACATTTCAAAGAAGACCCCTGTAGTGGGAAAATAAATAAAATGTATTTTAAAAGTGAACAAGTGTCAAAGGTTGTATTTACCTCACTAGTTAATGTGGAAATCAGTAAGATATTACAACTGGTTCAAATGAGAATGAGATTTTTATTCTTCGTAGGACCATCCTCTGCATTGCTATGAAAAGGAATCGTATGTTCCTATGGACAGGGTAAATTTGTGTATCTCGTTTTCTACTTAATTTCTATCATCACAGAGATGTTCAATAGTACAGTCAATGAAGCACTGTTGTTTGATTTTTTTAACTGAGTTCTATGAAACAAAACTATAGAATTTGATGGTACTGTTCAAGAGATAGAGAGTACATGAGGAACAAAAATAAATGGGATTCTTAATGTCAACAATGTAGTAATCCACTATCATTACTTTATTGAGCACCTAAAAAACCAGTATCCTCCTATTTACTCTTGTCCTACTTCACATTACTCATTTTTTATTATAATTAGGGTCAATTTTTAATTTTAATAACTTTAAAAGTATATTTTAACCCTATTCCAGAAATAATGTCCCATTCACCATAATAGCATCTGAAATTGGCAAGTGCTTAGTTCATCAATAAATATTTGTATAGTGATTGGTAATTAATAAATGTAATATTGGCAAATAAATATATCAATAAAGTATGTTATTATAAAGTGATTTTTCATGCCATTATAAAGTGATTTTTCTCCTAATGTTTCTTAAAACTATGTTTTTATTCATTTCAGAGAGAGGAATGAAGAAAGAGATAGAAACATCAATGAGAAAGATTCATTGATAAGCTGCCTTTTGTGTGCCCCCTACTGGAGATAGAGCCTGCAACTCTGGCATGTGCCCTGACCGGGAATCAAACCCTCCTGGTTCACAGATTGACCCTCAACCACTGAGCCACATGGCTGGGCTCTACTAATGTTTTTTTTTTCCACCTTGAGTTATTGACATTATATGTCTCAAGGATTTTTCCTACTGGAGTCATTATTCTAGGATGGCTTGAACCAGAGCCTGAGAAAAAATCTTGTGTACTGGTGACATATTTGGAGATGTGATTCCAAAAGAAGATATAAAGACTCTTGGGAACAGGGTCAAAAGGATATAGCATTCAAGGATGCTTTTTAAAATTGGCCACCGCTTCAGATGCCTGGAGCAAAATCCCATAGGATCTTCTAAGTTACATTAAGAAATGTGCCAAAGCACTATTCCTTTGAGAAGGAAAAGTTGAAGCATTTATTCATCTATTTTCATCCTTTCTCCATTTAGAAAAAACACATTGCACATTAAGTTTTCCTCACTTCCAAGATGCCCAGTTGTGAGTGCCAAGTAGGTTTGGTCAAGGTGGCCCACATTTTTAGGTTAGATAAGCCTGAGAACAAAAAATGGTAAGTACATGCTACTGGACAAAACATTAGATATGAATGCCCCATTGAATCTTCTTCATTCCAGACATAGCACAACCTTCTCTTATTTTCTGGGAACAATTTTGGAATGCCATTGAAGTCAGGGTAATTTTTGCCATCAGTGTAGCAACTCCTGTAGTTACCTACTAGTCTACCAGCATAAGAAAAACCAAAGTGACCAGGGGATGATTGTTTCTTCCAGTTCAGTGGAACCCTGCTTAATATGTCTCCATTGGACGTGTCCTTTCTTCTAAAAAGAACCCCTCTTATGTTGGAGTTTAATCCCATAGATATTTATACAGCTCCTAAGGTTGTGAGGATGAAATGCATAAGTTCTGAGTCTGGTCCTCAGGGAGCTATAGTGAGAGAAGCTAGTGCTACACACTACACACCCTTTTCTGAATCCAGCACTATAAGTTAATGGTCATATGCTACAATCTGAAGGACAGTGTTCAAGGACACAGGCCAGCACAGGGTACCACCATAATATGGGGCCTGTATATTTATGACTAACATCAACAACATATTGCTCTGTCCCCTCTGTGAACCACATTTAGTATTTTCCTCCGGATTGAGAAGAGATCATAGGCGATCACTACATAATCCATAAGCATGAGCTGAATGGCAGGCATCTGTCCAATAGGAATGTTTATCAAAGATTTTGTGCCAAATGTTCACGTAATGCTTTTTTGGACCTGGCTAAGCTCGATCCTGTTTTTGTCATTTCTATTATACAGTGCATTACTGCTACATCTGGCTGACTTGATGATTCAGCTCATGATAGGAAAGTCTGATTGCAGTCACTTGGTGTCCACAGGCCCATTATGATTCACTTTCAAAGTTCTGCATTATTCCAGAGACTTCATTTTCAAACTGAGACCAGTTCGCTGCCCAAGAAGTTAAGCACTTGCTCTAATACCTTAGATACCTATCAAAAATTATCCTACTGAGGCTTCAAAGATGAATCACAACAGCACAATGGTTTGCCTCAAATATCTCCAACATCTCTGGATAACAGAGAAGATTGCAACAGAGATCCAGCTTGCTCTGGGTCCTACACAAATTGTTTAAATTTATAGCATGACTGATCCAGTTTTTAAAATAGTAACATTAATATAAAAGAAATATGATGGGGACTAATACCTTGCATCATTCCAATCTTTGATGTTGTTTCTCATCATTGCAATACCTTCTTGGGTGCCATACTGTTTCTGATGTGCTATATTACCTGGGGAGTGAAAAGTTTCCACTTAGAAGCTCATTTTAAAGTATGATTTTATTGATTTTTTACAGAAAGGAAGGGAGATAGAGAGAAGATAGAAATATCAATGATAGAGAAACATTGATTGGCTGCCTTCTGTATACCACCTACTAAGGATCCAGCTCACAACCTGGGCATATGCCCTGACTGGAAATCGAACCAGCAGCCTCGTGGTGCATGGGACAACACTCAATCCATTGAGCCACACAAGCTGGGTTAGAAGCTCATTTTATAATGGCTTTTAATCTATAGATCAGAAAATCAACAAGATGATATGATAAGCTACTGAGAATATCTATTATAATTATATACTAGGGAAGGAGAAAAAAACACAGTATTTCTCCCCAAAGATCTATTAGATGGATACCTTGTGAGATGTACAAGAATAAGAATTTTATTTTATCCAGTCTGTATAAATTCTTTCTCTAATTGAGAATGATGAAGTTTTATAGATATCTTCTTATTTATGTCTGCTTAGTCACCATATTAAATAGTCCTAAAGTGGTCTAGGTATTTCCTTTTGCCTAATGCACTTTAACCTGGTAAATAGCTGTGAATCTTTTTAGGGAAGGATCAATGAATGTTTCTAGTATACTCCTATGATTGTCTGGTCCTCCTCAAAGGGTTCCAATGCCTGTTCCATTCTGTAGGTCAATGGCTAATATCAGATTTTATCTTAAAATATCTTGATTTTTTATTGCATAATAATAAAATATTTTATACAAGTCAAATAATACCCTCATCATTGTCCATCTTTTTCATCTTTTATAGCTAGATTATTTGTTAGCTATAAGTAACTAATTCACTGAGGACTCCTCAATCCTCTGCAGCTACCAAGGTATTTTTTTATATCAAGTGCAGACTCTTTTTGTATTGATTTTATAGAGAGAGGAAGGGAGAGGGGGAGAGAGAGAGAGAAAGACAGAGACAGAGGCAGCGAGACAAAGAGGAAGATTGATTTGAGAGAGAAACATCCATCTGTTGTCTCCCATATGCACCCAACTGAGATCACATCCACAACATGGGCATGTGCCCTGACCAAGAATCTAATTGGTGCCTCTTGGTTCATGGGTCAATGCTCAACTACTGAGCCACACCAGCCGGCTACATTGTATTATTTTTTTATTGACCATGCATCTTTTACTATAGGTTGAAGGTACAAACAGCCATTCTTAGATGAGAAAATAAATATGACAATAATCCAGCATCACAAACATATCATTGAACATTTCTATCCTTAACTCTCCACTTGTTGGCCAACAGTCTGAATCTACTTTAAGTAAGAATGCACATTGATTTTATTATTTATTCTACATTAATCATAATTTAAACTTTAAAGCAAATTGAACATTACCCAATTTCCTTTTAATCCAACTACCTATTTTGTTTCTGTTATTTAAAAATATGTTCTATTTTTTAAATACCATGTTTCAAATAGCTAATAGATCATATAGTCTACACCTTGGTTTCTCTGGATGTTATTAGGTTAAGTGAGAGAACATCAAGACAATCTGCTTATAGTCACATTTGCCAGAAGTGGTTCATATCTTTAGTAAGTGCAAGTATTATAAACATCCTGTATTTATTTTTAATAAGACATCATGAATCTTGTTTTAGAAGCACCCATGTTCACCCAAAATGTTTATAAAATAGCTGACTTTACATTTCATGTCTCCAAACATGCCCCTCATTATGAAACACACTTTATTTCAAATTAGTCATAAAGAAAAGGAAATACACTAGTTCCCTCTTTATTCACCTGGTCATGTGCCCTAGTCACACAAAAGTGAATAATTAAAAATGTATACAAGAGTGAACCTCTGTTTTCTTCCATTAGAATTCATAAATTATCTCAAACACTGAAAATATTATGATATATTCTTGTTGGAGACCATACATAACTATTTTGCTCTAGATGGATAGGTTTAAAATATAATTCAACAATAAAGAACATTCCAAATGGGTCATTTATAATTTAATTGCTAAAAATGTACATGTCTGCAATGTTAAATATTTATGGTAAATGTGACATGAAAGTTGAAACGCCACCTGTACCAGCTGACAACAATTTGTAACTGCACGCATTAATAAAGTTTAACCCTACCTAACAGCAGAATTCTGTGGGAAGACATAGCAATAAGGTGTGTGACTCAGAGGAGAGACCTGACTCCCAAGACAGGTAGACAACAGGCAGGAGCACTGAGTTTCTAACTTCATAGTTAGATATCTTTCTGACTTTTCCCCCCACTAGCTAAGTACATTTTAATAATCACGTGTGGTTTTGGAGTCTATTTACTAATATTTTATTGAGTGCTTTTGTATTGATATTCATGAAAGATATTTTTAATACTGTCACTATTGGACTTAGGTTATTAATGTTATATTTGCTTTGAAAAGGCAGTGGAAACATTTCCCTTCATTTTCCATGCTCTGGAACAATTTGAAGAGCATTGGAACTATCTGGGCTTTGAAGGTTTGGAAAAATTCCCATGGAAAACAGTATGGCCCTGGTGCTTACTTTGCACTGTGGCTCCTTAAGGGCTCTCTCTATGTCTTCCATGATAATTGTTTTATTTCAATGTTGTCTCTCTAATGGAGATAATTTTGGTAACCGGTGTTTCCCTAGGAAATTATCCATTTCATCCAGGTTTTCAAGTTTATTTGCAAAGAGGTTTTAAATTTTTTTGCTTGGATAATCTAATTAGTATTTTTGTTGTTATTGTTGTTCTTTCAATAAACCAGGATTTTGATTTATTTTTTAAAAAATGACACCGAAACTTCCATCCATTCTCCTATTCTAATCAATTTTTGTATCTAAACAGTTTTACACCAGAACTATGATTTTTTTGTTGAGAGATAGGTAAGATTTTTATAATTCTTAACAAATACCTAAATATAAAATCGAAGCCTAGGGGGAAATGAGGTCGATTATAAACTGCCTAACAGTGATCCTGAAAATGCTAAAACAACACAATAGCAAAGAGCCAACTACATTCCGTCTTCAGCTCCTCGGGCATAACATTGGCTTGTGAAAAAGTGCATTTTGAGAAGCAACAAAGTTTACTATATTCTGAATAAAACATTTGATTTCATTAAAATCTATAATATAAAGTAAAGGATAAAGGATTTTCTTTAAAACACAAACAGCCCAAGCTGGTTTGGCTCAGTGGATAGAACGTCGGCCTGCAGACTGAAGGACCCAAGGTTTGATTCCAGTCAAGGGCATGTGCCTGGGTTACAGGCTCAATCCCTGATGGGGGGTGTGCAGGAGGCTCATCATTGATATTTCTTTCTCTCTCTCCCTCTCCCTTCCACTCTGAAATCAATTAAAATATATTAAAATAAATAAATAACTATATAAATACACACACACAAACAGAATAAACTACAATATGGGTTTAATTGACATAAATATGTTAGCATAGTTTGGAATTTGATGTTTATAGCAGCATGAGTCTTCACTGGCACTTCAATGTCAAAATTCTCTTCATTCTAAGCCAGAATAATCTCTTCTGCCCTCAAAGGATTATAAATTCTCCTGGAAAGAATCCTTTTTTTCTCTAATAGAATGTGCTTGGATAGATTTGTCATCTTTTCTCATTGATCCACAACTGCAAAATCCAGTGTATCCAGCATAGGGCCTAGGTAAACTAAACATAGCGAACATTGTATAACTCACATGTATAGTTTATTATAATCTTTTGTTTAGATAGAAGAATGTCTTGAAAATGGGTCAATATTATTTTATTGTTCTAGTATGGATTCAGTTTAATGCTGGTTATAACTAGATTTCAATGAACTTATTTCCTGATAATTGTATGCTATATTTAAAACTAATAGAAGTTAAGAAAAGTTCTATGTGTACTAAAATCCATGACAAAGACTAGTGAAGTTTCACATTTTGCCATCATTTAGAAAACATTTTATAGGAAATATATTTGCATATTAAAGGTTATCACATCTTGTGGTGTTATGAATATGCATTATTTATGGAATATTCATGTTAGTGAAAATGGATAGCTCACCTTCTGTCTAACCTACTTGTCATTCTGAGAAAACTGAAATGAAGTTGACTCTCAGAAAACATGGTTTATTATAAAGGAAATTGCCTTCTGTAATCCTACCTATATCAACAGATGTTAAAAATTTCTCTACTTTGCTTCATAAGTCTATGTTTAATATGTTTTATAAACACTATTGTTTTAGATTTGATATCATTAATTATTGGGAGCTGGAATTGATTAATGCATTTTTCCTAGAAATTAATTGGACCCTCTTATTGAAAACTTTAACATTAGGAATGAAATTGGTAATTTATCATTAAGGTTTTAACATGAATTAACTTGTGACCTACAAATACTACTTTATTTATAAAATAGAATTATCAATGCCTATGAAATAAAATTGCTTAGAAATTAAGTGAGATAAAGTTTGTAAGCTATTTAATTTGGTACCTGGCTGTTATTAAGCTTTAAATCCCATCTAATAAAAGAGTGATATGCAAATTAACCATCACTCTGCTACACCCACAAGCCATGCCCACTAGCCAATCAGAGTGAGTATGCAAATTAACCCCAACCAAGATGGCTTAGGCCACAGAGAGCAGGAGGGAGGTTTGGGTTTCCCGGGCAATGGAGGATGCCAAGCTTTCCACACACCCTGGCTGGCCCAAGCCTCCACTCAAGGGTACAAAGTTTCAATTATAGAAAGTAAATAAATTCCAACAGAAATGGTGGCAGCCACTGAGCTGGAAGAGCAGGAGGCTAGGGTTGCCTCTGGCGATGGAGGAAGCCAAGCTTCTGAAGCCCTGGCCGGCTCAGGCCTTCACTCCAGGCTACAAAGTTTCAATTATAGAAGATACATAAATTCCAACAGAAATGGCTGCCACCACAGAGTGAGCAGGAGGCTTGGCTCTGCTCCAGGCTAAAATGTTTCAATTATAGAAGATAAATAAATTCCAGATAGCAGGGCCTCTGCTTGGGTCGCTGGGGGGCATGGCTGGCCTGAAAACCACCACAGGCCCCTCACCCAGGCTGCCCCATGCCCCAAGGGAACCCCCACCCTGATCTGGGACATCCTTCAGGGCAAACCAGCTGGCCCCCACCCATGCACCAGGCCTCTATCCTAGCTAATAAAAGAGTAATATGCAGATTGACCATCACTCTAACACACAAGATAGCTGCCCCCATGTGGTCAAAGATCCTGCCCCCATGTGGACACAAGATGGCCACCACAAGATGGCCAGCAGGGGAGGGAAGTTGGGAGGCACCAGGCCTGCAAGGGAGGGCAGTTGGGAGCGATCAACCCTGCAGGGGAGGGCAGTTAGGGGTGACCAGGCCGGCAGAGGAGGGAAGTTGGGGGCAAACAGGCTGGCAGGGGAACAGTTAGACATCAATCAGGCTGGCATGGGAGTGGTTAGGGAGTGATCAGGCTGGCAGGCAGAAGCAGTTTGGGCAAAAAGGAAGGCAGACAGGCGAGCAGTTGGGAGCCAGCAGTCCTGGATTATGAGAAGGATGTCCGACTGCCCATTTAGGCCCGCAGTCGGACATCCTTCGAGGGGTCCCAGATTGGAGAAGGTGCTGGCTGGGCTGAGGGACACCCCTACCCCCCATGCATGAATTTCGTACACCAGGCCTCTAGTAAATATATATTCACACTCTTTCAAGATTATGGGAATACAAAGACACAATTTATCACTCTTTCTTTATCACTACTGTCACCTAATTCAATCCTTCATCATATTTTGCCTAGATTATTGTTATAATCTTCAGTTTGATTTGTCTGCCTTGCTCTCTCACCAAGTCATATGTCAATTTCCTGGCAGTTACTCTCTAAAATACATAGGTAATATCTTTTAATTCATCATCAATAGCTTGTACGGATTCCTTTACTTTTAAATGTAAGCTAAACATCAAAAAATATCTTCAAGACTCAGTGTGACTTTATAAGCCAATTTCATAGTCATTAATTCATTCTGTCATTAACTTAGGATTTAGTGAGTGCTCTGTACAAGCCAGATTGTGTTTTACAAAATAAACATAGAAAAGAATTTAAATATCATCTCTACTCTAGAATATTTAATAAGAAAATCCACTCATTGGATTATATAATGGATGCACGACGGTGAGGCTGTGAGAACATCAAGAAGGAACAACTCAGTGTAGAGAAAATGGTATTTAGTACTCTCCTTGAGAAAATAATTACATAATTTACCAGAAGAAACAATAAGACTCTGAAAAATGAAAACTTAGCTATTCAAGGACAGGTAATAGGAAACAGAAGGAGATAAGATTATAAAAAATGAGATTATAAAAATTGGTTGGAAGTAGATAGGTATTTCTGATAATGGCATTACATAATGAAATCTAGTCACGAAAGAAGAATGTGAACCAAGAGACCAATATATTAAACTTAAATGATGAGTATAAGAAAATTGTCATAGTGTCAAACAAAAGAGTAACACATAAGCAACACATTAGTGATTGCATATCTAAGTGAATACTCCAAACTTCTACCTGTGGCAATAAAGGATGGCTAAATTTCTAAACCATTAAAAATAATGTCGTTAGATAAGTTAGAGGAAGGTTTGCAAGTGATTTTTTTTTTCTATATCAATAAAAGGAATGAGACTGCAATAAAAACCTCAAATACCTAGAGTCCATATTATACCAGAGGGATTTAGAATCTAATTTTGCAGGAATAATAGAAAAGGTACACATTTTAATATATTATGTATGTATTATATTTTCAAAATGAGGCAAATCATGCATGAAGTTAAGGTTAAATCACATTCAAATATAACAAGTAAGGTTTTTAACTAATCTCAAGGCTAGATATTTGAGAGAAGTTGAAAACATCTGAATTATTAACTTCATATTTTTCTTTTTTAAATTATAATCTTTTTTTAGTCATAAGAAACCAAAATGACAGAATAAAATATTTCTACAGTATTCTACTTAGTCATATTTTAGTCTTGTATAAAAACAAAATTAGCAGTCCTGGATTAGTTTTTTTTTAAATTTGGAGAATTATGTATTGCTCTGAGAATCTAACAAAAGTAACTTTTTTTATTATTTTGTATCCAAATCACACACAGACAATTCTGCATAAACCCATAGAATTTTACACACTATACTGACTCATGAGTAAATTCAAATTACTTAAAGCCCTACCATGATTGTCTTTGGGTTCAGGGAATGAATGTTAATACTATTTTTAGTGATTTGTGAAGGTTTATTTATCCTCCACATATGAGTAGAATGGAGAAGTAATTCTGTTTTTAATTACCAATCGATATGTGACTTGGACTTATATTATTTAAGCAACCTAACCAGTTATTTTTAAAAATATATTTCCTCAAGAATAAATGTAATATAATCAATGGAAATTACCAAACTATAAGCATCAGTTCTTCATTCATTGACTAGGGATCCAATAATTTAAAAACTGCTCCAACTCAAATTATTGGAAGTAATCAATTCCAAAAACAAAAATAAAATTTAGATAAATTTTATGCACTTTATATATGCAATTCCTGTTTAATTGAGTTAGTTCCAAATACTGTGATTGGCTGCAATTTGATAATTTCACACCCTAACTCTAAAAATAACTTAATTATTCAGTCTTTTGAATGAATGGGTTGCAGAATCAATATGTTCTGCAAACTTAGGAACACAACAGCTATTTTTTTGTACTTTGGTCTAGTATGTGTCATTGAATTTCCACTCACTAGAGCAGTGATTTTCAACAGGGGTAATTTTGACTTCTTCATCCCTAACCAGGAGACACCTGACAATGTCTAGAAACATTTGAGACACTATGGTTGTCACCACCTGGGGAAAGGGACTACTGGTCTGTGAGCTGAAGCTAGGAATGATGTCAAAGGTCCTATGACTCAGAGGACAGCCCACCACAGCAAAGAATTGTGAAGCTTAAAAGGTCCCTAATTCCAAGGGTGAGAAACCTTTACGTAGAATGTAACAGAGATACTAATATAATGACTTTTCCCCATCTCATTCCCCCCTTGATTGATACCCAAAAACTTGAGAATTCAGGGATATTCTATCTTCTAAACCTCTTTTGATAGGTTATATATCTTATTTTATTATTTTTGTTCATCCTCACCTGAGGACATTTTTTCCATTGATTTTTAGAGAGAGTGAAAGAGAGGTAGGGGAGTGGGGGAGAGGGAAGAAAGAGAGAGAGGAGAGAGAGAGAGAGATTTGAGAGAGACACATCAATTGGTTGCCACCTTCTCATACCCTTACATGCAACCCATGTACATGCCCTTGACTGGATTTGAACCTGAGATCCTTCATTGCACAGACATTGCTCTAACCACTTAGCTGCCAGCCAGTATTCATGTTATGTATTTTAAAACATCAGATATTATTAAGCCTGTAGTCAAATGGTTGTGCCTAATTATCTGCATGCCCAAATAATGCTAATAATATATCTAAAGCACTGAATTAATGCATGGTTTACTAAAGATATATATATGCCCTTGACTGGGAATCAAACCCTCAAATCCTTGGTGCTGAGGCCAATGCTCCAACCACTAAGCAGCACCAGCCAGGGTTGAAAGAAATGTATTTAAGAAAATATTAATTATTATTATTTCCTGAAATAAACTGTTACCACGTCTATCTCTAAAACTTGCATTTCAACATTTAAAATATACAATTCTGTCATTATCTTCAATTGATTCCTCCTAAAATTTTATATGGAGGAATGAAATCTGTAACTCCCATCTTTGTCTCTTGTTTGAGGGAGATCCATTAGGCTATGTGAAACACCCCACAGAGATTTTGTGAAGTATTTTTCTTTTCTCCCCTGTCTTTCTCTTTTCTTTCTTCTTTTATTTGTCTATTGATGAAATATCAGAGGCAATTAAGAAAGCTTTTATTCTCAAGAAGAAGCAGTGGAGCATTAGCATTCTGGAAGCCTGGGACCAGAAAAACTTTGCTATCAGCAAGTTAGTAAACTCGCCAATAATTTAGATGCAGCCTAAAGGGTATGCATAGGTGGATATTTGTTATGAACTGCTGACTTGTGGAAAAATAAACGCTTTCTATTGTGAAATGCTTACAAGACTTCATCTGGCAAGTTAGGGTGTGCTGCTGAGAGCTGGAAGCAGCTATTTCAATCGCCAAGCTACCCTCCCTCCATGCTAGAAAGCCCACATGCTTTTCCATACTTGAGGCAAGCCTTTTCTTTTGCCTTTAGTTTTAAAATCTTAGTTTGGTTGTTTTTTTCCCCTTTTATTTCTCAAGAAACTGCCCACATGTTAAAAAATGCCAGAGATAAAAGTAGAATACAATCACAGTGAGGTGACTGAGACTACGTATATTCTAGTTTGATTTCAATGTTCTAAATGCTGAAAGACAGTTTATAGAAAAGTTCCATTTAAGGCATTTTTAGAGAAACCATTATGTTCTATAACATAATTCAAATAACAAATTGCATCCTTTCATTTATTCTTTTCTTTTTTTCTCTAAGATTATATCTACAAAGGCTAAATATGTTGAAAAATATACATATATGCCACAACTTAAAAATATTAATACCAGACAATTCTAATAAATTTTGAAAGAATTTCTTCTGAAAGTTTATGACAGCCAACATTCTATCCCTCATATTTGCTTAATTAGAAGAGACTACAAGCATTTGAGAAAACAGTGCAGTTTGTACATAGGGGCTGTGAGCTGCAAATTCCTGATATCTTGACCCTTTACATAATAAAGGACTTGGATTTAGCTTTAAGAAAACATAAATCATAAATAAGTTAAAATATATTAGACTAAGTAACATCAGTCTTAAATCTCACCAATAAGTGGTAAGGAATGCAACAGAAACAATTGAACTAATTATTCTTGTGCTGGTCCAATTTATTGCCACAATTTATTGTGGTTGGCTAGAATGAGTTACTTATTATCAACCACTCCCTAAGAACAGTTAACTTTACATGACAGTCTCAAGCATTCCACTAACTTGGAAATTTTTTTTCTGCAATGGAATAAAAATAAAACTTCAGAATCGGCCCCAAATTAGATTAAATATAATTCTGGACCACCCAGAACAAATTATCCTAAATTGGCCATTTTATTAATTTGTTTTTATTGGTACCTTGATATCAGGAAAAAAAAAATGTTCCTATAATAACAAGTATTCACCCTGACTGGTTTGGTTCAGTGGATAGAGCGTCGGCCTGCGGACTGAAGGGTCCCAGGTTCGATTCCGGTCAAGGGCATGTACCTTGGTTGTGGGCACATCCCCAGTAGGGGTGTGCAGGAGGCAGCTGATCGATGTTTCTCTCTCATCGATGTTTCTAACTCTCTATCCCTCTCCCTTCCTCCCTGTAAAAAATCAATAAAATATATATATTTTTAAAAATAACAAGCATTCATATGTCAATAACTGGAAAGGATAAACACCATTATACATTAGTAAGCTTTCATTCTTCTTTATAAATTTTGTCTCATCAAAAATATCAGTCATGCTTACTATTTGTTTTTTTCTAAATATATTTTTTATTTTAAAACAGGAAGGGAGAGGGAGAGAGAGAGAAACCTCAATGATGAGAGAGAATCATGGACTGGCTGCCTCCTGCATGTCCCCTCCTGGGGATCTAGCCCACAACAGGGACATGTGACCTCTTGGCCAGAATTGAACCTGGGACCCGTCAGTCCACAGGCTGATGCTCTATCCACTAAGCCAAACCAGCTAAGGTCATTCTTACTATTTGGATGATGCTTTTCTATAACTTACTTGATAAATGTGATCAATAAATTCTAATATGTTTTCCTTATGAAGAATTTGTACAGTCAAAGGTTTTAAGTCACTGTTTTTATTGTGAGCACTGTGTGTGTATGTGTGTGTGCAACATAACTAGGTGAGTCACGACTTACTGGTCAAGATAACAGAAAACTTCAAAACAGCAGAGACTAACTCTTATATATATTGGCCTTTGACTTTATTCAAATGGGTTTCAATGTACTAATTTTGTTCGATAGGTAATGGCTCTAAAAACTAGGATCAGAGACGTCTGGAGAATGGTTCCACATCTTTGGAGAGAAAATGTTCTAAAACTGTTATAAAAATGGTGACAGGATAACAATTGTTTTACAAGGCTAAATTTACCCTTGACAAGGATAATTTGATATTTGTCCATTATCAACCACCTTAGAAGCCCAACTTCTGAGATGCTTGCATGAAAAATAATTTCAGTCTCAATTTTTCATCTTATTTCAGATCTATGGTTTTGATGCTTGAGAAAGAGAGAATGTGAAACTAATTGTCTATTAACTTGATCAGAATGACAGATATTCTTGTTCCATTCCAGCTGGTATAACAGAATACCATAGACAGGGTGGCTTATGGTAAGGTGACCAGATTTTAACATTGGTAAAGCGGGACACCATTGACCGGAGGGGGGGGGGGGGTTCTTGATTAAAAATTTGGTCTATATGGAGCAACAAAAATTTTTTTCATAGAACACAAAAATAGTATTGTAATAGATATTTTTTTAAATTTCAACATAAGTACAATTTACAAATATAATAAAAAATTATGTATAGTATTATTTTATTCTTTGGCATATTTCTCATTTGAGTGAATTTTTTTTAGTAGATTGCTGTCGTTGTTTAAAAGGTCATGAATTTGCAGTAACGTAAGTCGTAAGTGTCACTTTCAAGGCCGGCGCTAGACTTTTTGCCGCCACTATAAAATATAAATAATACGAGTACTGTCTGCTAAATTCAAGAAAATTTATATATAAATAAATACATAAATTACTTACCTAAATTATCTGAATAGCTGATTTGTAATGACATCACTTGTTTAACTAGTTTACTAGCACGCAGTACAATGTGTATCATCTGAGAGACAGTTACAAAATGTTTTCGTCATTGCCAATCGCAAAAAATGCCTTTGTTCATTAAGTCCAAACAATGGTGGTCAAATTCTAACAACTGATCAACAATGCGAACTTTGATAAGCAGTTCTCGATAATCAGTTCTCAACAATTATTTGTTATTATTAAAGTTTAACATTATAAAATTAACAAAAATAATATAAAACTCATATCCTGGCTAAATAGCCACATGGCCGCCAAAAACCGTATATTCCCTTCCCGTTCTCCTGCCATTCCCTAGCTTGTCGTGCATTCTTTCCAAAAATCGGGACTTTTTTAAAATGCTGCGGGATGCGGGACAAATTGTTAAAAATCGGGACTGTCCCGCCAAAAGCGGGATGTCTGGTCACCTTAGCTTATGGACGACTGAAATTCACTTCTCACAGCTGTGAGGACTGGGAGGTCTAGGATCAAGGCGTTGGCCGGTGTGTCTGCTGAGCCTGTTTCCTGGCTCATAGACTGTAGTCCTCCTGCGGAGGGAGCGGCAGAAGAGCTCTCTGGGGTCTCCCATAGGGACCCTAACCCCATTCATCAGAGCTACATCGTAGGGCCTACTTACCACCCAAAGGCCTGGCCTCCACATACCATCACACTGAGAACTGGGTTTGGGGAGGACACAAACTTTCAGTTTATATCAATAGACAATGAAGTTTTCTTACCCAAAACCTTTTACTGTTCATTATCTTCGCAATGTTTACTCCAATTTCCTTCAGCATGACAAATATAAATAATTTTAGTTAGCTTTGTTTTCACTTTATCTGTTGTAAGCTTTGATTTTGCCCATACTAATTTGGCATTCATTTTCTCTATAAAAGTCCATTTAATATTTTGCAGAAATATATAACAATTTAAAAATTACAGCAACAAAGACAATAATCAGTTATATGGTTACTTAATAGTTTATTAATGAAGTACTATTTAGCTCTTTTATTTTATAATGCTATAGAACTTACTTCTAGTTGTCACTAATTTTTCATGAAGAATCAGTTTAATGTAATTTTACTACCACTTACTATTGAATATAAAATTTTTAGAAAGATAACTTAGATAAAAATTCTAAACTTTCTGATTATAATCAAAATACATTAAAATATTATTTTCTTCACTAAGAAAATAATATTTTGAATGATGAGATATAAAATGCTCTATCTAACTAGTAGCAACAAAATAAATCATTGTTGAATGAATATAACCTGTTAGATCATATCAAGGGAAAATTATATAATGCATAAAAAGATGAAGTATTTTTAGAATCTGTGTTTTCTTAAAATGTGTACATAATTATTATGGGTTTCTCAATAAAATAATTTTTATGTGGATAGATCTCAATAACAGATATCAAATTAGGCTACAAAGTCATTGTAATCAAAACAGCTGATACTGGCATAAGAACAGGCATATAGATCAATGGAACAGAACGGAGAACCCAAAAGTCAATCCATGCCTATATGGTGAATTAATATTTGACAAAAAAAGCAAGAGGTAAATAAATTTCTTCAATAAATAGTCTTAGGAAAAATTAGACAGGTACATGGAAAAAAAAACTTACACCATACACAAGAATAAATTCAAAATAGACAAAAGACTTAAATGTAAGTTACAAAAACATAAACATCCTAGGCAAAAAGATAGGCAGTAAAATCTCAGACATTTTTCAAAACAATATTTTTGCCATTATGTCTCCTAGGGCAGTGGTTGGCAAACTCATTAGTCAACAGAGCCAAATATCAACAGTACAACGATTGAAATTTCTTTTGAGAGACAAATTTTTTAAACTTAAACTTCTTCTAATGCCACTTCTTCAAAATAGACTTGCCCAGCTGTGGTAATTTGTGGAAGAGCCACACTCAAGGGGCCAAAGAGCTGTGACTGCCAATCACAGTCCTAGGGCAAGGGAAATAAGGGGGGAGAAGGGGATAAACAAATGGGACTATATCAAGCTAAAAAGCTTCTGTACAGCAAAAGAAACAACCCATCAACAAAATGAAAAGGGAACCCACTGTATAGAAAAACATATTTGCCAATACATCTGATAAGAGGTTAATCTCAAAGTATATATAGAACTGATATAGCTCAACACCAAGAAGACAAACCATCCAATTAAAAAATGGGCAGCCCTGGCTGGTTTGGCTCAGTGGATAGAGTGTTGGCCTTCAGACTGAAGGGCCCGGGTGTGATTCCAATCAAGGGCCTATGCCCAGGTTGTGAGCTAGATTCTCAGTGGGGGGCATGCAGGAGGGAGCTGGTCAATGATTCTCATCATTGACGATTCTATCTCTCTCTCCCTCTCCTTCCCTCTCTGAAATCAATAAAAATATATTTTAAAAAAATGGGCAAAGGACCCAAATAGACACTTCTTTAAATAAGACATACAGCTAGCCAATAGACATATGAAAAGATCCTCGACATCACTACTCATCAGAGATGCAAATTAAAACCTCAATGAGATATCACCTTACACCTGCCAGAATGGCTACCATCAGTAAATCAATAAACAACAAGTGCTGGCAAGGATGTGGATAAAAAGGAACCTTAGTGCACTGTTGGTGGGAATGCAGACTGGTGCTGCTTCTGTGGAGTTTGCTAAAAAAAAATTAAAAATAGAACTGCCTTTTGACCCAGTGATCCCACTTTTCAGAATGTATCCTAAGAGTCCCAAAATATCAATTAAAAAGAATATATACACCCCTATGTTCATAGCAGCATTATTTACAACTAGAGGCCCGGTGCATGAATTCATGCATGGGCCAGCCTGCGGGTGGTTGGCCGGCCAGCCCTGCCCCCTGGTCGAACTCCCAGTCAAGGGGACAATTTGCATATTAGCCTTTTATTACTTAGGATAACCATGATCTGTAAATAGCCCAGATGCCCATTAGAAGATTAGTGGATAAATAACTGTAATACATTCACACAATGAAATACTACATGGCTGGAAAAAAAAAAAAGAAGAAGGAAATCTTATCTTTGTGACAGAATGGATGGACCTGGGAATTATTGTGCTAAGTGAAATAATCCAGTCAGAGAAAGACAAATACCATAAGATTGCACTTAAATATGGAATCTAATGAACAAAATAAACTGATGAACAAAATAGAAACAGAGGTATGGATACTTGGAACCAGTCTGACGCTGTCAGAAGAGAGGGGGCGGGGAACTGGATGAAAGACGGTGAAGGGATTAGTCAAAGAACATCCATGCATAAACCCTAGACACAGACAACAGTGTGGTGATGGCCAGAGGGAAAGGGGGGGTCGAAGGCTGGGTTGAGGGGGACAAGAAGGAGGAAAGGGGGGCATCTGTAAGAGTGTCAACAATAACAATAAAGAAAAATAAATAAGAAAAAAGTTTAAAAATTAAAACCCAAATACCTAACTCAGTGATAAAGCTATCAGTATTCATACTGTATTGTTCACTGCAGTTTAATTACTATTACTGATCACTGTCTAATGTGTACTCTTTATCAGTTATAAAACTACCTTTAACAAATCCTTGCAAATTTTTAGCCAGGATTCTGGGGTAGTTGATCTTGAATTTAAAAGTGTGAAAATTGCCCTAGCTGGTTTGGCTTGGTGAATAGAACTTTGGCCCTTGAACTGAATAGGTCTCGGGTTAGATTCCTGTCAAGGGCACTTACCTCGGTTGCAGGCTGGGACACGGTGGGGACACATGGGAGGCAACCAATCAATGTGTCTCACATGGATGTTTCTCTCTCTGTGTCTCTCCCCCTCCCTTCCCCTCTCTAAAATTCAATGGAAAAATATTCTCCAGTGAGGATAAAAAAAAAAGTGTGAAAATGTATTTGTCTATCTGTAAAATAAAATAAGAAATTAAAAAATATTCAACTCATTTATCAATATTTAATCCTTATGTTACTGCATTTTCTGTATTTTAATATGTTCGATTTTTAATTGATAATGTACTGAGACACATCAGCTTTTAGTATTTTCCTATTATTTGTAAATAAAGACCTGAGATGCACTTGCTGTCTTTACTTTTTCTTTCTTTAAATGTTAAGAATCTTAATGGATTTGTTCCTGACAAAAGTTTGGATTCAAAAGTAAATTATTCTATATAGTATGGTAAAAGACATACCAGAGTGGAGTAATTACCCACAGATTGTTTTGTATTTACTCATTTTCTTTGTTTGATTAATTTTTCTCCAAGTACTTTGATCTACTGATAGTATAAAATGTCATTGAAAAGCTCAACAAATATTGAGACTATATGAATGTGTACAACACAAATATCAATGGGTCTGTAAACCTCCATATGTGAGCTGCCAAGAAGCCCTCAGAGAAAGAATTTAGTCCTTATAAGACTCAGTCTTTACAGAGACTGACCTAGGTCTGAGCTGTGGCTTTCTCCTATAAGCTAGGAAAGTTTACTTAAATTTTCCAGATTCTTGGTAGTTTAACTCTTCTGTAAATATGAATAATGATCTCTGGTAATGGTAGACCTATTAAATGATGAAAGAAAGGGAAAGTTCTTAGCATAGGGCCCCAGGCACTCAATAAATTTGAATCACCTTTCTTAACATCTGGGTTTCAGATTGCTGGTTCCTTTAAAAAAAAAAAAAAAAAAAAACTTCCATATTTAAGGTACCTCTTAGCTATCCCATTATATTTAGTCATTGTGCTAGATTTTTTAATTTGTTTTTCTTGATTTTTGAAATATTGTGCAATAAAGCCATAATTTAGAATTCTGACATCTGGGCATAAATTGATGGTTCTGTGGCAATCACTAATAGTTAAGGAGTGCTTTGTATGAACACCTTTACAACACTTGTATTTTCATTTATCACCACACATGTTTAAATAAGAATTAAGTTTCACCATAAAATGTCCTTGGCCGTAATATCATTTTGTGCGTGTCTTGTGGGACATTAAAAATGGTAGCAACAATAAAATTTTGCTCATCTTACTTGTGAATTTTAAAATAGTATATCCACTTTGACTTCAATTAGCCAAAATATTTCCTCAATGTATCTCTTAAATTTGTTCATTTAACTATTATAAAACTGAAATAATTATATATGTTAGCATTATCAGTCTGATTTTCTTCTCTCTAAAATGGTACATTTGATGAATTAGAATAATTAAAAGTGGTGACAAATTATTTCCATTATGTAATATTTTCAATTTAACTGTTTATATAAGTGGTATTAGAGGCAATGAAACTATCTGAGTTTTTATTCTAATTTTAATATTTATTACATGCACAGGAGACTGAGAATTGTTATAAAAGCTGTATAATAAGTTACCAATAAAACAAGATGTCTTAATTAACCTAGAGATTTAAAAAACTCAGCAGTTGACTTTTGTAACAACTCTAACTCCAGTTTAAAAATAAAATGAGGGAGAGAGCTAGACATACACATACAGAGAGAGAAATAGACTTTATTGCCACATATGACTCTTGATATGGTTTGATATATAGTTACTATTTTTATTTTTTGGTACTGTTTTTCTGGTTCACTTTTTCTCATTGAGATATTTTCACATATTGCACATGAAGTGATATTAGAAACAGCATTTTTTCAAGTAGATAATAAATATCAACCACCCAACAACAATAAAAAGACCCAAAAGTTTAAAAAAAAAAACACTAATATATTTTTAAGTTAATCAATATATTTGCTTTTAAATTTAACTGTCTTTCCATTTTATGTTTGTTTGGAAGTAAAAGCTGTTGTGGAAAAAATATATATATAGATATGTATAATCTAGATGTAATACATCATAAAAGAGAGGAGAGAATGATTCATATTATGTTTCATTTTATTTAAATTGATAAAAATTTAAAAGTGAAATAGATGTTTAGTGAGAAAGCTGATTATTCAGCATCTTCAAAACTTATTTAAGGCAATACAATTTCACTATTGATTGTTCCATCTGATATATATTCTATTTTGCAAATTATACTTTTTAATGTGGGTTTTCAAAATCTATGTAAGGTTATTTTAACTATGTTATATAGTTGTTGGAGATATTTTAAAACAAATCTAGTAACTTATTTGATGTTCATAATTAAACAAAATATGTAGAGATACCCAGAGATCAATGTAAAGGAATACCAGAATTGGCTATGTAGATGAATAAGGGAAAACTGAAGGTTCTATTCTAGAAAATTGATTAAACACAACTGAAAAAGCAGAGGAATTATTATTGGCCAATAGAGCCCTCAGTGGGCTAATATTCTTAATCAACATCAGATGTCATACATCATGAAATTTTCATAGCACTTTGAGACCCTGCTGGGAAAATTATTGGATATTTCCCAAAAGTTAACAAACTTTACTTTATTGCCCTCAGCTGTGCAAAGCTTTTATCTCTTGTCCCTTCCTCCACCTCTTCAATATCAAATGTATTCACAAAATTTCTTTGATTTTATAGTCCTGAAATTTACAGAAGCCCACCGAGAAAACTTCAGTGGAAAAACTATGGATTAGGAATTTTAGTCACTCTTTTCCTGTGTTTATGTATAATGCGTATAAGTTCAGAAAATAACACATTTTCAAAGAAAAATGAAGCAGCATCAGGACATGGAGAGAGAAGAGGTATTTGCATTTGGATGTGTTTATGAAGGGCTGTTTTAGACAGGGTATTCAGGAAATGGTTTTTTAGAATGAGATATTTGAGCAGAGACTTGAAAATGCTTAGGAAAAAGCTATAAGAAAGTTGGAGGAAAATGTTCTAGTCAAAGTAAATAGTGTGTTCAAGAATTTTGAAGCAGAAATTAGCATAGTGTACTCAAAAAACTAATTGAACAAGAATGACCACTATAGAAAAATTAGTTGAAGAGGTAAGCAGGGGCCAGACCATACAGACATTTGTATTCTATAGTAAGGAGTCTGGCCTTTATTCCAGTATTACAGAAAACTGTCTTTGGAATTCTGCTCAATTAAATATATCATATGATTTATATTAGCAGAGACTTCTCTGGATGCTACAATGATAGACTGTGGCTAGGAGGGGCCAGGGTTTAAAAACAGACACTTTAGGAGTCCATTGTCATGTTGTAGGAGCTAAAGATAATTGTGTATTTTACTCCCATGTACAGAGAAAAGGGACAGTTATTGAAAGAGATTAGGGACTAAAACAGGATTTTGTTTGGAGTTTTGTTGTTGCTGTTGTTTTGCTTAGTTTGGGATGGGAATATGTGTGTGAGAAATTGGAATGATCCTAGAGAGGCAGCAAATCAATGCTTGAATAGTAAGAAGAAACCAGTGGAATCAGCAAAACAGGAGAAGATACTATGCAGAAATGAAATCAGCTGATTTTGAGGTAGGATTAAAAACAATTGATCCAAAAAATAAGGTGAAAAGTATGAATACAGAAGCCGAGAGAACATTAAAGTTGATGGTAGGTAACTGAGGTAATTCTCTTCAAATTGTTTTTATATTTCAGGGGAATCAGAAAAGACATCATCAGGTGAGAATGTGGAGAAGGTAGTAGGAGTTTTACAAGGAGATGAGGATATGTCTTCTGGCTTTTTCAGAGAATGGAATATAAGACTGATAAAAATATACAATAGATTGGATGCTTGGTTTTTAGATCCTAAGATTATAAAGTGGAGGCTATATGTGTTTCTTTAAGCCTTGTCCAATGACAAGGTTAATATAAACAGAATAAAGAGGTATTTGCAGGTGAGCACCTAAAAGGGAGAGATCTATGTGAGATTATATTAGAACTAGTGACCCAGTGCATGAAATTCGTGCACATTAAAAGAGAATTAATTAGAGGAAATATTTTAATATTGCTATTTGCCCTTTCTCTATTATAGAAGTGTCAGAGATGAAAGAAAATTAGTAAAATGTATATGAAAATCTCCCTCCTGTCAGAGTCTGGGGCACACCGTGGGACCTAGAGTCAAGTCCCTGCCCACCACCTGCACGTGCTTCGAAAACGCAGGAGATCCAGACCAGGCCAGCCCCACCCACATTGGGTGAGACCCAGACCCAGCTGGTCCCACCCCCGTCAAGCTCCTCCGGGCAGGGGCCACAGCCTCAGGTCCCCCAGCCTGGTGCTGGGGTGGGAGGTGCGGTCTCAGGTCCCCCATCAAGCCCTTCCAGGCGGGGGGCGTGGCCTGAGGTCCCCCGGCCCAGCGCCAGGTCAGGGGGCACGGCCTGAGGTCCCCTGTCAAGCCCTGTCAGGCAGGGGGCATGACCTGAGGTCCCTTACCCCAGCCAGGCACCATGCAGCCTCAGGTCCCTGTTGTTCAGTCGCGATGTTACAGCATCCTGGCTAATTTGCATATTCCTCTATTATTAGATAGATTAACTAGAATATGTTGAAGAAGCAAACAATTCCAAAATCTCAGACTTAATACAAATTAGTTCTCAATGATGTTGTGAATCAACTACTCTCAACAGCCATATAGATACCCAAGATTACAGTATTGTCTTTCTTTGGCCGCACTATTTGGCAGCCTTCTCTGCCACAATAGCTGGGGAAAAGAACCAGTAGAAGATCCCACACTGACCTGAAATGCTTCAGTGGGGAAATCATTCATGTCATTTCCATTGCAGCCCATTAACCAGACCAATTTATATGTCCAGCCCAATTACAAGACCACTAAGAAGTACAATAGTCATGTTCTCACAAAAAGAAGAAAACCAGGTATTGGAGAGCATTGACAACCACAGAAGGTGAGAGTATATACAAGTATATATTCTTTCCTGTGATATATAAGGAAAGAATTAAGGACAGGGTGACAATTATGGGCAATGAAAAAATGGTATGGTCAATATGTTGGCATTTCTCAAAGGGACAGAACAATGGATGTAGCAGTAAGGTAGCCAATTGACATAGAAAATAACATATTTGAAATTCCATATATTGGAGGTGGTGTAATTATGTTAAAACAGTTCTAGGAATTTACTTTTTTCAAAATTTCTCTTCTTCACTTACTAGCTTTGTGGACTTAACCAAATATTTACCCAATTCTCTGTATGCTTATCTACCTGTAAGTTGAGAATTCAAAGAATCTTTCTCATATGGTTGTTGTGAAGATTAGGTGTGGTAACAAACACAAAAAGTTGTTATATTTTATTATGTAATATACAATTAAAAGTAAAATTCATTAGTTTTAATGGGGATGAAATTATTAAAAACCTTAAGTATATATAGATAAACTTTGACTAAAGACAAAAGAAACACTGGAAAGCTGGAAAAATTAGTTTAGAATACCCCTTTAAAAATAGTTCTACTTTGCTTGAACATTTTTAATCAAACACACATCGTTCTCTAGATAGCCAAGGAATTTACACAGCACTAGTAGCCCTGCGCACGAGTCCATGCGCCAGTCGCTCACTGCTGTCCTCCTGTAGCTGCCCCCCCCCCCCGCCACCCCTCATAGCTTTCTGCCCTGCCCCTCCTGTAGCTCTCCGCCGCCTGCTTGTAGCTCACTGCCCCACCTTCCTGCTGATCCGTGATCCAGTCGTTACACAGTTGGTCATTACGCCTCATGGCGTAATGGGTAATTAGCATATTCCTCTCTTATCATATAGGATTCTCAAACAGAATCAAATAAAGACATTAAAGGACAATATTGAATATTTCACAAGTATATTATGTCATTATTTTATTGGAAAAATATATATGTGGAGAGTCAGGTTCAGAAAATAAAGCATGAGGAAAAATAAATGGCAGTGTTATGTAGAGATCAGCATTGCTGGTTAATTTTTTGAGGCATTTTTAATTTGGAATGCTTCTGTGTCTCCAGGAATATTCTGGCCTTATTTCTGTGTTCAAGTTCATTCCTTCTCTATATCTCACACCAGACATTGTAACTCTGTCTTTGGAACTACACTATTTACATACAAATAATTTAAAACAATTTATCTAAATTCTACTGCATTAATGTTTTGGTAGAATGTTTGGTAGAATATTTTTCCTCATATTTATTTTCTGGCAAAAAGATTTGAGGTGATATCTAAAAAAATAAAAAAAGGCAGAATTACATGGATGAAAAGAGGGTAAAATATGAGTTGATATTCAAATTATTCTTTCATCTACTTCAATCCCACTCTCCATTCAAGGCTAGTTAGTTTTGTAAATGAGTTGTTCTCTATTTCCTTGTTATGCTCTAGGCTACAACTTGCTTCTTCCTTTTCCAATCACAGCCCTCTTTGTCTTCATTTCCTGGTTTAAAACTGAGCAGTACCTTGTTCTCAATGGTAAATACCTATCAGAATGATGGCTGCACCTTAAAATGCTGCTGGGCACTGAAAAAACAGTGTGTAGATACCTTAATAAAAACACTCATGAGCCAAAGTATACTATCAACTGGAAACTATTAACTAGAATTTTTCAAAGGCTTAATTAAAGAATTTAAATGGTAAAATATAGTAGCATTCTCTTGATCTGTATTTTGTCATTCAATTACAACTTTTGGTAATTCTTCTTTAGATCCAAGTTGTCTTCATGACTCCTTATGTAGCTAGTTGTTCTTGAAATCTAAAATAAATTATTATTTCTTTATACTTCTACATTGAATCTTTGTCAGAAAAAGTATCTGAAACATCAACATAGACAGTGTTTATGGGGTCAGGTTACCCAAGAATTATCTAGATCCTAGGAGAATATATTTAATTCTGTTTTGTATTTACTATTGACTAAATATCTCAGACTTTAGAGAACCCACTGGTTAATTTATAGATTTTTTTTGTTCAGTAGAGATGCAATTTGTGTCTAATGGAGCAAATAACCCTGGAAATACTAGTTTATAGCCTTGTGGAACATTAAGCAGCTGCTTTTTAATCTAACCTAGCAATTTTGCCATCTTATGAGAACTTTAGCTTCTCAAATGTACTTTCATTCAGCAATTAATATGTTGAAATGCTTAACATGTGTTTAATTTATATTTATTTGAGACATGATTTGATCTTCCTGTCAATTGTGTTAATTATATTTTAACACCTAAATTGACTTTGCAAGGTCCCTGATTCCTTCTTCTTTATTTATTTTTTTTTTTTATTTTTTTGGTACTCTCTAACTCTGAAACCTTAATAGATTGTATAATAAAAGTCACTGTGCTTGTTCCCTTAGGTTTATTATTATTATTTTTTATTGTTTGAAGTATTACAAATAGTAGTACATATGTCTCCTTTTTTCCCCCCTTGACCTCTCCCCAGCCTCCCCTACCCCCCAGCATATGCCTTCACCTGCCTGCCCCCCTCCCCCCAGTGTCTTGTATCCATTGGTTATGTTTATATGCATGCATACAAGTCCTTAGGTTGATCTCTTACAGCACCCCCCCCCCAACCTCCCCTGCCTTCCCGCTGTAGTTTGACAGTCTGTTCAATGGTTCTTTACCTCTATATCTATTTTTCCCCATTTCTTTTCTTTAAAAAATCTTGCAACTACAGATTAGAAATAAAAATATAATAACAAAAATTGTTTGAGTCCTAATTTCAATGTCCAACAGTTCTGAGACCCGGTTTCAATGTCAAATAGTTCCTTATGTGTACATGTCAGCAAAGATATCTGGATGATGGACAGATGGTGGCAATGCAGGTCCCACCCTCTCTGGTTTGGTCCTGGGCAACTTGCATCAACTGCTAGCGTGGCAAGGCGTCGTCAGCGTCTTCCATCTCTGGACTGTTTCTTCTCTTGTCTTCGTGGTTGGAGCAGACCTGACAACTCCTCTCTGTTGCAGGAATCCATGGTCTTAAAGTAGTTTTCTGAAAATATACAAACATATTCTCTACCAAAAGTTAATAAAAGCATCTTTTCTATAAAATTGACTTGGGATCCTTTTTATTTTTGCCCAAACCATTTCCTTTGGCTTATTTTGACCCTTAGTTTTAATTTTGGATATGAAACGGAATTTTTGGACTGGAACCCAGATTCTTTGTCCATCGAAGTCGAAGAGTGAATTCACGGCCAGAGGGTAGTATAGCAAAGGTGGATATTAATTGAGGAACAAGTACAGACTCCCATGTGGGGAGAGAGAAAAGGTCCCACTGACTTCCTATTTCCAAGGTTTATAAAGGCTGCATTTCCTGTGCCCTGATATCCCTCTGATTGGTCAATATTCCCTTTCGAATTGGTTACTATAGTAACTCCTGAGGCCCTCCTCCCTCATTGTCCTCCTATTCCCTCTGGGCTTTCTTCCTCCTTTATTTTGTAAATATAGACCTTTCTTGGCTACTTCCAGTTCCCTTGTCTTATGGAAATGTTACTGCACCTGGCTTCCTTGTGTTATGGAAATGTACCTTCTCCCAGTCTGCAGCCTTGTGTTTTTCCATGGACCCCAATTCTAAAAATGCCCTAAACCTGCCTTATGTTCCCCTAAAATTCCTGTTTCGGATATAAGAAATATCTGGCAGGGACAGTGGATGCTGTCCTAAGCCTTTAATCCAACAGGTGAGTCTTTAGCTATAAAACACATCTATTGTTCCTGAAAACTTTCAGTTGATCAGAAGAGTGGAGAAGAGACAGAGACTCATGGATTCTGCATATAAGGAACTTTATACTTTTGACAGTGAAATTTCCTGGAATATTATGTGTGTTCTAAAAGGCTTCATATTAATTCGCTGATTTTTCTTCTGAACCTCCAGAAATAATCTCTCACCATTCATAGCCTCTTATGGCAGCAGTCTTTCTCCTCCCCAGGTATAAACAGAAAAAGAATAGAAACGCATTCCATTATTTTCCCCTTTCTGGCCTACTCCCAAGGGTGGGCAAAATATGTTTACAGCTATAATACAAATGGGGCATGGGGGGCCTGAAAAGATTAACCAAGGAATTTATATGCATATATGCATAACCCATGGACACAGACAATAGTGCAGTGAAGGCCTGGGGTGGGGTTGAGCTGAGGAGGTCAATGGAAGAAAAAGAGGGCATCTGTAATATTTTCAACAATATTGATACATTAAAAAATAATAATAATATAAGAATAAACACTGTTTTGCATACTCACAACTTTAACCTATATTTGCCCACCCCTGATTAGATGTTTTGAGGGTTTTTTTTTGTTTTGTTTTTTTTTAATTTATCTGTTAAGGCCAATTATTTGAGAAAAAGCCACGAGGTGAAAAAAAAAAAAAAAAAAAAGAATATAAAGTTTTTAAAAACTCTCATAATAAAAACTCTTTGTTTTTCTTGAATTGTATAAACACAAGCTGTATTGGTTCTCTATTCCTATCACTGTCCCTTATCTTTCTTTCCAGTGATTATCGTCACAATTTACCCTGATAGGTAACCTCACTAGCACCTTTTCCCACTCAGTAGTGAATGTCATGATGCCATGCTCAGATTTTTTTTCAGGAATGAAGAATGTGTTACCTCAACTGCTGAGAATGACGCAAGAATACTGTCTATTAGTTTTCAGTTTTATTTGTGATGCCTTAGCTAAAAAGGAGGCCTCTCTCCAGTCTGCCTTTCCAGAGTGACCCAAACTTAATGACTGAACAGCCAGGTGCTTTAAAGGCCAAGCCATCTGAAATGAGCTCAAGAGAAGTTTGAAGGACTATTCCACATTCAGATCACTCAGAGACATCAGCCAAGATCATGGTTGGAAAATGCATCACAGCTCAACTTCTTCTACCCACGCCCGCTTTCCTTCTCTTACTTTCACAGGTGTTGATTTCAATAGTACTTCCTAATAATTCTTCTGCAGGAGAAGTTCTAGTAGTCTTTCATCTCAGTTGGCTTCCAGAAGAACCCAACCTGTAACACAGACACAGTATATCTAAGATAAAGTTTATGTGAATAATCATGATTGGCATTTTTATATATAAAGAACTAAATTAAGAATTATTTCCTGCCAAAACCGGTTTGGCTCAGTGGATAGAGCGTCGGCCTGCGGACTGAAAAGTCCCAGGTTCGATTCCGGTCAAGGGCATGTACCTTGGTTGCAGGCACATCCCCAGTAGGGGGTGTGCAAGAGGCAGCTGATCGATGTTTTTCTCTCATCGATGTTTCTAACTCTCTATCCCTCTCTCTTCCTCTCTGTAAAACATCAATAAAATATATTTTTAAAAAATTATTTCCTGGCCAGCATGGCTCAGTGGTTGAGCATTAACCTATGAATCAGGACTTCAGGGTTTGATTCCCAGTCAGGAAATATGCCCACCCAGGTTATGGGCTCGATCCCCAGTGTGGGGCATGCAGGGGGCAGCTGATCAATGATTCTCTCTCATCATTGAAGTTTCTGCCTCTCCCTCTCCCTTCCTCTCTGAAATCAATAAAAATGTATTTAAAAATAATAATTATCTATATATTTTTTTAAAAATCAAACTTTTCCTCCTTCTCCTCAAAATAATGGCTCAACTGGGCATTTTCCCACAAATGTTGTATGTGGTTTCTGAGGTGGCGACAAAATAGAATATTCAAAGGAGAAAGTGAAGGATTATAAAAACAGTAACATTTTGAAATAACCTAAGGACAATAGCCTGAAACCAGATAGACATTTGTGTCCGGAAGGAACCGATATCGGGAACTCATTCAGAGCTAATGTTTAACCGCAGGCGTAACTGCCTCCCCCGGAAACGAGGGCTTAACGGAGTCCGGAAAAATCACAATGGATAATCCCCCAGGCTGTGTAATGGAAAAACCCCTCACCCACTAGAAAAGTATTTAACTTGTGCTCAAACCCTGCTTCGGGACCCACAACCACTGCTCTGTGCCCAGAGTAAGTTGCGGGTCCCGGCATGCTGGTGTCAATAAACCCTTTGCTTTTTGCATGAGAGGCGTCTCTTGGTGCTTTGTGATTGCGGCCGGCGTCCGGGGCGTAACAAAAGAGGCAAATAACAGGAAGTACAGGTGAGAAGAAAGCTGTGGGGGAGGCCCAGTGTTAACAAGCAATATCATAGTAATGGGTGTTCACATGAAATAACATCTGAATATTGCTATGTTACATACTTTTTGAGATTGGACTTCAGGTAAATAGATTCAGCAGGCCAGGCATCAATCACTGGTTTGAAGATCTGAGAAAGATAACAGTGTGGGAATACGCTCTCTTTACAGTGGAGTCATCGATCGTCAGAGCTATTACTTCATCTCCCTTGTTATTCATCACCACTCAACATACAATCAGTTTCATCATGTAGTGGGCTCATCAGTTGCAATTTTATTTGTGCTTGCCTGTCATAAGAGGCTTTTTCTATGTTGAGATGATTAAGTAATTGGTGTTTTCCAATTAAATCATCCCCCTATTCAAGAGATTCCAAAGGCTTAGAATAAAATCAAAACTTCTAACCATTACTGTAGGCCAGGTTGACTCGTCTTTGCATAGCTCTCTAAATTCAGTGTTGCTCTTTACTACTGTCTTCAAATAAATTAGCCTATTATTATTCCTTTAAGGTCCCAAGCTTCTTTCTACATCTGCTCTTGCTTCGGCCCATATCCCAAAGCCCGCCCCCAAAATCCACACATTATCCATGCCTTTGTCATAACCCAAAAGAAGGTTTCTCTAACCATTTGAAAGTTAAGCTTCATCTCCAATTCAGTTTATTCTCTCACCCCTTACTTCCTTAAAATTTATTTTATAACACTTTTCATAACCTAACTAGTAGCCCATTTGCACGAAGATTCGTGCAATAGACCTTCATTCACCTGGCTGCCTGCACCAGTTTTCTGCCGGCACCGGGGACCCAGGCCTTGGCTGTGGCCACCGCCTTCTGCCTTCTTTCAGGGTCGGGGCCAAGCCCCGGGCGGTGGCCTTGGGCTCGGCCACACCCAACATCCCTGCTACGGATCGTAGGAGCCGACCCCCTGGTCATTGCCTGGGATCCATGCAGGCTCCCTGCTGGTGCCCAAGGCCAGGAAAGCCTCCACCCGAGGCTTTCTCGGCCTTGGGCTCCATCATACCCCAACGTCCCTGCAACGTTTTCCTGGTGGGCATGGTTGGTGGGCGTGGCTTGGTTGGTGGGTGTGGCTTGGGCGTAGCGAAGGTGCGGTCAATTTGCATATTTGTCTATTATAAGGTAAGATATGCTTATTGCCACTTACCACCACTAGAATTATGAGAATAAGTACTCCTGCTATATGTATCTCTCCATCCTCAGTGACTAGCTCATAGAAATAAGTCAATGCTTGTATTAGTCTCCAGAGAAAGGGAACTACGTGTGTGTGTGTGTGTGTGTGTGTGTGTGTGTGTGTGTGTGTGTAGAGAGAGAGAGAGATTTTTTTTTAAATGCATTCACATGATTGTAGGGGGTGACAAATCTGTAATATGTAAAGCAATTCAGCAGCCTTGAAATTGAAAGGAGAGTTGAAGTAGAAGTCTTGATTCGTAAGCCTTCAGACTAGAAATTCACTCAGGGTTTTTATGTTTCAATCTTGAGGCTGAATTGCTTTTTCTTGAGAAACTCCAGTCTTTGTTCTTAAGGCTTTCATTTGATGGAATGAGTTGCATACATGTTATGAAGAATAATCCATTCTACTTAAAGTCTACTGACTTAAAAGTTAATCATGAGAAGGAACTAAGATAGCAGTGTAGGTAAATACTGGTATTCACAACCAATGTTTACCTACACTGCCATCTTGGTTCCTCACACAACCACATCAAAATTATAACTAAAATATAGACAAACCATCATTTAGAACCACCTAAAATGTGGCTGAATGGAAGTCCTACAACTAGAGAAGTAAATACAAAAGCACATTGAGACTGATAGGAGGGGCAAAGGTGCAGAAAGGGCTGGGCAGATACCCACATGTGGTGTGTTTTTAATCAAGAGGAATATGTTGACTAAGGAGACCCACCCTCACCCCCCCATTAGGAGAAAGTGGGCCTAGCCACCCACCAGGCCTGCAGCTCAGTGTTGCAGAGCCAGGAAGAGAAATCCCCATAACTTCGGGCTATCAAAATCAGCAGGGATTATGGCTAAGTGACAAGGAGGCTGCTGGAGACCTAGATAACTCCTTTTAAAGGGCCAGCTCATAGACTTACTCCCTCTGACTCATTGCCTCTGCGCTCCAGCACTGGGACAACAGTTTGAAAGGATCCAGGGACATATGGGGAGTAACTAAATTGTCTGGCATCAGGGCAAGAACTCGGGGGGGCAGCTTTCTCCAAGACCCCCTCCCCCCACATAGCTGACTGGCAGGAGCCGTATCTGTGTCTCCATCAACCTGGCCCACACTATTCACCCCCCCCTCCCGGTGATTCACCGAGATTATGCCCCACCCAATTTACTGCCCCACCCAAGCTGTTTGCAGTGTCTTTTTCATAGAATGGCCTATTCTGGCTCAGGCTTCAGACTTTCTTAAATTCTCTCAAACAAGCAGCAACTGGCCTTAGTGTGGTCCATACCTCTTGATAAGTGGCCCTAGGCCTGGCACTAGCAGCAGCTAGCTAAGGTTCACAATTTGACATCTCTGGGAACCTCCTAGCCTAACTCAGTAGTAGCCATCTATACATCATTCTGTAGCTTGTTCTGGGTGGCCCCAGGTAGGGCACAGGCAGTGGCTAACTTTGCACACCCTGGGAGGCCCCAGAGCCTGTGCACCCAGTGGACAGCTTCAGATCATGCCGGATTACAACTCTACACATCCACAAGTGATACACTCAAGGGGCAGATTCAGTGAGCACCAAAGCCCCACTGAAGCAAGTCCTGCTCCATAGGGTATCTTCTACACAGCAGCTCTTCCACAGTAGTCCCAGCTGGTCCTCAAAGCCAATTGGACTGGGGGTCAATTCCTTCCAGTGATGCCAATAGCAATCAAGGCTCAACTACAACAAGACAGTGCACACATCCCACACAGGATGCACCTAGAGTGCCCAGCTCAGTGACTAAGGAGGCTGAGGACACCTATTACACAAGACCACTCTACCAATTCCAGGAGACATAGCAGCTGTACCTTCCACATAGAAACAAACACAGGGAAGCAGCCAAAATGCAGAGACAAAGAAACATGTCTGTAATAAAAGAACAGAAGAAATCTCCAGAAAAAGAATTAAATGAAATGGAAACAAGCAAACTACTAGATACAGAGTTCAAAACAATGATTATAAGGTTACTCAAGGATCTTAATGAGAGCTTCAAGGATCTTAGTGAGAATTTCAAGCAATTTAGTGAGACTTTTAAGGAAATTAGTGAAATCAAAGACATGAAAAAGGACCAGTCAGAAGTAAAAGATACACCAACTGAAATAAAGAATAATTTACAGGGAATCAACCATAGAGTAGAGGATGCCAAAAATCATATCAGTGATTTGGAATATGAGGAAGAAAAAAACACCCAATTAGAAGAGCAAAAAAAACAAAAAACAAATAGAAACCAAAAATATAAACATAGTATAAGGAACTTCTGGGACAACTTCAAGCTTACCAATATTCACATTATGAGGGTGCCAGAAGGAGAATAGAGTGAGCAAGATATTGGTGCAAACCTATTTGAAGAAATAATGATAGAAAACTTCCCCTGTCTCATGAAAGAAATAGACATACGAGTCTAGGAAGTGCCGAGAGTCCCAAACAAGAGTAACACAAAGAGGCGGACACCAAAGCACATCATAATTAAAATTCCAAAAGTAAAAGACAAAGGGAGAATCTTCAAATAGTAAGGGAAAAGCAGTTAGTTACCTACTTCTTTTTTAGTTCTAAGGATGTGCCCATATAATTGTCAGCTGATTTTTCAACAGAAACTTTACAGGCCAGAAAGGAGTGGCAAGAAATATTCAAAGTGATGAAAAGCAAGGACCTACAACCAAGATTACTCTTCCCAGCAAAGCTATCATTTAGCATTGAGGTCAGATAAAGAGCTTCCCAAACAAGAAAAAGGTAATGGGTCATTGCCATCAAAACAATATTACAAGAAACATTAAAGAGTCTTCATGACCTGATATGCTTATTGCCACAGCTATTACTTCATCTCCCTTGTTATTCATCACTGCTCAACGTACCATCGTTTGGGATTGTATGTTGAAGAAGAAGAAGGAGAAGGAGATGGAGAAGGAGAAGGAAGGAGAAGGAGAAGGAGAAGGAGAAGGAGAAGGAGAAGGAGAAGGAGAAGGAGAAGGAGAAGGAGAAGGAGAAGGAGAAGGAGAAGGAGAAGGAGAAGGAGAAGGAGAAGGAGAAGGAGAAGGAGAAGGAGAAGGAGAAGGAGAAGGAGATGGAGAAGGAGAAGGAGAAGGAGATGGAGATGGAGAAGGAGAAGGAGATGGAGATGGAGAAGGAGAAGGAGAAGGAGAAGGAGAAGGAGAAGGAGAAGGAGAAGGAGAAGGAGAAGGAGATGGAGAAGGAGAAGGAGATGGAGAAGGAGAAGGAGAAGGAGATGGAGATGGAGAAGAAGAAGAAGATGGAGAAGGAGAAGGAGAAGGAGAAGGAGAAGGAGAAGGAGAAGGAGAAGGAGAAGGAGAAGGAGAAGGAGAAGGAGAAGGTGAAGGAGAAGGAGATGGAGAAGGAGAAGGAGAAGGAGAAGGAGAAGGAGAAGGAGAAGGAGAAGGAGAAGGAGATGGAGATGGAGAAGGAGAAGAAGATGGAGAAGGAGAAGGAGAAGGAGAAGGAGAAGGAGAAGGAAGGAGAAGGAGAAGGAGAAGGAGAAGGAGAAGGTGAAGGAGAAGGAGAAGGAGAAGGAGAAGGAAGGAGAAGGAGAAGGAGAAGGAGAAGGTGAAGGAAAAGGAGATGGAGAAGGAGAAGGAGAAGGAGAAGGAGAAGGAGAAGGAGAAGGAGAAGGAGATGGAGAAGGAGATGGAGATGGAGAAGGAGAAGGAGAAGGAAGGAGAAGGAGAAGGAGAAGGAGATGGAGAAGGAGAAGGAGAAGGAGAAGGAGAAGGAGATGGAGAAGGAGAAGGAGAAGGAGAAGGAGAAGGAGATGGAGATGGAGAAGGAGGAGGAGATGGAGAAGGAGAAGAAGAAGGAGATGAAGGAGAAGGAGAAGGAGATGGAGAAGGAGAAGGAAGGAGAAGGAGAAGGGAAGGAGAAGGAGAAGGAGAAGGAGAAGGAGAAGGAGAAGGAGAAGGAGAAGGAGAAAGAGAAGGAGAAGGAGAAGGAGAAGGAGAATAGAATAAAAAACATGAACAATAAAATGGCAATAAATGCTTATCTAACAATTGAATCTAAAAGTCAAAATAAATGAACAAGGAATCTAATGAACAAAATAATCTGATGAACAAAATAGAACCAGCAGCATGGAAACATGGAACAGACTGACCAATCTCAGAGGGAAGGGGATTTGGGAAAGGTTTAGCCAAAGAACTCATATATACATTACCCATGGACACACACAATAGGGTGGTGAAGGCCCGGGGTTAGGTGGGATCTGGGTGGAGGATGGTAATGGAGGAGAGGGGGGATCATCTGTAATACTCTCAACAATAAAGACATAAAAATAATAATAATTAAAAGAAAAAAGTTTATGAAATAAAAATAAATGAATAAATAAAAGTTAACCACATCTAAAAAGAATACCTTCACAGCAATAACTAGACAAGTATTTGGTCAAATAGCTGTGCTCCATAGCCTATCCCAATTAAGACATAAAGTTAACCAAACTAATATTTTTTTTAAGTATTTAACTTTAATTTAAAATTACTGAATTAATTTTCATGCCAAAGCAGATTTGGGAGGGCAAGAAGGAGAGGCTGACTTTTAGTTGTCTAATAACTATCCTAATGGGAATTTTGAGTAACCAGATGGTATGTGTGCCTATAAATGAAAAGATAGTGAAATATTTCAAGCTCATATATTAAGAATCTGTGTTAGTTTAGAAATAAGCTTAATAATCATTTGGATAATATGTGCATGGTGTAAATTGCCTATCCTATCTAATAAAAAGGTGATATGCAAATTAACCATAACTCTGTCACAAAGATGGTGGCGCCCATAACCACAAGATGGTGGTGCCCAATCCTCTCAGCCCTGCTGGAGTCCCCCAGTCCCGGAGGAAGCAGCCGCTGAGAGCAGACAGCGTGAGAGGCCTGGCATAATGCTTGTGTCATCACCCCGGTGACGAGGCAAGTGTTCCTTATCCAGCCGCGGCTGGGCCTCTGGGCCACAGAGAGCCTCTGGGCAGCAGGCGCGGAGTGGCCAGGCCCCACAGAGAGCTACTGGTGCACAGACTTGTGCACAGGACTACTAGTAATTATATGAAAATCCTGCATGTTAGCTATAATTATAAACTACCTTAGTGATTTCAATGTCAAAACGTTTCCTTACTTCAGATTTTAGTTGAAAAATAAACAACAAATTGTATTTAATATTGCACAGAGATTATTTAAAGATACTTGACATCTTATTCTTGTAAATTTTATACATAATATGTACTCCTTATTTATTGTGTAAGGAAATATAATAATAAGCTTGAGTTTTCCAAGTTTTGGAATAAGCAACATTGAATATTTTAATTTTTTTCAATATTATTAGAATGACAAGTACAACTGGGTAAGAGCATTACTTAGTGTTAAATATGAAAATATAAACATTTCTTAAGTTAAATGTAAGGGTTAATAAAATGTGGGTTATTAATTTTAAATTTAATTACATCAAATATTAATATAGAAATCAAGTGGTTTAATAATATATTTGCCTTTTAAATCCCTTGACTTATAAAATACTTAATATGCAATTGAAATTAATAATAGAGATTGAGGATGCATCAAGATCACTTTGTATAAGTATGCCTTAAAATTATTTGAATTATTTAACACCTGTATTATGTTTTGTTCACTTGTATCATGTGTATTCTGATGTCATTTGAGCATTCTCTTTATCTACAACCACATAATTAATCAGTAATGTGATTAATATATCTTATAAATATAGATTTAAATTTTGGTGATAAAAACAAATGAGACAATAAACAAACAAAAAAAGCCATTTGAAGTCAGAAATAATATAGATAATACTTTAGCACACCAAAAAATATATTTGAGAGGTCACTGAACAGAATTCTCAGAAAAGAACACCAAACTAGTAAAGCTTTCACAGCAATTGTTTGTTAAGGGAAAATACTAACACATAAATGGTCTGATTGCTTTTCCAAGTAAAGACATAAAATGTTAGGTAATTAGTATCATTTCTTTTGTGTAAGTCACGATATAAGCATATGTGTAAGCATTTGTGCTGTGTGAAAGTGGAAAATGAAATTGAATAAGGATATTGATTTGCTCCCTGATGTGTTAGGTAACCTGAGGAAAATGGTTACAATGAAAATAGTTATTCAACTTTATTGTGCTCTAAATGTGCTTCATAATCACTTTAGATATTATCCAGAAAAAGCACTGTTAAGTTAAAACATGTGTCTTCATTTTAATGCTATGAATAGAGACAGCAAATGAATTTATTTATACAAGGTTAAAAAAATGTAAATAATTGAAAGAATTAGAATTTTAATACCTCATATTGTGTAACATCTCATGAATTGGAGGCAATGATTTAAAAAATAGAAAGATATGAAAGGGTTTTCCTGCCAATAAATTAGTAATACCAAGTATAACCTTTTCTCCCAATGAATACCAACAGAAGAAAAGTAATACACATGATACATAAGCACAATTAAGCCACTAAAAAGCTTTATTCTCATAAATAAACATTGAAACATTGCAGTATCTTCTCTTCCATCATCATAACATTGCTAATCTAAAACATAATCTTGGCTTTACTCTCAAAAATTATTTTTCATGTAAGGAAGTGATGAGTACTTTGCACTTTAACAACAATCTGGCAGAGTTTATAGCATTGTTTGTTTACTTTTATGTAGTTATTTAGGAACTTGCAATTATGAATGGCTAAGTTGCATACAGTTGATAATTTTCAATTAAGGCTCTGTGGATTTCATGAGCAAAACGACCCAGAATTTTATGCTTTAACAGTATAAAAGCAAATATTGTACAAATATAATTAAAAAGTCATTATTTTAAGTTCGTAGTAATGCATGTTCTTTGTAAATGTAAAAAGGAAGTCAAACTTTCACCACCCTTTCTTTGCCCTGCCTCATTACCAAATTTAACAATTAGAATTCTTCTAGATAATTTATATATACATATATATACATATATTGTTTAGCAACATGCTTTTTTAGCCAATGAAACATCACAGAGGCTTATGCCAATCCAAACACTTTTATTATTTAATAACTTTTATTATTTAATAACTTTTATTATTTAATAAACTCTATAGTATTCATGTCCAATGATTTATGTTATCATTCCTCTTGTTTTTAATACTTAGGTTGACTGTAAATATTTTGCCAATACTGTAATAAAGATAGTGGATATGGTTTTTACTTTGTTTCTATAGGCTGTGTGTATGCACGTGTGCACTAACGTGCGTGAGTGTGCGCATACATGTATATGTGCATGTGTGGTTTTGTGTATGTGTATGTGTGTGTGTGTGTGTTTAAAGAAATAGATCTCAAGAGAACAAATCCTGACTCTTCCAATTATAATGTGACACTGGGCAATTCCTAACCTGTTACTTCCACAGTTGACCCATCTATAAATGAGGATAATGCTATTTTTATAGAGAATATGATCTATAATAATAAAAGCATAATATGCTAATTAGACAGGACATCCTTCCAGACGAAGCCGGGGCTGCAGCTGCAGGATCCAGGAAGCTGCCGCAGCTGCGAGGGAGGGATCTAGGCAGCCCCCGCAGCTGCGAAGGCCTACTCTTGCACGAATTTTGTGCATCGGGCCTCTAGTTTAATATAAGGCTGTGCTTTTGTTATTCCTGGCCCATAGTGGTCACAGATACACTTCTGTTGTTATTTTATTTGTTTTTTCACACTTTGAGTAAATCTAAGAATATTTGAATGTCAAAAGTGAAAAGAAGTCCTAGCAGAAATAATTGGATATTGAGTAAAGGAAAGATTAATATTGGTTCATTCTACTAGGGGCAGAAAATAAAAGCAAAAACAGCATCAAGAACAAAAAAAGATAAGCAAAATAGTAGTTATTGTGAATTGTGCACTCACAATTTGCCAGTCACTGTGCTAACTAAGGGATTTACATGTATTCACTCATGTAATCCCAACAACTCTACCATTATTCTCATTTTACAAGTGATAAATAAAGTAGTTAAGGGATTTTCTAGGGCCACAAAGGTAGTAATGGTGAAATCTAGTTTCAGCCCAAGTCAGGCAGATTCCACAGGCTTAAAAACTACAGGGAATTGTGTTAATCTGAAAGAGAATTGTAACTCACTATGTTTACATGCAAAATCTATTAATACAGAATTGCACCCCATGGTACAAAGTGGGAACAAATTCTTATTTCTATTGTATGTTGTGGTGTCATAGATGAAATAAAAGCTGTCCACTTCTGATTGCTATTTCTTTATTTCTTTTTTTAAATAAATCTTTATTGTTCAGATTATTACAATTGCTCCTCTTTTTTTCCCCCATAGCTCCCCTCCACCTGGTTTCCATCCCACCCTCTGCCCTTACCCACCCCCACTTTCTTCATCCATAGGTGTACGATTTTTGTCCAGTCTCTTCCCGCACCCACCACTCCCCTTTTCTCCCCCAGAATAGTCAGTTCACTCCCTTTCTATGCCCCTGTTTCTATTATATTCACCAGTTAATACTGTTCATCAGATTTTTTATTCACTTGATTTTTAGATTCACGTGTTGATAGACATGTATTTGTTGTTCATAATTTTTATCTTTACCTTTTTCTTCTTCCTCTTCTTAAAGAATACCTTTCAACATTTCATATAATACTGGTTTGGCAGTGATGAACTCCTTTAGCTTTTTCTTATCTGTGAAGCTCTTTATCTGACCTTCAATTCTGAATGATAGCTTTGCTGGGTAGAGTAATCTTGGTTGTAGGTTCTTGCTATTCATCACTTTGAATATTTCTTGCCACTCCCATCTGGCCTGCATAGTTTCTGTTGATAAATCAGCTGACAATCATATGGGTACTCCCTTGTAGGTAACTAACTGTTTTTCTCTTGCTGCTTTTAATATTCTCTCTTTGTCTTTTGCTCTTGGCATTTTAATTATGATGTGTCTTGGTGTGGTCCTCTTTGAATTTCTTTTGTTTGGGGTTCTCTGCGCTTCCTGGACTTGTAAGTATATTTCTTTCACCAGGTGGGAGAAGTTTTCTGTCATTATTTCTTCAAATAGGTTTTCAGTATCTTGCTCTCTCTCTCTTCTTCTGGCACCCCCATAAGTCAGATGTTGGTATGCTTGAAGTTGTCCCAGAGGCTCCTTACACTATTTTCATATTTTTGGATTCTTTTTTCCTTTTGCTTTTCCAGGTGGGTGTTTTTGGCTTCTTTGTATTTCAAATCTTTGACTTGATTCTTGCGATCCTCTAGTCTGCTGTTGGGTCTCTGTATAATATTTTTTATTTCAGTCAGTGTATGCTTAATTTCTAGTTGGTCCTTTTTCATATCCTTGAGTGTCTCACTAAATTTATCGGCCTTTTCTAGAAAATTCTTGAAAAACTTTATAACCGTGGTTTTGAATTCTATATCCAGTCATTTGCTTTCCTCCATTTCTTTCATTTGTGACCTGTTTCTTTGTGTCTGCATTTTGGCTGCTTCCCTGAGTTAATAGAGTGGTTTTGTGTGCTAGGTGTCCTATAGGCCCAGTAGCTCAGCCTCCCCAGTTACCTGAGGTGGACACTCTTGGTGCATCCCTTTGTGGGCTGTGTGCACAGTCTTGTTGTAGTTAAGCCTTGATTGTTGTTGGTATCACTGGGAGGAATTGACCTCCAGGCCAATTGGCTGTGAGGATCAGCTATGTCTACGATGGGAGAACTTCTGTACTGGAGACACCCTTATGAGATAAGACTTGCTTCAGTGGGGGTTTGGTGCTTGCTGAGTCTGCCTTCTGAGTGTGTCTCTTATGGATCTGAGGAGTTGTAATTTGGATGGTCCTACTCTGACCCCTGGGTACACTGGCTCTTGGATCTCCAAGGAGGTGCTAATTTAGCCTCTGCCTGAGGCCACCCTGCAGGAGCTATGGAGAGATCTGCAGATGCCTCTTCTTTGTTTGGGTTTTGGAGGTGCCCAGATGAGGCCCAGCTGTGAAGCAATGTAAGCTGCAGCAGGGCCTTGGGCCTTCTTTTGGATGTTCTGGATCTCACTGACTCAGCTGCAGTTTGTTAGGTAAGTTTAGAATTCAAAGGACCAGGCCATTCATATGCAAAAGCCTCTGTGCTCAGCTTGGATGGGGTGGAGTCTCAGGGCGGACCAAACAGCAATGGCTTCCCGTCAGCCCTGCCCTAAGAGGTCCCTGGGTCTCAGTGTCCCTTGGTAATCGCTGCAAGCACCTCTGAGAGAAAGCCGCCCTCGAGTTTCGCCCACTGCCAGACAGTTCAGTTTCTCACCATATGAGTCTGGGTCCCCCGGAGTCTCTCCCGGAACTGGAGTTCAGAGCAGTTGGGAGCTTTTGTCTCCTTCCTGATTGAGAAAGCCAGCCGAGTACTCAGTTGCCAGCCCTCTCCGTGTGCATGCCTCTGTACCTCTGCCTTTACTTCCACAGCTCCTGTGAGTCTCAGTGTGCTCTTCTCTTTCCTTCTAGTTGTAGAATTTCCACTCAGCAGCCTTCCTGTGGTTCTGGATGATGTCCGTTTTGTCTTTTAGTTGTCGTTTTGAAATTGTTGTGCTAGGCAACAGTTCAGGTGTTTACCTATGCCGCCATCTTGGTCTATTTCTTTCTTTTTTTCACTATTTGGAGAAAACTTAATTGGGATTTATATTCATGATTGTACATGAGATGCAGCATATATGAAGTAAAAGAAATGTTAACTTTGGTAACATTTAAAATCGCTAATATTTACTTCATCTTCTATTAATAATCTATAAGTTTTTACTGGGTATATTTTGTAAAAATACAAGAAATTTAACAGAAAAAAATGATTGTAATTTCACCATGCAGAAATAATTATTTTTATAAATTCAGTTTATAATTTTACAGGTATACTTTAAAAATAATAATTTTAAAATGATAATCATAATGGGTATTCTGTTTCATGAGCTATTTTTTTAACTTATGATTATAGCATCTTTTTAATGATATAAGTACTCTTATACAACACATTAATGAAAGCATAGCTGAGTATGTCTTAAAACAACATTTTGGATGCCTTGGGAAAAATATCTGTCTTACAGCTCCTATCAAAACATTCTTGATGAAGTAGCTAATTTCATCACATCTGAGGCTCATTTTCCTTATACCTGTGCAGACAAGAATTTGACGTAGTTTCAATAACACTTATACAAACACACACACACACACACACAAACACACCCCATATTCATTTCAGGGAGAAAATATAGAGGATGCAAAAATGCAATTTAAATAAATATGTGAATTTTAAAAAACAAATTTGTCATTTCTATAGAAAATTCACAGATGAGTTCTTATAGTATTAGCTGGTGGTAATAATTTATAAGGAAAGATAGAAATATTTCTTGCAACTTACATTTTATGAAGGAGCTTATTGAAGCCAAAATATAGATTGACACATAGAGATTTATTCTTTCCTTTATATATGTATGGAAGTCAACACCTCTAAGTGTTTTAAATTACAACACACATTTTGTCTTGGATGTAAAAATATTTCTCATATATTATTATTGACAAAGTTCAAAATAAAGATAACTTTTAAATACTTATGGCTTTCTTGTGTAAATGTCACCTAAACAGTATTTCTAACAGTTTTTATCCTATATAATAAAACCCTAATATGCAAATCGACCGAACCGCAGAACGACTGGTCGCTATGACATGCACTGACCACCAGGGGGCAGATGCTCAATGCTGGAGCTGTTCCTTGGTGGTCAGTGCACTCCCACAGGGGGAGCGCTGCTCAGCCAGAAATTGGGCTCATGGCTGGGGAGCGCAGCGGTGCTGGCGGGAGCCTCTTCCCCCTCAGCAACAGCACTAGGGACCCCTTAGGGGTCCTGGACTGCGATAGGGCTCAGGCCAGGCTCAGGGACTCCCCCCAGTGCATAATGTCATGCACCAGGCCTCTAGTTAATACATTAATTCATGATTTGATCTCTTAGATTCAGAATGCCATTTTTAAATGACAACCTAATATAAACCTATGTTAGTAGTTACATTAAATGTGTCATTTTTCTTCATAAAGTTGTAATTCGTTGTTTTAGTTAATTATTCTACACTAGTAGCCCATTTGCAGGAAAAAAATCCTGCAAGCGGCCGCAGCAGCCGCAGCGCCTGCACCCACACGCAGCTACCACCCGCCCCTGCTCCGCCCCTCCCCACTCTGCCCTGCCCCGCCCTGCCCCGCCCGGGCTTTCCCTCTGGCAGTCATCTATCTTGCTTTCTGCTTTTCCTCCGTCTTCCTTCTAAGTTGTCTTCAGTCTTCATTCCTCCATCCCTGACAATTAATACATTTAATTAACACCTGAAGTCACTCTGATTTTTAACTGTAGCCCTTTTCTAGCCGCAAATGTCTAATCTCCTACTCAAAAAGAATAATCAAATTATTCCTCTCTATCAAATTATTTGCTTCAGCATATAGTATGCTATTATTTTCCCATTAAAAAAAAACATCACTTTTTTTTTTTACCTCACTTCCTATACCAACTCCTGGCACATTTCTTATGTCTTCTTTGCAGTAATGTTCTTCAAGAGTTATTATGGTGCTGCCTCTTATTCTCTTAAAGTCATCCTACTAAGGCTTTATTCATTAAAACATCTCTGAAACCGTACTCATCAATGTCACCAATAGCTTACTCATATCAATCCTGAACTCATTTTCAGCCCTCCTCTTAATTTATAAGAAGCATTTAACCCAGTACATAGTCCCTCTTTGGTGATTTACTTATTTAATTTGAATACCACAAACCACACCTTTTCTATTTTATATATATTATTGATTCTAGAGAGGAAGGGAGAGGGAGAGAGATAGAAACATCAATGATGAGAGAGAATCATTGATTGGCTGCCTCCTGCACACCTCACACTGGGGATCAAGCCCACAACCTAGGCATGTGCCCTGACCTCCTAGGAATTGAACCGTGACCTCCTGGTTCATAGGTCAACACTCAACCACTGAGCCAAGCCAGTGGAGCACCACACGTCTTCTTTTCAGTCACTTGTTCCCGACTTCTCTCAGACCACTTTATACCGGAATCCTCAAACTCAGTCCTACACTTATTCCCTAGTGATTTCTTTTATGTTTCATGACTTAAAGCATCACTAAAATGGTTACATTTTCCACCTACATCTCTTTCCTGGCCTAGAGAATTGACTCATATTATCAAATACCTATTTTTAATCTATTCTTGAATATCTCATAGGCATTTCAAGTTAAACAGACTTATTTCAATTGCATTCTTCCAATTTTCCAGCTCAAATGACCTGAAATGTTTAAGAATTTATCTACAAAACATCTAGGATCCCTTTCTCACTACTTTATTTGTTATTACCATAGTCTGAGCAACATTAATTTATTCCCCAGAATACAGGTCTCTCTGCAGCAATTAAGAGTCCCAAGTTTCTTTTAAATTAAAGTTAATCAAATGACAATTTAATACTTAAGCAAAATCATGTCAAACCTCTGCTTAACGAACACCCAGTGACTGCCTATCTCATTCAGCAGTAAAGCAGAAGGTAATAAAATATATCGGTAATCTATTTCATTTGTCTTCCTTTTTTTTTTTTAACTCTGTTCTCTTGTCCAATCACTCTTCTTGACCATTTTTTACTTGTCACATTGGACTTCTCACTGTCCCTCAGACACTTTAGGTAATCTCCCACTATAGGACTTACTCATTAGCTTTTCCTTTCACATGCATTGTTCTCCTGTCAATTATCTACTTGACTTACCTCCCCTTCTTCAAACCTAGATTTAAATATCACCTCAAAGAGGGCTACCATGATCACACAATATAAAACTGCACCTCCTCCAACCCTGGTGTGCCTGATCCTATTTACTTTGCTGCATTTGGCATTACTACTTACCAGTTTTAATTTACTGTATAGTTTATTTATTATATTAAATAATATTTTTCTTACTCTTAAATAATATAAATCAATAAAAGTAGAGTTTTGTCTATGTTTTAAATGGTATATTCCATTAACATAGAAATATAGTTGGTTCATAGTAGGACCTTTATAAATATTTGCAGAGCAATAAATAATGATGAAAAGCCTTTTGTCCTTTTGGTTCCCCTTATTGAGTTTCATGAATTTATCTACCACGATAACTTTATATCATCAATTAATGCACATCGCTTCTATCCTAACCAAAACCTTAAACTCTCGCTTCAAAATCTGAATGCCACCTGAGTTTCTTACTTGAATGAATAAAAATAATTGTAAGCTTAACTCATTTAAAATAAGGTCATTCTGATATTCCTCGGCAAAGCAGCCTCCTATCCTTGATTTCTCTCTTTTTCTCAATTCCTACTTCCATTTTATCAGCAACTCCTCTGAGTGTATTCCAAAATACATCCCAAGCAGTACATTTCTCTACCACCACCTCTACCTTTAGAATATAATCCAACATTTTTTTCTTGCCTGAACTCCTGCAAACACTTCTTAATAGTCTTTTTTGTTTCTACTTTCAGTCTCTTACATTTCATTTTCTACTTACCAATCAAAGTAGTCTTTTTGAAGAATAATTTAAAACATGACACTCTCCAGCTTATAATCATACAATGACTCCTCTTTGCACTTTGAAAAAAGTCCAAATTTTTCTGTCATTAGTCATACTCTGCATCGCAAGGCTCTTGTTTACTTTATCTCTTATCTCACTCCTCAAGGTTTACAATAACTCAGTCATCTTCTCTCCTTTACATATGCCAATATCACTTAATGAAGGGGCCTGTTCACACTGGTCTTTCTGATATGTTCTCATCCATCACATACTGACTTTTTCTCCTCAGTTAAATTACACCGTAGAGATACTTTCTCTAACTGCACCAATTAAATAGCTATCTCCGCTCCCCATCCTAAATTGCTAACCATTGCCTTCTTCATTTCCTTTTGAGACCACAGCATTTATGAAATCATCTCTATTTACTTTTCTTATATTTTAGCTATTTTTTTGAGATATGATTGACCTGTATAAAAAGTTTATTCATTTATTGTCTTACTCTTCCCAACTAGAATCAGGAATCTCCCCAATTCTTGCTCGCCATTATGTCTCCTGCATCAGAGCAGCACCTGATCTACTATAAATGCTCAGTAAATATATGTTGAATAACTAATGAAAGTACCTGCACCATCCAAGCACGTCAAACTCGTGGCCGGCGGGCCACATGCCTTGTTTAAAGTCAGATCTATTAGACCCTGACTGACTCTTGCTCCAAAGTCATAATCACACCCTACTCTTGTTTTTCCCACCATATTCTAGGCCTAGAGGTTTCTCAAACACTTGAAGGCATCAAGTTCTTTCTAGCCTAAGAGATTTTGCACATACTTGAGATTTCTTCGTGAAATAAAAAGCTAGGTCATTCATCTAGTGTGACTATGAGGAAGTTGATGGTGGTGGGAAAAGGAAGAAGTATGAATAGTATATCTTAAGGAGGGGAAGAGAAAATAAACTTGAGACATATGGTCACCTTACCAGAAGTTTAAGGGCTATCATTTATGTCATCACATAATACCTTGTACTTTTTTGTTTGTAGTGTGATAACAATTAGAATGAATCATTTTTCTTGGTAGTCTGTTTACAACAGTGTGAATCTGTTTTGTTCACAACTATATACTTAGCTAAGCCTATGTTTGTCTATAGAAGAGAATCAATTAATATTTGCTAAATTAATAAACAAATTGAAACCTTTTCAAACAAAATTACATTTTCAGCCTTATGTCTTATTACTTCAATAGGATGTGATTTTTTTTTTCCTTTTAAATCCTCCTTCTTTTGTTTATGCTGCTTTATTTTCTTTTTTTTATTCAGAATGCCTTTTTCCTACAGGTTCAGTAGTTGATGTACTACACTTCAAATCTTACCAATTGTTCTTGAAGTCTACTTAGTTTCTATGGTTATAATGAATATCTCTCTATTCTATGCTTAAGGAAGTTTACTTTCCATCTATTTGAACTTTAGCTCTCACCCTATTATATTGTTCATGGTTGATTCTTTTCTAAGGCAACAATGTTTATGTGCTCTTATACCTACACATTTTCTTGATCAACAAATGATATATTAATAGAAAAATTTATATTAGAGTATATTGGTTCATTTTCTATTGCATGAGCTTTATTTGACATTTAAGTGTATTTACCCAAATATTATATTTTTCCTGTTTCATGGGCAAGTCATTCTTTAAATATTATAGGTCTCCAAATTTAGAGTCTCCCTAAGCTTATTTTTGTGTGGAACAAATATACATGTACTTTTATTAAAGTATTATAAAAATATTATAAGCACTAATGAGAAAAAAAATAATAAAACCTCTGGCCTTTCTAAATGATTGACTCTAAACTAAGAGTGACAACTTACCTTAGACATGATCTAAGAATCACCTGAGTATTTTTAGCCTTCGTACATTTTTTCTTTCTCTGAAAGGATTTTAATTTTCATACATTTGCCTGAGAAATAGTTCCTTCTTGAATCACTTCCAATGAAATAAATGGAATGTAATCCTTAGGTTATTGAATCATTGAAGGTTCCAAATCACTCTTCTATGCATTATAACCTTGCTTTACCTTTAAATTATTCAATTTGTCATTTTAATTTTATACTTATATTTTATTTACAAGTTTATATGTAGTTTATAATCATTAAAATTCATACATTATATAAACATTTACATAAAATTATAAAGATAATTTAAATTTTGTGATTTAAATAATTAATTGTTAATTATCTAAATTATTTATTTTTTTGCTGGTAACCATTAATTGAAAATATTAGCATAATTATAATAATTACTAACATTTAAATAACATCTGTTACCTCATGTGCCAAAAGTGATTATCTACACTAATAAAAGAGAAACATGCAAATTGACCATCCCTCTGCTACGCCCACCAGCCAATCAGGAGTGAGAATGCAAATTAACCCAAAAAAAAGATGGTGGCAGCTACAGAACTGGAATGATCAGGAGGCTTGGGTTGCCCCCAGCTATGGAGGAAGCCAAGCTTCCCGCCCGCCCTGGCCACCACTCAAGGAGGGCATGGGGGCCTGGGTCACTGGGGGGCATGGCAAGCCTGCAAACGACCATCAGCCCCTCACCCAGGTTGGCCATGCCTCCATGGGGTGAGGGTCCCTCCTGGGGGGCTTGGCCAGCCTGCAAACAGCCATCAGCCCCTCACCCAGGCTGGCCAGGCACCCAAGAGGGAACCCCCACCCTGAAGGGGGTGTGGCCAGCCTGAAAACAGCCCTCAGCCCCTCACCCAGGCTGGCCATGCCCCCCAGAGGGGACCCTGACCCCATAGGGGCATGGCTGGCTTGAAAACCACCACAAGCCCCTCGCCCAGGCCACCCCATTCCCCAAGGGAACCCCCACCCTGATCCGGGACACCCTTCAGGGCAAACCAGCCAGCCCCCACCCATGCACCAGGCCTCTATCTATACTAATAAAAGGGTAATATGCTAATTAGACTGGGAGACCTTCCAGGAGACCTTCTGGATGTTCTTCTGGACAAAGCCATGGTAGCAGGCTGAAGTAGAGGCGGTTAGAAGACAAGAGGGGAGGGCAGTTGTGGGTGATCAGGCTGGTGGGTGGGGGAGGTCTGGTGGGGGTGATCAGGCTGGTGGGGGGGGGGAGTTGGGGGTGAGCAGACCAGCAGGGGGGCAAGTTGGGGGCAAGCAGGCCATCAGTGGGAGTCAGTTGGGGGTGAGCAGAACAGCAGAGTGGCAGTTTGGAGTGAGCAGGCCAGCAGGGGGTCAGTTGGGGGCAAGCAGGTCAGTGGGGAGGGAAGGTGGAGGTGAGCAGGCCAGAAAGGGGGGCCAGTTTGGGGGCGAGCACATTGGCACTGGGGGTAGTTGGGGGTGATCAGGCTGGCAGGGGGGGATATTTGGGGGCAAGCAGGCCAGTGGCGGGGGCCAGTTGGGGACAAGCAGGCCGGCAGGCAGAGTGGTTAGGGGCAATCAGGCAGGCAGGCAGGTGAGCAGTTAGGAGCCAGCAGTCCCAGATTGCGAGAGGGATGTCCGACTGCCGGTTTAGGCCCGATCCCTGTAAACCAGCAGTAGGACATCCTTCGAGGGGTCCCAGATTGGAAAGGGTGCAGGCCAGGCTGAGGGACAAGACCCCCCCGGTGCACGAATTTCATGCACCAGGCCACTAGTACTAGTATAAGTGCATACCAAGTCTATAGACTTCTTCAGAAAACTATCAGGTATTTTTATGATAATTTGTATAGCATATGATGTTCTTATTTTATTCACTACCAAATAGACCAGTCATTAGAGGCTTATCTAAGGGCAACTACCATATTTTCTGGCATATAAGACGACTTTTTAACCCAGGAAAATCTTCTATACGCCCAGTCGTCTTATACGCCGGAAAATACAGTAAGTCTACTCATGCTGGTGGTTACTGCAATGAATTAACATTCATTGCAACACTGGTCTCTATTCTGAATGGAAATGGATATTTCACTTATAGTCTCAGTATTATCAATATTTAATACATGGCAGAGAAGCAAAATTGTCAAGCATAGATACACACTAAAAGAAGGCTGTAAGCAGAAGCCAAAATACAATAGATGCCATGGATTTGTTGTTCTATAAGGAAACAGAAAGGCAATAAGTTATTATTTCAAAGATAATTTAGAGAAAAGCCTGAAGTTATTGCTGAGATAACTACAACACAACATAATAACTGTTCTTTTCTTCACGTGGAAACAGATGAGTATGATATTTTATCACCATTTTTCTTGAGAAATTAATCCAATGTCATTGGACATTATTCTCTAATATTAAAGATCACATTAGAGAGATTAGGTCATGTCTGCATTTCCTAACTTAAAAACTCATTCTATTAGTGTGTCCCAAAAAAATGTATACACACACTGAATAATTATAAATGTAATGTTTATTAAAATACATTTCATTTTCAAAATTGAGCTATCACCTGTTAAAGTGTGTATACATTATTTGCTTATTCTGGTTTTTATGTGTATTTTAATAGGTCTATTACTGGCCTTATTTTTTTGACAGGCAAGGCAAAAGGAAATAGTAAATGTATTTAACCATTGCCCCTGAATTTCTGCCCAGGGACACAATTCCCCTTGCCCAAATAGTTGCTTAATACTTCTTACTTGGGTTGTAGTGCAGATATGGGGCCAAGTTCTCTCAGCCATATGTTCCCCGGTGACCCAGTTGGCAACACCAGCTTGAGAGCCTAGTCTCTCAGATTATTAGTAAGTTGTACCATTTTGCAGAAGAGCGGAGGTATTGTATTTGGTATAAAAAATTATTTGATCATGCAGGTTTGGCTCAGTGGACAGAGTGTCAGCCTGCAGACCAAAGGATCCCGGGTTTCATTCTGGTCAAGGGCATGTACTTTGGTTGCAGGCTCCTCTCTGACCCAGGCCCTGGTCAGGGCCCATGCAGGAGACAACCAATTGATGTTTCTGTCTTTCCTTCTCTCTTCCACTCTCTAAAAGATCAATGAAAAAAGAACCTCAGGTGAGAATTAACAACAACAAAGAAAAAAAATAAAAATTGTTTGGTCATTATATTTGAGAGGGACTGAAGACATTTCACTGGTCTCTGTTTTCTTAATGCCTTGCAATTTTTCATCCACAGTGGTTCAAATTTTATAATACACAAGTGTTAATTCTAATTCTATCCTACAGAATGTACTTATATTAAGTAAATCTTGGAAATTGTGCTCCCATGACATAAAAGTCATAAGAGAGAAGATGCTGAATACTATTAGATAGTTTGTACTTTTGAAAGAAATTTAAAGTTTGTAATATATTTGAGAGGTTGAAGAATTCCAAGTTATAGAATAAAATAAGAATGGATATATAGAGTGGATTGACTTTGTGCCATGAAAATTCAATTCCTCTCATTAACTTATCAATTTTCAGGAAAACTTTAAGTCAAACTGAGTTTCCAGAATTTTATCTTCAGTAAAATCTAATAATTCTGTATTATTTCCTTATTAAATGATAGAATAATTTGACTATAGAGGTTTTAAAAAATATTTTCAAGAAGCATGCACATGGTACCTTTTGAAATTGTAGTTTAACAAAGTGGTATAAAATGTTTTCAAGATGAAAGACTTTTTTTTTTTTAATAATTTCCTTGATGTTTTCAGTGGTAACAAAATCATCATTATTTTGGAATCCTTCTCCATCACATCCATTTTATGATCGTAGAAATTAGTAAGTAATGTATTTTATTTCTTTTAATCTCTGAACTAAACTTATAGATGTTAATCAAGATAATTTTCTGTCTCTTGATTATATATCCTGCAGCTAAGGAAGAAAAGCTGTTACTTCAATGATTCATTACTAACGGAAAAAAATGATTTTATGCCACTTAACAATTTACTGTGAACTTTATTAGTGTGGCTTGTATTTAGTCTCTTTGACAATTGGCACAGCTTGATGATTATTTTATGAAACCAATTTAGCTGTACATTTATATGGTAATTTAACATTTTAGTGTTTAGACATTGGCTGATGTGAGCATAGCCAGAGAAAGACATTAAAATTTTATTTGGCACTATAATACATTTGTTTTCCTTAATAAGGAAATAGCTATTAGAAAACTTTTTAAAACACCTCAGTAAGGGGTTTTATTTTATGATCTAAGATTGAAAACGTGGTTACAGATTAAGAAATATTTTTAGTCCCCTTTGCTAATAAAACCTACAATAAAACAGGTAAGACTGGTTTGACTTTTATCTTGTGAGTGGTTTATTCTTTCTTATTCCTATTGTGTTTGTTTGCTGTTCCCTAGCCTTTAATTCACCTCAATCTACCTCATAATGAGAATTCATAATAATGGAATGCTGCAAAAAGGAAAAGTATACTAGGTAAATCTTAAGTAATTTGAGATGCTATACAGACTTTGATCAGCCTGCTTCCAACCAAAGAGAAATTATTATGTAAATACCAGAGGCCCAATGCACGAACATTGTGCACGGGTCTTGGCCCTTGCAGCCGCGGTGGCTTGCCTCGGCCCTCCCAGCCCTGGCTTCGACCGGAAGGTTGTTTGGCTGTCTGGTCTAACTAATTACTATGCTTTTATTATTATAGATAATAGAGGTCACTGTCTTAATTTCACAAGTATATTCAATGAGTCTGAGATGAAAAGAAAATGGATTATGTTGTAAGTGCTTTATTTCATAAATTAAGATTTGTGGATTAAAGTGGCTGAGGAACTTTTCTGTCATTATAGATTCAGAAGCAAAAGAGAAATTAGAAACTAGAACTAATACCAGTCCTTGAGAACACATATGGTACATAGTATGATAATACAATTCCTGGGATATGTGCAGGGATTGGATATGTTGGATAAAAGTGTATGAATTTGAAACAGAAATGTGCCTGAAATAACCAGAAGGAAATCTGAATAGTAGTAAAAAATATGTGTTCAATAAATTAAATAAATAATGTCTAATTACCTATCTTTGTTCTAAGAACTTTCTCAGAAATGTGTAACTAGAGGGTATGACCCAGTTCAGGTTCCAGGCATATGTATTACATTTTTATTTCCTCTGATTACAAAAAGAGAATAGCTCTGAGGCCCTCAAGATTATTCTTCACTAGGAGCTATTAAGAGATCTATAGCATATACAAGCAATTACTCAACAAGGAACTTAACCAGCCTGATCTCATGACTGTAAGGAAACAAAATATTCCTTTTCATCACATTCATCATATTACATGCATACTTGTTTATATTTTATTTAGAATACTCCAGTTTCTTCAAATATTTCTTTTAATTCACATTCTTTCCCCAAAAAAGCATAAAACATTATAAATTAGTAACAAAAGGGATGAGTTACATATATTTATTATTAATCTATCAGGGCTAAAGAAGAAAAGAAAGATGATTTAGGCATTGATAGAATAAGAGAGAAAACAGGGATTATTTAAAAGCATGGCCACTAATGTGATGTTTGGACTCAGCCAGACTTAAATTTGAATACTTGTCCTTTCATTTCTGGGCTAAGTTACCCATAATTAAGTTACTTAACATTTCTTAGGTTCACCTTTATCATGTTTAAAGTGGAATCAGTGCTCCTTTGTGATTAATGAATTTTAATATTTTGACACTGAATAGACTAAAAAATTAAAAGTGTTTTTTTTCAAACATTTGATTATTATTGGAATATTATTAAATTAAAACAATGGGATTAAACTCCCGGCAGTGTGGTTCAGTTGATTGGCACATCATGCACCAAAGGGTCGCAGATTCCATTTCCCATGAGGACACATACCCAGGTTGCAGGTTGGATCCAGACAGATCGGGTACAACCAATCCATGTCTCTCTCTCTCTCTCTCTCTCTCTCTCTCTCTCTCTCTCTCTCTCTCTCTCTTTTTCTCTCTCTCTCTCTCTCTCTCTCTCTCTCTCTCTCTCTCTCTCTCTTCCTTCCCCCCTCTCTCTCTTCCTCTCTCTCTAAAAGATCAATAAAAACATTTCTTGGCCCAGCCGCATTGGCTCAGTGGTTGAGGGTCAACCTATGAACCAGGAGGTCATGCTTGGATTCCCGGTCAGGGCACATGCCTAGGTTGTGGGCTCGATCCCCAGTGTAGAGCATGCAGGAGGCAGCCAATCAATGATTCTCTCTCATCACTGATGTTTCATTCTCTCTCTCTCTCTCTCTCTCTCTCTCTCTCTCTCTCTCCTCCTCTCTGAAATAAATAAAAAAAATATTTTAAAAAAATATTTCTTGGGGTGAGGATTAAAAACAAAAACAATGGAGACATTTTTGGAGTGAAAGAAGGAATTGAGGATGAACAGAAAGGTCAAAGGAGGACAAATGTGTAAAAATGCAAAAGGGGAATTCTACTGATAACAAATTTACTTCTTTTAACATTTCTTACTCTGTACATAAAGCAAAACCAAAACAGAATTGCATTTATGTTCCAAACAATGTCATAGTCTGTCTTTTAATGTTTCTGATGTACTGTATGCTTGATCTCTCCATACCTCTCACAGGACCCTGGCTAGGCTATTTTCATTGCTAAAATATGATATCCTATCACCTGCATTCTTTTACTCTTTTCTTCCATTTTCCCCAAGTGATAAAAATTCTAAAAGGAGAGCACAGTAAGGCAGGTTTCCATCCTCTTTGGAACATTTACACTGCTAATCTGCTGGGTTATGATTTAAGCCTTCCTTTGAATCACTCCACAGCTGTGACAGCTTAACCTGAACCTTTCTGCAGAACACAATGCTTTTCCTGAGCAGGTCCAAAGCAGATCTTCCTGGGCAATGGGTGGGGACTGCTTTTAGTGTTTTGTAGATACAAGTTTTAGAGTAACCTTAAGTCCTTGTTCTACAAATGAGAACGTTAATAAACAAAGGAACCTTTTGAAACATTTGTTTTCCCCTTAGTTCTATTTCATTTTGCCAAGTTGAGATTCATCTCTTTGATGTGGTATTTGTAAATTCGGGTCCTATAAACCAAAAAGAAACTGTTCGTGTCTTTCCTGTGTTAAAATTTCTTTTTCAGTAGTGTTTATCTTTTCTCATTGAGGCTATGGCTTTGTTAACTCTCGGGTGATATTCTAAAGAATGCATTGTTCTTATTAAGGTTTTTATGTCTTATTATCTAAACTAACATCATTTTCTTGAAGTTTTGATTTGAAATACGGTGCTTGTTCTGACCATTTTGCTGGATAATATTTTATCTCTATACTGCACTGCACAGGTGGTAACTTATCTTCCTCTTAAGGATAGGTAAAATTAAATACATCAATTCTGTGAATTCCATTCAGTTAGAGCAAACAGATGTTCTCCTGTCAACACACCCTCCCAATAATGTTGTTAACCTATAGTTGGGTGATATTGTATTTTTTATTTAAGTTTTTTTCTTCACTGTTCTATGAAAACAATAGATCTCAAAAGTAAGTCATGGGTTTTATATAGCATTAAAAACATTTTGATAAATTAATAAATTCCCACAACATTTTACCTTTAAGTAATATAACTACAGTTTTATAATTGGAAAAATTTAAGTGATAAATATATCTATACTTTATAAAAATGGTAGTATTCTTAGAACTAGAATACTTTTTTCCAAAGTTACATAGAAAGTGTTAAGGAACTTTAACATTTATCATGGCTTTGTAGATCACAGTTTCTTTTTCTAATTGAAGGTATTTAGGTGATGCAAAAAACTATATATAAAACATAATATCAAGTCCAATTTGTAATTATTATTCAGAACCTCAATTTGTGGGGTGTAGGGGTTATTATGAAAAAAAAATAATATATTGTTCTTAGAGAAACATCATTATTCCATCCTCACACCCTTTGGAGCCAAGAATTTGAAAATTTGAATCAGGAAGTAAAGGAAGAAATGCTTACTCAGTATGATGTTTCAAAATTAGCTACTATATGACCTTGAGTAAAGGCCAGAATGATCAGGAGATGTTTATTAGAACTGACTGAAACATCCATTCATTATTAGATATTTAAAAGTTTCCCACTCTGTGTCAAGCCCTGGGCTGGCAGTAAAGAAGTGAATGATGAACAGTGTTATTGAATGTAAACTTTACAAGAATATATATATGAAGATATATTTTGAAAATGTTAATATATGCATATCCTACCTAATAAAACAGTAATATGCAAATTGACCGCACTTTGCTACGCCAAGCCACGCCCACCAGCCAAGCCATGCCCACCATCCAATCAGAGCGAGTATGCAAATAAACCCAACCAAGATGGTGGTTAATTTGCATACATAGGCGCCCTAGGCTGACCCCCTGCGACGGATTGCAGGGAACTGGGGTCCGCTCTGGCACCAGACCGAAAGCCTCCACAGAGGCTTTTGGCCTGGAGCCAGAGTGGACACCCAGCTCCCGGCTTTTGATGGATGGTGAGCGTGGCGGACACCCAGCTCCTCGCTCTGATTGGATGGTGGGCATGGTGAGCGGACCCCTTGCCATCGAAAGCCAGGCCAGCTCCACTGCCATGGAAAGTGGGGAGCTGGGTGTCTGCTCCGGCTCCAGGCCAAAAGCCCCCGCCAGAGGCTTTTGGCCTGGTGCACCAGCAGACCCCCTGCCATCGATTGCAGGGAGCTGGGGGTTGCTTCGACCTGGTATACCAGCAGACCCCCTGCGATTGATCACCTGGGCAGGGAGCTGGGGGTCTGCTTTCGGCCTGGGCAGGAGTGGACCCCCTACGATTGATTGTAGGGAGGTGGGGGTCCGCTCCTGCCCAAGAGGCTTTCGGTCTGGGCAGGCCTGGGCAGGGGCTGAGCCAGTGATCAGAGGGAGCTGGAGAGGCCTGGGCAGGGCCCAGCCCTCCATTGGTGTGAACTATAGAGGAAACACCTTTTCTGACTGCACATTGGCTAAGCTTCCTGTATGCCACTGGTAATATTCTTAGTAACTGGGGTAATAAGAATCCAAAAAGGTGATCTAGGGTTTTTCCACCACACTTCTGGAGAAAAAAATGAAGGTCCGCTGCTGGAAGGCTAAGAAATGTCATATCCTGCCCTAGCCGGTTTGACTCAGTGGATAATGCCTCAGCCTGCAGTCAGCAGGGTCTGGGTTTGATTCTGATCAAAGGCATGTACCTAGGTTTCAGGCTCCTCCCTGGCTGGGGCCCAGATCAGGGCTCATGCAGGAGGCAACCAATCAAAGTGTTTCTCTCTGTCTTTCCCTTTCTCTTCCACAGTCTCTAAAAGTCAATGGAAACATACCCTCAGGTGAGGATAAGAAATAAATAAAGAAATCCATATCCTATGAAAGACACATCTTGAAAATGCCTAAAGAAAGTTGTCATTTTTTCTTGGTGAAGAGACTGGAGTCCGTGTTGATTAAAACACCTTGGTGGCTGTGGTGACTGACAGTGGCTGCAGCAGTGGGGTGATGGGGCTGGTGCCTTCCCCTGACCAGCCCGATTGCCTCCCACAAAGGGAGGCCAGACTGCGGCTTAGGTACGCTCCCTGTGGGGCGCGGGCCTAAGCCGTGAGTAGGACATCCCCTGAGGGCTCCTAGTATGTGAGAGGGGGCAGGTTGGGCTGAGGGACCCCCGACCCCCAGTGCACAAATTTCGTGCACCGGGCCCCTAGTATATAATATTATACAAGAATATATATAACTAGAGGCCTGGTGCACAAAATTTGTGCACTCCAGGGGGTCCCTCAGCCCTGCCTGCACCCTCTTACAGTCCGGGAGCCCTCGAGGGATATCCACCTAAACCATCAGTCTGACATCTTTAGCATTGCCGTGGAGGTGGGAGAGGCCCCCGCCACTGCTGCTGCAATTGCCAGCCATGAGCCTGGCTTCTGCTTGAGTGGTGCTCCCCCTGTAGGAGCTCACTGACCACCAGGGTACAGCTCCTGTATTGAACGTCTGCCCCCTGGTGGTCAGTGCGCATCATAGGGACCAGTCATCCCGCCATTCGGTCGATTTGCATATTAGCCTTTTATTATATAGGATATATATAGTAGTTGAATGCCCTACTTTAAGCCTAACCAATTAAATTACTTAATAATTAAAACAGTAAGCTCCACCTACTTTCTACATCTCTCTACTTTGCAAACTTGAATATATACTTAAATTATAGCTCACTTTTTAGGTTGTATATCTACATTTTAGTTGTGGTCTCACAGATGAAAATAACATTCATCTTTTTTCAGAAGTTATATGTGAGTTGATTGCAGTGTGGTTCAGAGTTTTCATACTTTTACAAACAGGTAAATTGATGGAAATAATGTCAATAAAAATGGGGTCCAAAATAATATTTTAATAAATCTCTAATGGAAGAAAAAACCCTTACCTCTGAAAGTTATGTGTAAATAATTAACTCAGAATTTATATACTTCTAAGGAAAAATGTATATCTTCTGGCTACCTGTCATTTTTGTAATAAAAGTCTACAAATATAATTATACAGCTTTAGTATAGAGAGAATTTTTTTAATAGACTGATTTTTAAAGAAATTTTCTGCATACATGTTGCATTAGTGTGATGTATTTGTTACAATTGATAAACCAATATTTATACATTATTTTCATTTAAGTCCAATTGATATTAGGGTTTATTGTGTTGTACAGTTTTGGTGTTGGTTAATACATTATGTCATTTAGCCATCATTACAGTAATATATATATATATAAATATATATATAAAAAGCCAGAGACTGCATCAGCATCATGACCATAACAACTGTTAGACCAGAATCACCATGGCCCCTCGCAAGGCTGGCCCTGCCCCCCAAGGAGCGGGTAGGGGCACCCCTAGGCAACACAATAGGGTGTGAGTTTGATGGGGGAAAGTCAAAGAAATAGGGGGAAGGTCTTAAGGGTCTGTGGGGTTGGGGTGGTCCGTCCGGAGTAGGTTTGGAATGTGCTGGGGAAGGAAGAGGAAGATCCAATTAGAAAACGGCATCACTGCCGGCCTCGACCCCGAAATGGTGCTGCTGAGCGAGCACCTGCTGAAGCCGCTGCCCACAGATAAGCAGACTGAGACCAGGCCCTTCCTGGAGGCGGTGTCCCACCTGCCGCCCTTCTTTGATTGCCTTGGGTCCCCAGTGTTTATGCCCATCAAGGCAGACATAAGTGGTAACATCACAAAAATCAAAGCTGTGTACAACACTGACCCGGCCAAGTTCTGGACCCTGAAGAACATCCTGGAGGCGGAGAAGGAAATGTATGGAGCAGAGAGGCCCAAGGTGGGGGCCACGCTGGTGCTGATGTGGCTGAAAAGGGGCCTCCACGTCATCTAGGCCTTCCAGCAGAGCATCTGCGATGGGGAGCTGGACGAGAGCCACCCAACCTCATCCGCGTCAATGCCACCTCGACCCCGAAATGGTGCTGCTGGGCGAGCACCTGCTGAAGCCGCTGCCTGCAGACAAGCAGATCGAGACCAGGCCCTTCCTGGAGGCGGTGTCCCACCTGGTGAAGTATTTGTTCAGAACTTTGTCCATTTTTAATTTTTAAAAATTATTTGTTTACTTGCATATTTCGAATAACAGTCCCTTATCAGATATCTGATTTGCAATCTGTGGCTTCCCTTTTTACTCTAACAGTATCTTCTGCAGAAAATTTTAAATTTCAATGAAATTCAACTTATCAGTTTTTTTTCTGTGATAGACTGTGGGGGTTTTGTTTATTTGTTTGTTTGCTTGCTTGGGGTATTGTATCTAAAAAGTCATTACCAAACCCAAGTATCCTGAATTTTTTTCCATGTTTCTTCTAGAAGTTTTAGAGTTTTGCATATAACATTTATGTCTAGGACCCATTTTGAGTTTATTTTTGTGAAAGATGTAAGGTCTGTATCCAGATTCATTGTTTTACATTTGGATGTCTGCTTGTTCTGGAACCATTTATTGAAAAGTTGATCCTTTCTTATAGAATTGCCTTTATTCCTCTGTCAAAGATCAGTTAACTATCTTTGGGTGGTTATTTCTGGGATCTTTATTCCCTTCAATTTGTCTAATTTTATTCATTCTTTCATGAATACCGGTACTATACTGTGGTCTTGATTATCATAGCTTTATATCAAGTCTTGAGTCAGATAGTGTCAGTCTCTACCATATATCTTCTAAGTGCTTTGGATCTCTTGTTTTTTCTATACCTTAGAGTAGTTGATAATCCACAAAATAAGTTACTGTAATTTTGACTTAGATTGCATTGGATCCATATATCAGTTATGGGTAAACTGACATGTTAACAATATTGAATCTTACTATTCATAAACCTGGAACAATTCTGCATTTATTTAGGTTTACTTTGATTCCATTTATTAGAGTTTTTCCTTTTCCTTAAATAAGCTTGGCACATATATTGTTAAATTTATACTTAGGTATTTCTTTTCTTCTTTTTTTGTGTTAATGTAAAGGATGTTGTGTTTAATTTCAAATTCCTGTTGTTCATTGCTTGTGTATAAAAAGTAATTAACTTTGGTATATTATTCGTATATTCTGCAATCTTGCTATAATTGCTAATTAGTTACAGTAGGGTTTTTTATTTTTGTTTTCTATTACTTGGAATTTTATAGAGACAACAAAATCATCTGTGAGCAAAGAGTTTTATTTATTTCTTCTACTAGTATGAAAGAAGCTATAGGTTTATTCTTTCAAGTAAGGGAAATTCTCCCTGTTCCTCATTTTCTGAGAGTGTTTATCATTAGTGGATGTTGAATTTTTTAAATTTTTTTTTGCATCTACTGATATGATCATTTGATTTCTTTCTTCTCAAACCTGTTGATATGATAGATTACCTTAATTGAGTTCTGAATACTATTATCATGGTTTCTTTATTTTATTGTTAGTTTATTGTTTTGAAATTTAAAATGTTAAATTTTAGCTACCAAGCAAACTTGTGTGTGTGTGTGTGTGTTTGTGTGATATGTATGTATGTGTATTTGTATTCCTTCTCAAAAATATTTAGTACAATGTTAAATGAAAGGGAAGTAGCTCATCTTCAGTGATGTTAAGTGTAAGGACACAGCTTTCCTCTTAATTTATTTTTCAAAAAAATTGTCATTTAAAAATTGAAAACACATGTAGAGTTACCTACATTTTACATACATATAGCCATTTTTTTAAAATGAAAGTTAAAAGTTATAAAGTTAATATATCACTTTTTAATGACTTACGTTAAGAAGTAATTACAAAAGCAAAAATCTGAAAGGCCTCCTGGGATGTGATGGTACATGCTCTCCTTCATGCTTCTTATTTATCAGACATTTACTTGCTTTTGTGCTTTTCTCTCTTGAAATTGTTTCCCCACTCTTCTTGTGCATCTTGTAATCACAGAGGATCTGCCATTTAAGTGAACAGATAGTCTCTCTTCCAGGTGATTAATGAAAAGCCACAAATCCTCTTAGCCTCTGATGAATAGTAACAGATGCTTCACATCTTATGGCATCAGAGCATGAGAGCAGATGACTAGCTGAAAGAAATTGGAACATTTAACCAATATGCCTGCATCCAGAAGCATGCACTATAATATTTATAGATGCCTAACTCTGTGATATATATTGTTATTCTTCAATGGTGCTGTATTGATGAAATGCTTTTGAAGGAAATTGCATAGTGGAAAGTCAATAAGAATAAATGCAGGCCACATTTTTTTTTTTTACTCTAGAAGTAGGAGACCCATAATTCAAGCAGTTGCTGCATCCAAAGCAGCACATCACCCTAGGTGAACATGGGAATGTGCAGACAAGGTGACGAAACAATTAAGTGGAATTTTGTAAAGCTTGATGACCAGCCATAATTTCGTGAAGTGTTTGCTCTGGTCACATTCAGACTGTTTCTTAGGAAGAAATGGAATCTTTAAATTTTAGCTTTCTGAAATATTGAGTGAAAAGTAACAAAAAATAACAAGACTCTAGTTAGCTAGGCTGGAAAGCTGGCAATCTCATTAGCAATTATCTTTATCCTGTAGTTGGCAGGTAATTATTTCTAAGCCAATGAGAAGACATAGTGTTCTCGGTGGAAGACATTAATCTATCTGTAGATTTAATCTATCACTAGCCTGAGTGAGTTAGGATGGGTCACCTGCTATAACTCTCCACAGGCATCTTCCAATAACCCAGTACGTGAATACACTGAGTTGTGTGTAATACAAAGCATGCATCTGCTTCAGTGCCTTATTTCACCAAGTCCAGTTATATGGATGAAAATTAATAACATATGACTAGTCCTTTTGATTGTGGCAAGGTATTGAGGGTATTTTCTTCTTTTTTTTTATAAACAGGAAGTGAAAATGTTTAACTTACAGTATACAATTCTGAGAGGATGGTGGAGAATGGGATATTGAGAAATTTAGACTATCAAATATGGGTGCAAAGATACACATTGCTTTTTCTACTGTTTGTTTTAAAATAATTCGTAGTAGCTTGTTGTGTAACGTAATTTTAATAGACTGCAATTAAAAGTGTCCAATATTATATCATTAATTGCATTTGGTTGTAGCTATAATCGCCAAAGGATCCTGGACTGTGATGACTCCCCCTGATCACTGCTTTCTGATATTGACACTCTGTGTGTTCTCCTTTCATTCTACATAGGGCTGACTTGTGTAACTAATAGAGTACGGAGGTAATGACAGAGTGTGGTTTCCAAGATTATAAAAGACATTTTGGTGTAGACCTTTCTCTCTTGGATCACTGGTTCCAGAGAAGCCAGATTCCATGGCAAGAGGACCTCCAAGAGTGCCAATGAGAGGTATACATTACAGAAAACTGAGGCCTCCTGCCAACATCCAAAAATGTAAGCTACGGAGAAAGCAGATCTTCTAGTCACAGTCAGATCTCCAAAGTGCTGTAACTTAGTCAATAACTTGACTGAAACCTAATGAGAGACCCAGAGATAAAGTCATTTTTTACTTCCTGACCCACAGAAACAATGAACAATAAATAGTTATTATTTTAAGCTTCTAAGTTTTTTAGTAACTTGTTTTATCAACAATTAAAAAAAAAACACACTGATATCCTGACCTCATGTGAGACAGGTAATTATTGTCTTAGTAACTTTTTTTAATCTAAAATATGCTGACTGTATTTCAAGGATAATGTGAAGAGCATTGGGTTTATGCTCAGTGCTTGATCATCAGGTCTACATTGTTTAGTGTGGCATAATGACATTTTGGCTCAATTCACTTAATAATAACACTTTCTGTTGCTCATAATTTTCTTTCTAAAATACCCTTGTTTTACCTGCAAATAATTCTGCTACTTTTAAGCACCTGAACAATGCTGTTTTACTCTTTAGAGTAAACTTATGTGGTATTTATTCATTGAATCCTTACTGACTCTTCATGATAGAGTAAAATAGATACTTTTTCTTCTCTCAAAGAAATATGCTTACGCTATGTTTCTTTATAATCCCATTCCTACTTAACTATTTATTAAAGCATATCTTTCCCACTAGAGTCAAAGTCAGGAGTTCATTATTATTCATATAATATGTAATTGACACTTGCTTGGCATTGATCATCATCATAATAATAGATGCTATCTGTTAAGCACTATACAGAAGACATGATGTTCAGTACTTACATACATTGTTCATCTAATACTAATAATAGCCTCCTCCTCAACAGTGAGTATGTTTATTTTCCCAATTTTAGAGATAAGAAAGCTAAAGTTTTTATCTAGCAGCCCATTGCTCAGAATTATCTAACTAGTATACAGGAGACATGAATTCATCTTAGCCATAAGTTATGTTCTAAAGATACCTATTCAGAAATATGAAAAATTGGGGCTTTTATTTATATATTTTAGAATTTGGACATCAATTTTTCTAGGTTTCTATCTATGCATTATGAAAATTGCTTCCTTTAAATTAAAAGTTCATTGTGCATTCATTCTACACATATTAATTCAGTGTTTATGTCATACTTTGTGTTGGCTTCTAGAAATAAATGGGTGAATAGGAAAAGAAATGGTCTGATGTTGTGGAGCGCTGAGTCTACTGGGAAAGAGAGGCTTTAATCGAGCAACTGAATAGATGAGTATAAATTAGTACGTGCTTGAAAAGGGGTACGTGATAATATGTGAGTACATATACCCAATAATTTTGTGCAGGCCAGGACACCAGGCAAGGCTGAACTCAAGACTAGTATGTGAGTTAGTATTTTCCACTAAAAGAGAAGAGAAGAGTTATTTCTGCCAGAGAGAGCATCATGTGCCGAATGTCTGAGTGTAGAGATCAAGACAACTGGTGAGACTGGAAAAGGAGGAGGAGGCTTTGTTCACTGTGATTCATTATACCTTGTAAAAAAATAATAATTAACCTTTGGAGCCACTGTTGTCAAGCAACATTTTTGAAAAGTTCATTATAAATATCGTATAGAAACAAGAGCAATATAGATAAAGCCATCAGAAGGGTTATGTTATAGTACAGAAAACAAAGCTGAGAGAAGAAAAAAATACACAGAAATAATGTTTTTGGAAACAAAGACCAACTCCAGAAATTTCTCCTTGAGCATATTTAACAGATTGTGGCAGAATACCCAAGATGCCTTATTTTTATAGAATAGTTGTGTCCAAAAAGAAAAGGCAAATGTATGTACCTATATATATAAAAGGCTAATATGCTAAGTGTCTGACCATCCGATCAGTCGCTATGATGCACACTGACCACCAGGGTGCAGATGCTCAATGCAGGAGCTGCAGAGCTGCAGTGACTTGGCAGTGGCAGTTCTGGGGTGATGCACCCTGAAACCAGAGAGGAGGGAGCCCAATTCCTCGCAGGGCCATGCTATTCCACCTTTGGCCGTGGATTATATTGTTGCTGGGGCACTGTCAGGCCGAATCTGGTTTACTGCACACTTGCGTTTGTGTTCCACACACTATTAGACAACAACTTTGCAGTGTGCCCTCTCCTCTCGCACTCCCAGACCCCTTGGGGGATGTCACAGAGCTGGTTTCAGCCCGATCCCTGCAGGCCAGGCCAAAGTACCCCACCTGCCAAAGGGACCTCGCTTACTCCACAGACACTGGGGAGGGACTACGTGAGGATCGTGTCCAGCCAGTCTCACCCAGTCCTATCTCACCAGCCACCTTCTTATTAATTTCCTTTCAATGTGTACAAATCCATGCACTGGGTCACTAGTTTAATTATAAAGATGTTCCAGGTAATATCTGTGATAACATTTTAAAGAAACTGTTTTTAATTATATTTTAAAGACATAGATTTTAGAGGTTTTATTTTAAATTGAGAAATTTTAAAAATTATATTGAACTTATGTCTCCATTGATATTAAAAACAATTTGAAAATGTTACATATTTTATTTAATAGCTTTGCAAACTATTGACAGTTTCACACATATATTTGACCTATTCAAAGCCTAAGTGTTCACTCATAAATAATGCCTCTTAAGGGTACTGGTAGGGCCAGATATGAATTGTCAGTTCAATGAGCAAGAAAACTAGAAAACATAAAAGGCCAAAAAAAATGTAAATCAACTAAGAATTAAGTCAAATAAATCCTGAAAATAGACCTCCTATGGGAAGAACAAAATTCACAGACAAGGAGCTGCTGCTATTAAAATTTTAATTTGAAAACCAAATGGTATCTTTGCTTCTCTTTACTGACATTACAACCCTTTGAGCATTAACGATATCCTGAGACCAATGTCAACACTGTTAATCTATGATGAAATAATAAATGCAGGTAACATTTTAAACTTATAATATCAAGAATGTTCACTGGATATAGTGACTTTATTGTGGGACATTTAAACAAAAGAGGAAATTGAGATAATTTTAGCAGAAAACAGTAATAGTAATCAACTGCAGGAAAAAGAAGCATCATGCTCAGTAAGGATGATATAATGATCAAGATATTTATTCAGTCAACACTTAATATCTTCACTCTGTCACATTTGAAAAGCACAGTCTTTTAAATATGTATATTAATTCAAGTGACTTTATCAAGATTTTGTATTTTCTTTCTGACAGAGAATATATCACATTTATTTATGCTTTCTAAATAAAGAATATAATGATTATTAAGAAACTGGGGGGAAACAATAAAATAAAAACATAAATAAACCAAAGGTCATTCTGCAAAAGAAAATTTGCTGACTAAAATATGTCTTAAGGATCTAGTATAAGTTGTCACTTAGAAAAATGCAGAAGATTTGGGTCCAGGTAGAAAAATAAAATATTCCAACGTTTACCAAAAAAAAAAAAAAAAATTACAAAACAGATAGCTTAAAGATTTTTTGGATCTATTTTTTTTTTTTCTTCATGAAATCTGTCACCAACCAAATTCTGTATAGTCAAAAAATGGTCCAATTTTATAAATCATTTATCTTCCTTATATCTCTCCCTATTCCTACTACTTGTCTTTAACCTTTTTTTCAGAATCATTTATCTAAATCTAGTATATTCATTTTTTCTTACATTTTCAGAAACCTTCCTTGGTTCTACTGCTTTACCCAAGCATTTCTCCAATTATGGCCTATGGATCAATTGATTCATTATCACTATATCAAAATGTCCATTCACTCCCTGCAATGGTGTTGTTATTTTTTTAAATATTTAATGCCCTATAATGCCTAACCTTATAATTTGCTCTAAATAAAATGAGCTAGCCTTATTGAACTGATAAGCTCCAGTTATATTTTGTAATCAATCTTTAAAACCATTGGAAATACTCAAGCGTCATGAAATGTCTATATAGAAATAAGTTCTATTCCATGAACATTCTTTCAGTTTCCAGAAATTTGTTCTCTAGTTACTGTCTATGCCAACTGACATTATTATTTTATAAAGACACTAGCTTTCCCGTTGCAGGAAAAATCCTGCAATAGGATTTCCTGCTGCACTCTACCCCGCCTCCGTTCCTCCCTTGTTCGCCTGCCTCACCTTCTCCTCCAGCCCGCCCTCGTTTCCCTTCGCCCCCGGCCCCGCCTCCGCCCCGCCCTTGTCCCCCGCCTCACCTTCTCCTCCAGCCCACCCGCGTTTCCCTTTGGCCCCGGCCCCGCCTCCTCTCCGCCCTTCTCCCCCGCCCCGCCTCCGCCCCGCCCTTGTCCCCCGCCCTGCCTTCTCCTCCAGCCCGCCCGCGTTTCCCTTCAGCCCTGGCCCCTCCTCTGCCCCGCCCTTATCCTCACCCCCTCCCCCCGGCTTGCTTGCTTCTTCGAAGCTTTACTCCCTTCTGCAGCTCTTGATTTCTTTGGACGCTGTCTTGATATGCAAATTAGCCGCCATCTTTGTTGGGGCAATTTGCATACTCGTCCTGATTGGTTGGTGGGCGTGGCTTGGCTGGTGGGCGTGGCTTAGGTGTAGCGAAGGTGCGGTCAATTTGCATATTTGTCTATTATTAGATTAGATGTTTCTTTCAAGGCAAATTGTGGCATTGTATTTATTATCTCAATTGAGGCATTATCTAGGGACATGTTAGGAGGTTCCTAAGCTTTTCTTAATGTAATTATTGTTATACTACTTATTAAAAATAAGTATTTGAATGGGTGTTGATATTGAAATTCAGGTAAGGAAGCCCACTCTTCCAGCAATGGCAACCCTGTCATAACCCAGGCTCCCAGGTTTCACTTTTACCCATATCGGATACATAGGGCTCTGAGTGCCAAGTAGAGAATAGCTTCAATATAGGTCTGAGGAATATCTCAATGAGTGAGTAAATGCACAATTACTTTCAATGATGCTAATCATTTCATATTATGCCAAGCCTGCATTCTTTTTCTTTTTAAAAAAATTGATTTTAGAGCAAGGAAAGGAAGAAAGAGAGAGAGAGAGAGAGACAGAGAGAGAGAAGAGAGAAACATTGATCAGTTGCCGGCACATGCCCTGACAGATTTGGGATCAAAACCATACTTGGGTATATGCCCTGACTGGGAATTGAATTCTCCACCTTTCGGTGTACAGACAACACTCTACCAATTGAGCCACTTGGACCCCAAGCTTGCATTCTTAAGTACACTCATTACTTCAGTCACGATTAACCCAAAACCAGCTTTAACAGTGAAACAGAAATGAAAACACCTGTTAAGACAAGTACAAGAGCAATCAAATAATGAAGAAAATATTGCTTAAGGGGAATGGAAATAGGATAGCATCATATACATATATTACTTAAGAGTTTTTCTTTGATTTCAAAATGCAAAAAAATAAATAAATAAAATAGAATCGGTAAATCTTGTTGTTTACCACAGCAATGGTAATTTGTCAAAATGGCAATTTCTTCATAAGCCCTCATCCAATTAAAAGGTATTCTAATTTTTAATGTTAGATCAGAATATATTTTGTTATGAAGTTTTATATCATTTTTGAAGTTATTAAAACAGTTTAAATTATTATTTTGAATTTTACAGAGGCACGACGTATTTCTTATCTTTTACAAATTTAAATTCTCCTTGGATACTGTCCACACTTTTCATTTTACCGCTCAGTATTTCTAGATATTGTTTTCTTAAACTAGTCAGATATCTTGACAGAACTATTTAGGAAAAGGATGATTCATTTAAAAATCTTTACAGGCAGATTATCTGTATGTTTATACTTCTTTCTTACCAACCTCCTTTTATCTTTATAGCACACTCAACTCTGGATAAGAGGAGAAATGAGAGGAGATCCAACATAAAACAGTCAATGGAAGTTTTATTAGCAGCTAAGATTTTTCTTTGTTTATAAAATTGATGCAATGAACTAAAATTAAGGGTGAGAAAGTAGACTCACTTCATCTAAAAATGTCATTTCTTGTCAAAATAATGAAAGATTGGAAGTTCCTTTATCCTGCAGATCCCTGATGATTAATTTGTGAGTTGCCTATATTACATTATTTAAACATTCAGTGAGTTAAATTCTGACTCCAAATGATGATTTTTTTTAAAAAGATAATAGAAAAAGGCTCTAAAATTCCATGCAATTCAGTGGAGGAAATCCTTACTCTCATTTTCATTTTTCATGAGACTTTCTGTGTAATTTAAGCAATATACGTTATCATTCTTTTGTTTGTTTCTTTTAGATTTTTACATTTCCCATCTCTAATATGCAAAGTCATAGTGACTGAGAAACAAATTATCCTTCAGAGCCCACAACCTCTGTGAATTTCATGCATGCCATTCTTCTAGCCAAGACACTACACTATATTCATTTAAACTTTCTAAGCAATAATTTTTATTGGAATAAAATCTACAAATAAGATGCTCACATGTATTCATATACCACTTAATATCTTTTCTCCTCTTATAACCGAGTCTTCGATAATTTTTAGAGCTCCAACAATTAAATGCCTTCTTTTTTTTTTTTTTTTGGTCTATTTGATGTTTTATTGCTGTAAGTATGTGTGACTCATGCACTGGAGAAAAGGGTAACAACAACAAAAAATGCTTTTGAAAAGACTAAATACCCTGGCATGAAACAGTAGCCCTAGATCAATTCAAGTTTCCTTTAAAGTTAATACCAATTACACAATTATGTGTCATTATTTTACTAAATTCCAAAGCAAAAAGGCTGATTATCAGAGAAGTTAATTTTCAAGTGAAAAGGTCAAGGTCAATTGTAATTATTTTCCTTCAGAATTCTACTCCTCTGTAGTTTTAAAAAAATATACTGCAGAGGGGGGGAAATCATCTAAAGAAACTTAAATATAGTGTGACACTTTAATCGGAACTTTGCGGAGAAGAGTAGTAGAAATAAAGAAAAGTCAGTGTTAACTTTAACAAAGGCAACAGGAAATTGTTTGGTGAACTAAGATCCTGTAGTAAAACCAAAGTGTTATCACATCCGGATCTGTTACAAGATATGGATAAGACATAACCTCATCTCTAAACATCAATGGTAATTAATGTGTTTTTGAGCCTGTGGACTGCATAAATGCAATTTTGAAACTACTCTAAGGTTATTTTACATGTCTTTATACATTAGCAAGTATATGCATGTGCATGATTGCTGGATGCTCAATTTCTTAAATATCTCTAGAAGATCTGAGACTAAGATTTTGCCAGACACTGGCACTGAGAATAATTACATTTTCTATTTTGATGGATTCTGTATTCCACAATTATCGAAGATTCCTGCAAGAATAGACCTTCCTTCCCCTGGCTGCCAGCACCAGCTTCCCTCTGGCGCCTGGGACCCCGGCCTTCCCTCTGGTTGCCGCCTTCCACCTTTGCTCCGGCCCTGCCACCCTCCTGTAGCTCCCTCCACCCCCCACACCCTCCTCATAGCAGGCATCCCACCCTTCCCTGGCCGCTCCGCGCCTGTGTGCACTCACTGCCCAGAGACCTGGAGCAGCTGGGGCGGAGCAGAACGCCTGTGTCATCATCATGGCGATGACACAAGCATCCAAGCCCAGCTGCCGCCCTCTTTTTTGCGTCAATTTGCATATTCCCTCCTTATTGGCTGTGGGTGCCGCCATCTTTGTCACAGAGTGATGGTCAATTTGTATGTTCTGTCTTTATTAGATAGGATAAGAGAACTAGGAAGATAATTATTTTCTATGATTTAGAAATTAGCTATTTCTAGTCTGTTTGGTATTATATACAGAAACAACACATGGCACTTTAACCATCTTCAGTACTGGTACTCTTTCTATTGGAGAGCAAACACTATCTAATTCACTAAGTGTCGATTCCTGAAGAGTGACACTTTTTTCTCATTATTCTCAGGTTACTCTCATATATTTCTTCTATTTCTTCTGAATATATACAAAATAGATGCATCATAAAGAAATGAACTTGTCAAGTAATCCAGCAAAAGCAAAAAGAGAAATCCTATATAATAAAAGCCTAATATGCTAAGTGTCCAGTCATCTGGTCGGTTGTTCAACCAATCAAAGTGTAATATGCTAATGATACGCTAAGGCCACTCAACTGCTCGCTATGACATGCAGTGACCACTGGGGGCAGACAGTCGACCAGTTGACGGGTTGACCAGTCACTATGATGTGCACTGACCACCAGAGGGCAGACGCTCCAACCAGTAGGTTAGCTGGCTGCTGGGGTCCTGCTGATCAGGATTGAGCAAGTCAGGCTGAACATGCCCTAGAGCCCTCCTGCAGTACCTCCTCAGCTGGCCAACCTCCCGTGTCCCTCCCCAGCCTTGACTGTGTACTGGTGGGGTCCCTCGGACTGGCCTGTGCTTCTCACAATCTGGGACCCCTCAGGGGATGTCAGAGAGCCAGTTTCAGCCCGATCCTGCTCAAAGCAGGAACTGCCCCCTGATGGTCAGTACGCTCCCATTGGGGGAGTACCACTCAGCCAGAAGCTGGGCTCATGGCTAGTGAGCACAGCAGCAATGGCGGAAGTCTCTCCTGCCTCGGCGGCAGTCAGACATCCCTCTCGCAGTCCAGGAGCCCTAGCTCCTTACCACCCGCCTGCTTGCTGCTCCTTACCTCTTGACTCACTGCTCCTTAGCACTGCTGCAGAGGCAGAAGAGGCTCCCGCCACTGCCACTGTGCTCACCAGCCATGAGCCTGGCTTCTGACTGAGTGGTGCTTCCCCTGTGGGAGTGCACTGAGCGTCAATGCACATCATAGCAACCAGTCATTCTGGTTGTACTGTTATAATAGTAGCTTAGGCTTTTATTATATACTAGAGGCCAAGTGCATGAATTTGTGCATGGGTGGGGTCCAGCTGGCCTGGCCCCAATCGGAGTGGATCTGGGCTGGGCCTGTCAGAAGGAGGAGACAGTGGGAGTTTGGCTGGCCAGTGTGCCCCAATCAGGCTGAGCAGAGCTGGGCTGGCTGGGTGAGGGACTGCAGGAGTTGGCTGGCTGGCCCTGTCTCCTATTGGGGTGGGGGGCAATCAAGGGCAGGGCCGGCTGGAGGGAGGGGCTGTGAGAGGTTGGCTGTCAGCTCTGCCCTTGATCAGGGTGGGTGAGTCCCATCAGGGGGTGGGGCCGGCTGGGAGGAGGAGCCACAGGAGGTTGGCCAGCCAGCCCCATCCCCAGATCACCTGGTTCGATGGCTGCAGTGGGCATCATAGCGACCATTCGTTCTGGTTGTTACAGCATTCTGGTCACTGGCTTTTTATATATATATATAGACGAGTAGATATGTTAAGGATTATACTGACTCTCAAATGAAGTCTTGGTTTCAGTTGATTTATAAGTTCAGCAACTGATCTGATATTTAATAGAAATAAACATACACTTGAACTTTTTGTCTATGTATAAGATTAGAAAAATTAGACCTAGAGTTTTTTGTTGTGATTGTTGAAAAGTACCTTAGAGCCGAAACCGGTTTGGCTCAGTGGATAGAGCGTCGGCCTGCGGACTCAAGGGTCCCAGGTTCGATTCCGGTCAAGGGCATGTACCTTGGTTGCGGGCACATCCCCAGTAGAGGGTGTGCAAGAGGCAGCTGATCGATGTTTCTCTCTCATCAATGTTTCTAACTCTCTATCCCTCTCTCTTCCTCTCTGTAAAAAATCAATAAAATATATTTTTAAAAAAAGAAAAGTACCTTAGAGATTTAAATGACGTCACAATAAAAGTAAGTAAGCAACATTAGATGCATTTGTAGAATCATAGCTAGCTATTGAAGAGTACCTATATTTGACAGTAACCAGTTAAAATTTAGACAATATTGTTAATAGGTTTATTTCAAGAAATTCATTAACGTATTGCTGTATTTACAGAAAAGACCAGTATGAATCAGTAATATATATATACATATACATATATATGCATATGTATTAAATTATATATGTAATGGAAAATACCTATAATGAGATATATATCATATGTAAGAAGAAAATAAGTGTCATACATACAGGTAGTCCTTGGTTTACATCGGAGATCTGTTCCTACAGCGTGACATAACTTGATTTTTGCCGTAAGTCGGAACCCACCTACATAAGCACCTACATCACTCACCTGGAGCACATAAACAGCAGTGATGAAGTGAAACAGTAAAAAAAAAATTAAAAGAAAGATAACAATTCCTGACCTTTACTTGTGGTAAATAAATAAAAAAAACATAAAGCACATATGTACATATGTCAAAATGACAGAACTTTTTTTTAATAAATACTGTAAATGGGAGATAGTGACATAACCATGAAACGACATAAGTTGAGTCCGACATAACCCAAGGACTGCCTTACTAGGAAAATAGTATTATGAGGAATGAATAAAAACAGATAAAATGTTTTTTCTAAAAATATATAATGAGCTACCATTTAGGAAATAAAATGAGTTAGATATATTAGGAATAAATGGTGGAGTTGAAAACAAGATAGGATTTTTTAAAACAATTACAGCTATTAAATTCTCAATAGTAGTTAAAACTTAATATTCATATGTTGCTGAAATATTTATAAAATCTCTTCACATAAAGTATCTCAATTTTTCTTACAAATTACAATTATCAGAACATTATTTTTTATTATATAAGCAAGAGATATGAAATTCTGAGAATTTATGCTAAACTTACCCAACTCAGTTTTCTTTTCCACTATAGCAATGCAATGCTATCTCTAAACTTTCATGAAATGTACAAGCAGAAGGATTTATTTTACATATGTTAATAAACCATAAAATCAACTCCAAAAGTAAGTTATTCCCTTTATGAAGCAACTGTGACTCATATAGTTTAAATAAGTTGTTCAAGGTCACATAGTAGAGAACTTGGAACCAATTTTGTTCTTGCCCTGAAGCAGATTTCTTTCCATAAGATCGATATCAATCACGTTATCATAGTTGTATGGAGAGAAATTATTTACTTAGACACTAGACTTGTTCTTGGAGTAACCATTCACTAATATAGCCAGCAATACCAATTTATAATTATAGACCAGCTTAGGAATACTGAATAAAGTTATTGAATGTATTGGTTACATTGATCCAGACACATTTTACAGAGGGAATCATTTTTGTTTATAGATGTTAGCAACAAATAGTATATTGGTTGAAAATGGGTTGATACAGTAAAGTACAAGAGCAGGTTTCAGAAAGTTTTCAAACTTTGATGCACCAAGTTTCTTTAAACCACTGAGGCTGTGCAGGCACATGCTTCTTTAAAAATTTGAATTTATATAAGCCAGGCGATAGCTTGCTCTTTCTGAAGTATCTTTTTTATCCTCTTGAAATGTTGCTCAATTATTTTATATTACATTCCATATATTAAAATTTTGTAAGGTTTTTCAATTGATTAACCTCCTACAGCATCTTAATGTGGCTCTGACCAAGAAAACTTTTGTTTTGTTTTGTTTGGAAATGATAACAGCATTGCTGAGAGAAAGATTAATCCACTTAGAGAGAAAACGGAAAAAGTGAAATTCATTACCCAAGTACCACAGAGGATGGATGATTCATGCGGAGCCCTGGCGAACATTTGGCTGTAGAAGGTTAATGATAATCTGACAGGTGAAGGTGGGGTGGGGAGCACCGAGAATGGAATAGTCAAGAATACAAGAAGCAGGTAATAAGAGGCCATCTTTATTTTTTAATTAAACCTCCATCTTCTCATCTTCTGATTGTAACATTTTACCTATTGATCTCTATTGACTTTCCCTTTTCCATTTTCCTTTATTTTAATACTACTTAGGAATTGTTCCACAAGGGTTGCTGAATCTTCCATGACAGAGTAAGCAGATCCATTTTAGCATTTCTGAATCTTCAAAGGCAGATGATGAGTGGAAACAGGCTTTTAAAGTAGTAGAGCGTCTATTTTCACAGAGTATGTGTGAGAACTGTGGAGGTGGAGATTGACATGCATACCCTTACTGGCATAACCAGCACCTGTGTATGCATGACTTGCATGCCATTGTGTGCCAAGCCACAGCATAAAAAGACAGAATGAAGCTGTGACTGTTTGTGTGCATAATGAGTGGCACTTAGAGAAAACATAATCTCCTTCTTAGAGATTATTTATGAGTGTTGCCTAGAGTACACTTTATGGATGCATTTCTGCATAAAAAGAGTGCAGGCATCTGAGTTAAAAATTCAGAGAACTGAGGAAATATATGTTACAAAAGAAAACAAGCTTTTTATTATAAAGGAAACTACATTGATCGAATTTTAAAATTATCAAATTTATTCATTTGATCTTATATATATAATTAATATAATATTGCAAGTTTGTATTCAGATAATAAAGAGTCATCATTGAAACACTTTACTTGTGTCTGAAATACACAGGTTTCTTAATAAATATTTTTGGAAATTAAATAAAGTATAAATAAACATATGGAGACCTCAGATCTTCCAAATTACAAAAGTTACTATATATAATAATGATAGGTTTAAGTCATGACTAGAAGCTAAACAAACACATTCAAAATTATAACAATACTACAGGGTCCAGTGCACAAATTCGTGCACCTTGAAAGGAACTGTGGGCCATGAGGCTGCAGTGGGCACAGGGCAGGTCTTGGCCCATCCTCCGCACCCCTGCCCAGCCCCTCCTGCCACAGCCCTAGTCCCCTTTCTCCCGGCAACCCCGTTCCTGCCACCGCTGCTCCCACACGCTGATGGCATCACCTCTGCTCGCACCTGCTGATGGCACGAAGTGATTGGGACTGGCACCGGGCACCAGCAGTGGGTGCGAGTGGTGGCTGCTGCCCTGATTGTCCCTCAGGAGCAGAGGGAGGTGGAGAAGCCCTGAGGGGTGATCAGGGCCGGCAGCCCCCACTCACACCCACTGACAGTGCCAAGCGATCGGGGCTGGCAACTCCAGCATGGGCAGCAGGTGCGAGTGGGGCTGGCGCCAGCAGTAGGTGCGAGCACCAGGTGGGACTGTGGTGAGCGGGAACAGAGAATGTTCAGTAACCACCAGAGGCTCTCCCGGATGACAGCCACCGGCGCCCCACCTTGGTCTGGCACCCTGCTCCACCACCCCGCTGCACCCGATGCCCACCATGGTCCATGCTCTGCTGCCTGCTGCCGACGACCGCCATGTTCCGCATGCCCCCTGGTGGTCAGTGCACGTCATAGCAACCAGTTGTTTGGTTGTTTGGTTGTTCTGCCGTTCGGTCTATTTGCATATTAGGGTTTTATAGAGAGAGATTATAAGTGTGATGAAAGACTAAAATGTTTGCAAATGTGAATGACATACTAGTTCCACAATCAAATGAAACGGTATCTACATTTTAAAATATTTTTCTAAAATAATTGATGAGGCACGATAAGGTAGCAGAACAGGAATTTTCCAAGTCAGGGAAATTAGAGCTCAACTACAACTATATGTGTGATTTGGGGCAACTTAAATTTCTGAATCTCATCACCTTTATAAGTAAAATAGAGATAATAGTCTTACTTGAAGGTTTGATATAAGGATTGAACTGAGTGTACACAGTACCTGCAACTGGTTATAGGTATCTGGTAGGCAAACACTATATTTTAGCTATCTTTATCATTTATGTAAACTTGTAGGTATAAAGTAGATCTTAATAAAGACCACAGCTAAGAAGAGTCTTGCTAAGCTTAATGTTTTACATTCACTTTCAACATTTCTGTAGCTTCAGGTAATTCAGAGACAATATTAATATTTATAACTTTATAACTTGATATTTTTCTGTCTTATATGTTAGACTCCCTCATACATGCAATAATACATGGTATTAATGGTACTTGTGTATTAAATATAAAGACTACAATAAATTATATTATAAATAAATAATCAATATTTAAATTGGTTGTAATATTTTACAATGTTATCATATTGCCTTTTCAGCAAAAATATATTTACATACAGAAACATGAATATACTATATTTAGACCTTACCCCCTTCACAAAACCTAACTGAAAGTGGATCATAGGCTTAAATATAATGTGCAGGGCTAGAAGATAATATTAGAGCAAATCTAGATGAACTTGGTCATTGTAATGACTTTTTAGAAAGCAGCAAAAGCATGATTCATAAAAGAAATAATTGACAAACTGAATTTTATTAAATTAAAAACTTCTCTGTGAAATACACTGTTGAGAAAATGAGAGATAATCCATAAACTAGGAGAACATATTTATAAAGACATATCTGATAAGGAATATTATCCAAAATATACAAAGAACTCTTAAAACTCAACAATAAGGTAACAAATAATCTGATTAAAGAGTAAACCAAATAAGTACATGAAAAGATGTTTATTTGACAAGGATGTGGAGCAACCGGAAATTTCTTTCATGTCAGGTGGGAATGTAAAATAGTACAGCCATTTGGGAAGATAGTTTGGCTGTATCTTATAAAACTAAACAAATCTTACCATATGATTCATTAATTTTTTCCTTGAAAGCATACAAGTTGAAAATGTATGTCCACATAAAGACTTGCACACAAATATTTGTAGCAGCTTTATTCATACTTGCCAAAACTTAGAAGCAACCATAATGTTCTTCAGTAGGCAAATGGATAAATAAACTGTGGTACATCCAGATAATAAAATATTATTCAGTGATAAAAAACTAATGAGCTATTAAGTCAGGAAAAGGCATGGATGAATTTTAAATACTTATTACTAAGTGAAAGAAGCCAATCTGAAGAAGCTATGTACTGTATATTTCAACTACATGACATTCTGGAAAAGGAAAAATAATGGATACAGTTAAAAAGAAATCAGTGGTAGCCCGCTGGTGTAGCTCAATGGTTAAGCATCAACGTACAAACCAAGAGGTCACAGTTTGATTCCCAGTCAGGGCACATGCCTGGGATTTTGGGCTTGATCCCCAGTGGGGAGCGATGCAAGAGGCAGCTGATTAATGATTCTCTTTCATCATTCTTTCATCACTCTCTCTCCTTCTCACTTCCACTCTGAAATCGGTAAAAATATGTGTGTGTTTTTTTTAAATCAGTGTTTGCCAAGGAGGAATGAGTAGACAAAGTACAGAGGATTTTAATGAAGTGAAAATATGCTGTATAATAATACTGCCATGGTGAATACTTATAATTGTACCTTTGTCAAAACCCGCAGAATGTACAGCATCCACAGTGAGTCCTAATGTAAACTATGAACTTATGATGATAATATGTATTAATAGAAGTTAATCAATTATAATAAATGCATCCCTTTAGTGGGGGATATTGATAGTGAAGGTGGTTGTACTTCTTAGGGCCAGCAGATATATGGGGACTCTATATTCTGGCCAATTTTGCTATGAACCTAAAACTGTTCTAAAAATAAAGTTTATTTAAAAAGAAAAATATTGCTCACTTTATAATACTATCTTTTTAGGATTAAAATGATATAGTCACTAAAATAATGATCTTAATTTTAGCTTAAAAGCTACTATAGAGATAAAAATCACTTTAGATAGAGGTCTTAAAAAGTGTAATAATAAAAATATCTGATACCACAATCTATATATATGTTAATTCTAACAATTCTTAAATTATATATTGATTATACAAGAAGTTTGAAATAAATGCAATATCATGAGAACTACTTATATTTTCTTTGTCAATGTCTGTTTCTTTGAAATAGAATAGTAATTAAATTCTTAATAAATTGTGTTTGAAAAATATGGAGTATTGATAAATAGTAATTAATTATTCTGAATTTTGTTAAAACCTACACAATGAGTTTCTGTCTGCTATATATATATATATATGTTGTTTAATCCACTGCCATTCAACATTTTTTCTAGCTGTATCTAAAATGTCTTATATGTAATTTTGAGTAAGCTAGAATTATGTAATCCAATGTAAAGTAACTTAAATGTCTGATTCTTTTCAAAGAAATAGTAAAAGCAGAGTGTCCTACCTAAACACAGAAAGTATGTGTAACAGCAAGACATACATTTTTATAACAAAGAAGGGTTCCAATTCTGGTTTTGTTACTCTTACTAATTATATAATGTAAGGCAAATCTCTTAGCTCCTTTATTAGTAAAAAGAGAACATTAGAATTGATAAAGTCTAGAAGTTTATGATGTGCTGGTATCTTGTATTGTATTTGCTGTACTATAATACAGAGAATTTTTCTAATATATACTTTCTAAGCTAAAGTACTTCAGAATGCTAGAAATAGGCCCAAAATTTGTCTATGGAAGTCTTATTTGATGAAAGCATATGTAACATTTAAACTGATCTTATTCTTCCAGAACCATGACTCCTCTGAACTCTATCACTTACTTTCCTATTCTACCACGCATTGCTATATTAACTTCTGACAGTATGAATTATAAACACATTGTAACAGGGGCTTATGTGTTCTTGGATTGCTCACAACACCAACTAATTAGGTTGAAAAACACTTAACATGCATTCACTAACTGTGATTCCGTCACTGATAACACCATGAATTTAAAGTTGAGAGAGTATTTTTGGCAACAAAACTATTCCTTTTGTATATAGCATCTGTTCAAGACCTCCATAGCACCAAATGTGATGATATGATAATTAAATGCCAAGAAATTTTACACAAGACTAATAATGAGAAAAATGCCTTAATCATTCCCAGATAATCAATTTAGTTACTGGTAGAACCTAAGAGATGTAAGAAGCAAAAAATTGTTTGTGAAAGATCAGATCTGCTTTTAAAATTCTAAAAGAAAGTATTTTATTTAAAAATCTACTATTTTAAATAATCTTAATTAAAAATACATGTTTGTGTGTGTGTGTGTGTGTGTGAATTTTTGTTTGTTTGTTTCCTTTCTTCATTCACTAATCCACTGAAAGATTTTACTAACAGAAGAGTATTTGTCTATTTGTTTATGCTTTCAAAGCAGCTAGAGGAGAATTTTACATCTGACAGTCTCTTCTATGTTACATATACTAGTGCATAAGAATAGATATATGTAACCAATATAAATTAATCTTTTAAAAAAACTAAATAGTTCAATCTTCTAGCACCATTGATAGAACATTTTGTTATTACTAAAAATGTAGAAAACATTTTTTTCAGATTCACAGCTCACCACTAGTGCTATCATATAAAGGTTTACGATTATTGTTTTCTTTAGTTATGTTATAAGAGTTGGACAATATTCCACAGAATAGCATTTGAGAATACACTGAAAAAATATTAGTTGTGTTTTATAAAACAGGTAATGGTGTTCATTTTTATATGAGACAAAAATTTGTTAAACAATATAATTTTAATAATATATTTACCTTATAATTCAATGATAATCATCTTATTTTTTATGTGAGACATTTTAATGATTATAAACCTCAGATAATATTGTTTCAGAATGTATGGAATTGAAAAGGCAAAAGTAATATTTTATTTTTAATTACTTATCCATTCCCCATTGAATGGATCATTCTTGATATGTCTACTCACATATAGGATTACTCCACTGAGAAGGAGTTGTACTTGTCTCTTTTCCTATCAGAAAAGCATATCTTTTTATGATACCCCATCTTCTCAAGAAGAAAACTGCAGACACCTGTGCCTGTATGATAAAAGTATTCAGGAAAGAGAAATAGAAAGGAATCCTCAAATTCATTGTGAAATCATCTATCAATTAGCAGTAGATCCAAACTTCTCAAATAGTCAGCATTTTTAGGAACATGGATTATTTTCTATGTATAGAACAATCTCTGATGAGAATTTTGTAGTAAGTCTTATACTTGGTAAACTTTGGGAAGCTTTCTTTGGGTATTTATTTATGTGTTTGCTTCTATTTAAAAAATAATATTTTTGTCCAACAATTCTGCAAGTTAGTTGTGTTTCTCCTCTTTTAAAAGTGACTTTGATTATACAACTATTAGTTATTTAAGAAAAATAAATAATACAAAATAAATTGCATTATATTGAGACTATAACCAGCTATTCATCTCATTTTTATTAGTTCTCCCCCTACAAAAATATGTCTATTTATTTATTTGGGCATTCTCCAGATAGATAGATGATTGATTGATAGATAGATAGGTAGATTTATATATAGATATAGATATATACCATCATTTTTAAAAGTTGCATTTTAATAACAAGGGAATACTCAAATCACATTCTTTAATCCTGGATCAAAGTTTAAGCTTTGTAAATTAATTGGGAAAAAGCATCAACACAACTTAAATGTCATTTAGATGGTACTTCAATTTATTTACTATCTATATATATAAAAGCCTAAGCGACTGAATGACTAGAATGACTGGTATGACCAGGACAACTGGTCAACCATTTGCTAAGATACACACTGACCACCAGAGGGCAGACGTTCAATGTAGGAGTTGCCCCTGGTGGTCAGTGAGCTCCACAGCCAACCTCCCATGACTGGCCCACCTCCCGCGGCCCTTCCCCAAGGCCGGCCAACCTCTTGTGGCCCCTCCCCTGGTAGCCCATAGGCCAACCTCCCGTGGTGCCTCCCCCTGGCCAGTCTGGTCCAATGGATCCTGATTGCTGGCCAGGTCGAGGGACCCCATCCATGCACAAATTCATGCACCAGGCCTCTAGTTAATAATATTAGAGCAGAGGAAAAACACACCTTCTCTCCTCCATGATATGAGATTAATTCAAGAGGAACAATGGTCATCATTGATATAATTCTTTCTTATAAGATTGTAAAAATTATATCCCAGTATGGAAGTCAATGGAAGATATCTAAAGAACACTGTCATAAATGTACAGTAGCTATTTTTATGTTAATTTAGTGAAAAAGTATTAAATTGGGATTAGCACAATCTATATCTAACAGATTGACAGAATTTAATAAATTTAATCTCGTATGATTATACACTTGTATCCCTATTTAAAATTCAAGATGGTGACATAAATGAGAACTTGAACTGATGTGCAATGAGAAAATTATACTATCTGCTTAAATCAAGAAAAATGTAGGATAATTAAAAGTCTAATTTATTTGTAGAATGTCCAAGTGTGTAAATAAGGTTGAGGATAGTCAATTAGGACTTGGGACTCTGTATCTATCAATTGATTATAGAAACAGACCACACTGACTGCTTAGGTAAATAATCAAACGGGGAATATAATACACCAGCTTTCTCGATTCTCAACTGCTTATAGTGCACCAAATCACATAAGAAAGTTGCCATCGTGAATGAAACTTTTAAATTTTTAAAATATCTTGCCTTTTGGAAACTGTAATGATTTTTGCATTATTATAAAACATATACTGACTCCCACAGGCTTTTAATCTTGGGGATGTATTTAATTTGGGGGACATATTTGCATGACTTTATAAACAACTTTGTTCTGTCTTAATTATAAGTTGAAGAATGAACATTACTACTTCAGGCAATTAACAATGGATAAAGATTTTTTGTAATATTTTTCCCCACCCAAAAGAGAAGAATGTTCTTGAGGACATGTCTCTGTCTGCACTCATGGAGTCCTTCCAAGGGTCCTCCAGGCATGGAAATTTCTTAAGTCTTTATAATACCTTTATGCACTTGATTGGAATCAGAAAATATTGGCAGATATTCTGAGTAGAAGTGCAATAACTTTAATGCTGCCCTTGCTTTGTTTTTCTCTTTAGAATGTAACTTTAAAAATCATGCTTTAGAAGGTTTATTATTCCTTACTGTGCTGAATATTTTTAGTGGCTAATACATCTAGCATTCCATATGCACACAGATTTCCCCTTAGTGTTACTTACAAAAATAATCCTCACCATTGTCCTTTTCAACTTTGTAAACTAATGGAGAAATTTAGGTTTACAATGAACCTTTTAACACATAATTCTTGATTGTTTTCTATTAATAATTCAATGATTTAAAAGAAAACTTTACTATCATCAACAAACCAACAAACAAGTGTTGGTGAGGTTATAGAGAAAAAAGAACCCTAGTTCAGGGTTCAGACTGGTGCAGCCACTATGGAAAACAGTATGGAGTTTCCTCAAAAAACTGAAAATGGAACTCCCATTTGACCCAGTCATCCCACTTCTAGGAATATATCCCAAGAAACCAGAAACACCAATCAGAAAGTATATATGCACCCTTATGTTCATAGCAGCACAATTTACCACAGCTAAAATTTGGAAACAGCCTAAGTGCCCATGAGCAGATGAGTGGATAAAAAAAAGCATGGTACATTTACACAATGGAATACTACATGGCAATAAAAAATAAAGATCTCTTACCATTTGCAACAGCATGGATGGACCTGGAGAATATTATGCTACATGAAATAAGGCAGTCAGAGAAAGATAAGTATCACATGATCTCTCTCATATGTGGAATCTAATAAACCAAATAAACTGATGATAAAATATAGACTCAGAGACATAGAAGCATGAAAAGACTGTTGAACCTCAGAGAGAAGGCAGGGGAGGGTGGATGGGAAGAGATCAACCAATGAACATGTATGCGTATATGCATAACCTGGGGACACAGACAGACAATGGGCTGGTGAGGGCCTGGAGGGGGCGGGAATGGGAATGGGCTGGAAGAGGTTAATGGGGGGGAAAGGAGGACCTATATAATTCTTTCAACAATAAATATTTTAAGAAAATAAATGGATATATAAAAATTAAAAAAAAAAACTTTAGTGATATGATAACATAATAGATTTCTACTTAGTCTTCACACCATGCAGCAAAGGCCCCTACTGTTTTCATCAACAGGAAGTCTCGGGCAAAATCAAAGAAATAATATATTCTCCTATTAGAGCCGACAGTTGAGTGTTGAAAATCAAACATTCAGGAATCACTAAAATAGAGCTAACTAAAATAGAGAAATTCTTCCTAATAGGAAATAGGTTCTTTCCTAACCTTGTGCATGGATTTGCCTGGTGTTCAAAAAACAAACTAGGTTACCTTGATTAATCCCATTTTGCTTTGTGAAAAATCTGCTGCATGGTTGATTGTATAATCACAAAGAAGAAAAATAAATAATTTCCATTTGTGATGAGTGGGAACATGATTGGCTGGAAAAGGAGAACTACTGGTCAGACTTTAAGTTTGGCTCTGTATCAGTCACAGCCAGACATTGAATGGCCTTTTTGCAGATGGTGAACAAGATGATTCTGTGTAGATAACAACAAACAGAAGTCTCGTTTTGCATTTGTATGTGTGCATATGTGTATGTAAGTGTATGTGTTAATCCTGACTTGATTGAATTACAAATCAGATTAATTGAAGAAAGTACATTTAAAAAGAGGGTTTTCATTTTAGTTTTATTGTACTGAGAAGAATTTTTAGTTTTCTTAAAAGGCACCCAAGAATAATTACCTTTGCGAACCAAAAATATACAAAACTGTACAGAATAAATAGTTCATAGAAATCTAGCTATACTTTCTTGTAAAATAAAGCTACATTGTGCCACTCTTGAGGCAACTTAAACCACTTACCTTCAGAAGTGCCTTTTGCAACTAATTTTTGGCAACTATCATTATACATCAATAAAAATATAATTACACATTTTCCTATTTGTTTTACACCTGTGAATTACTTGTCACAAGAAACATATTTCTATCATGGTCATTCAAATTTACAAAGGATCAAGCTAAAAAGGAAACTAAAATCAATATATGCACTAATCATATTTACAGTTGAATATCAGTAGCATTTTAAAATTATTCCAAGAATAAGAATTAAACTTTGACCACAAATGACATACCTTAGTTCACAGCAGCATTTACAGTAAGATTGTCCACACAAGGTGTGCAGAAAACCCAAAAAGTTTGCTTATTCATTCCCCCGTAATACTAATCATTCTTAATTTTAAATTCAGAAAGCATAGCCAGGGCATTTTTTTTAATCCTCAAATGTTCAAAGTTTTGGTTCACTCATAGCCCATATAATTTGATCCTCTGTTTTTTTCCTTACTTATTACTATTTATAACTTTAAAGATCCAGTTTCTCTTGCCTTTACTGTAATAAAATCAGATTCATTTGACAATGTACATTTTTTCAATACATATACTAGTTATATAAACAATATATTCCTTACATATTATAACTACATATACAGGTATACTTTTAAAATGACAAAATCCAATTCTATTCAATCCACAAGTACAGTAATTCAAGAAAAATGTGGTTACTCAAATAGTCAATTCTTTTAGATGAGTAAGAGGACTTCTGTATGGAGAAATATTACTATCATCCTTGAATGATTTACATGCAAGGATTTATTTTGTTGGGAACAGACAAAATTACCAAAAGACAATGCAATGGCTTCTCCCATTGATCCCTGAGTTTCTTTCTTTTTTCCCACGGAAATACTGCTGTGCTTAAATTCTGACTGATGACACACTCATGTAAGGCACTTATTTACAAGATTTCGACTTAAGACAGAATCGCAGCATTTCTGAAAAAGCCTTCAAACTCTCCATCTATGTTTGCTGCTCCAGGACTTCTAAGTAGTCAGGTTCAGCATGTAAGTTAGCTTTGAGCTCAAAATATTCATTTTTAGTCTGCTCCACTAATACCTTCCTTGGCCTTGAGTACATTAATGTCTCCATTAATTTTAACTCTTCATGGGCTCCCGGATAATGTACCTCCATGTCGGGCTTGAGTTGAGCAATGTTTTTCTTTAGGTATTCCGTGATTCCCAGTTGCTGAAGTTCTCTTTCCTTCTCTAATATGTTCCTATATAATGAACTGGCATCTTGGAAGGATAAAAATTCAGTCGATTGGTCTGTGGTTTTGTACTTCATATTTGACCCTGTGAGTGGTGAATGATTTTCCCGTTCTAGAAGACTTCTTTGGAGATGTTTTGCATCACTTCCCTCCTTCTCATTCTTTTCTTCTTCCGCTTCCAAATGCTTTGGACCAAAGGATGGACTTCTGTAGACATGAACCATGGGGCTCACCATGTGCTGTTCATAGAGCGATGCAGTGGGTCTTTCAGTGGTGTGGTGAGTGGTTTTATGGCCATACATACTATATTGAAGATGTACGGGACTGCTGTCTCTGATCTGCTCATCTGCTTGTTTCTTTTTGTATCTTCTCCTGCGGTGGAGAACAAGAACCACTATCCCTGCAGCACAGAACACAATAGTTATGAACACAATCAGCAGTCCTAATATTAAAACAGATAGTGGTACAGCATCGGTAAGCGATCTTAAAATAGTGTCAGCTGTAGGAGTACTGACAATTACATAACTAGTCTGAGTTGGCAGGGATGGGTTATTGACCAAACCTGGGCAAAGAAGTTCACTATTTAATGCTTTTAATTCCTTCTTGGCTAGGTGCTCTGGAGAAGTGCAAAGGATATCATCCGTCACTGTGTTCTTACTTAACTTTTGTATCCATTGCTGCAATCCAACAAGGTCACAGGAGCAATCCCAGGGGTTGTCTTCAAGGTCAATCTGCGTCAGTAAATCAAGGTCATCCAAGAGATTACTTACAGGTAGATGAGTAAAGTGGTTCGTTTTAAGATTTATCCTTGTTAGAGGAACACCTGAAAATATGCGTGGTGGTAAAACTTGTAACAGATTGTTATTTAAATACAGGACTCTAAGTTTAGGCATTAGGTTAAAGGTTTCTGGTAATATTTCTTTAATTGCATTATATTCAAGATATAAGTACTCAAGATTGTGAAGACCAAGGAACATGGCTCTACTTAATTTGGTCAGATGGTTACCATTTAAATAGAGCTTCTGTAATCTTGTTAAATTCATAAATGATCCTTCTTCAAGAACTTCAATGTGATTGTTTCCCAAATGAAGCATTTCCAGAGTGCCATATTCCACTAGATCAGACTTCATTAATGTATGAATAATATTTCCTGCTAAAATAAGCTTTCTAGGATCTTGTGGAGGAGGTTTTAGATCTGATATACTCTCAATATTGCGTTCTTGACAGTGTATTAGAAGTCCTGATGGGGATAGTACTTTGCAGTTACAAGGAATAGGACAGTAGGGTCCTGGAAGTTGAGTGGATGGTTTTGTAATATACGGTATCAAACCCGGTGCTTTGGTGGGTGGTTTTAAAGGGGATGTGGTCTTGATTAACATTCGACCATCACTTATTGAAGATGTTACTGCCAGATGTAATGATCCTGAAGGGTCCTCATGTTCTTCATACACTGGTGGAGTGGGGCAAATCGATTCCTTTTTCAGCCGGCTTAGTATGCTTCCTTTGAAAACCGGAGGGCTATTGCACACAACATCACCAATTATAGACTGTGGAGGCATGTTTTCCAACCAAATTTTCAGCTGCAGTAAGTCACAATTGCAGGCCCATTTATTGTCCTCCAACTGGAGATCTAATATTCTGCCAATGTGTTCTAAAAAACCAACATAAGGCAATGTTTGCAACTGATTTCCACGAAGATCTAGATGGGTTAAAGGAACAAATCGGAATATGTTTGCAGGAAGACTCTCAATAGCATTGTCATTTAAAATTAACACTTTAAGTCTGTTGAGCTTGCTAAAGGCACTTGGTTCGATCACTGTAATAAAGTTGTTATCTGCTTGCAGGAACTCCAGATTTTCCAGTCCATGGAAGGTATCCTCTTTAAGAATTTCTAAAGAATTGTGGTTGATATGAAGTTGCTTTAGAAGGTCAAGGCCATTAAATGCACCAGTCTCAATATCTGCAATGTTGTTAAATCCAAGATGTATTGAGATAGCATTCCTAAGCCCAGAAAAGCCATTTGTGTGAAGCATTGTCAAGCCATTATTTAATAAACTTAAGTGGAAAGGTCGCGATGGTGGCACACTTATTTGAGATAGTGTCTTGATACCTTTTTCTTCACAATTTATTAGAATTGTGCCATCTTTTTCCTCGCAGTTGCAAAGAGAATCACAGGAACCTCTGGCTGAGGACCCTGTAGACTGGGACTGTGAAGATATAGAGGCAAGGAGAGATGAATATAAGAGATGAATCCACAGCTTCATGTTGTCATGTGATGGCATCTAATTCTGTAAAAATAAAATGCAATAACAATGGGTTTTAGTGGGCAGAAGCAGGGAGGAGATGAATCTGACATTTTCAAAATGATAGGTTTTCCTCTACAAAGAAAAACATTGATTACTGTGAAAATACGAATACTTTGCTGCATCTACATTGTCTTTTACTTTTTCCTAATGTGATGACAGGTGTGTTTTAATTTACTTTTAACTTGCATTGTGATCAAATGATAAAATTTAAGTGAAGGAGAATTTAAAATATTATATCACCAGTTGTGTTCACATCTGCCAAATGAACTGCATTTCTGCAGATGACAGAGGTGTTGGCTAACTGGACCACTGCTTTTTTTGATATAATGCAAAGGTGTATATTTGAAACAACCTTGATGTTTACTTAACCACAAAGTACATGAATCTGAGGCCAAAGGATTAAAGTAAAAGACAAAGATGTAGGGATTAGTCAGAAGCAGAGAGAACTGTAGAGAATTTTAAAATGATAGAAAAAAGGTATTATATATATATGTATGCATTATACATATTTTTATTAATATTTTTGAACTTGATGTCACAATGTAACATCTAATAATGTGTCTATGCTTTAACCTGCTTTGATTTTGGCTCAATATACGTAATAATTTCATTAGTTATTTTAAAATATCGAAGAAATATGTCTCTGACCATGTAATAAAGTGGAACATTATAAAAAGAAGTTTGTTTTAAGCATGCTGTCTAGGGTACTTTGTATCAGCCTGCTAGTATTAGATATGTATGATTAAGAGTGCCCATTCAAATTTCACTTCAGTCACACTTTACATTGAATTTCTAGACTTAGAATATTTTCTGCTACTTTAAATTCTGTTATAAATAAGGTTAATATCATGAAACTAAAGAAGGAAAACTGATCTTTAGCACACATCTCTGGCTATTATGAAGGAATAAACAATGCCTCATATAAGCTCCCAGCAAATGACTTCCTAATGAGGTCTTGAAACAGGCTTTAGGGCACTGAATGTCATCACGTAATTAAGCGGTTGATTTCTTTTATTATAAGGCTGAAAGTCACAAACAATGAACTCTGAAACAAATTGCATTATACTAAAATATTTGAGAATATTTCTGATTTTCTAAGTAAATAATGATAGTTCTCAATAACAACATCACATATTCTAGCTCCTTAAAAATTTAAGATATGCAGCTGAAACAGCAATTTTTAATAAAGATTCTAACTCTGGAATGATAGTAGTGAAAGGTAAATGCATAACTTTAATAGTATCTAAACATATTCCCTTTCTTTAACTATCGCACCTTAAATTTATATAAACTAAATTGAAAGGTAAACAAACACCACATCTTAAAACTAGTCAACTTCTCAAAATGGTAACTGCTTTCATTTTTTTCTGGATGGAATGTATATTGTAACTTTGAATCTAATTAAAATGCACAATCAGATAAAACATCCCAGACCCCAATCAATAAGCCTGAAAATAAACTTTTATTCCAAGAAAGTGCATTGTTTTATTGAAAACATGTATAGTATGAAGTTTCTGAAAGGTCAAATGTAACCAAAGAAACAAAACAACATAGTGCGTTTTCATACAAAGGAAAAGTTAGCAGACAGCATTTCCAAAGGAAAATAGTTTAATTTTAAACAGCTCTGAGAACTGTGCTTAGAATCAAGGAGCTTGTAGTTGGAGTCTTTAACTTGTGGATTGGCTTCCACAAACACTAAAAGTACTTCTCCATAGATTCCCAAGAAAGAATACTATTCATTTTACCAGGCATAGCTTCTTTAAAAAAGAGTAAATAACTTCCAGATGAAAATATCTCATGCCTTTTTCATCTTATATGCATTTTATGCTCTTCAAAATTTCCTAGAAAACAACATCTAATCATTTCGGAAATACATACAAATGTGAAGAGTGATTCTATATTGACAATATCTGATTCACTGTTAAGGAGTTAAAAAATCTCCATTCACATGTTTTTTAGAAAGCACTGTTAAGTCAGGAAATAATAAAAGTAGCATACAAAACACAAAGAATCCTTTAATATTCCGCTTATGTTTGAAGTTCAACAGTGGCATTTGGAAGTGATCTTTATTTCCCAGAAAGCACACACATTTAATGTCCAATAGCAAACTGCATGCTGTAAAAATTATAGTGGCATATTATTTTATTTGTTCTTCTCTGCAGCCAGCTGTTGGACTAAATGTCTGCTGCTCAGAGAAAACAGGCATCTGCTACAGCATTAGTTGTGCCAATGAGCAAGAATGAAACTGGATCTCCTTTAATGCAAAGTTATATTTTTCAAAAGGGCAAACATATACATTTCAATCACGTTAGGATAATGAAAAACTAGGTATCACAAAAGCCTGTAAACATTCATCTTACCTGTAAAGCAGAGTCCCTTCCTGACGTTATCTGTAATGCACAGCTGGAAGAGATGCTCAAAGTCAATTCAGTTTCTTTATTAAAAAAAAAAAGAAGAAGAAGAAGAAAAGAAAACACTAACCACCGTGTACTTTCTTCTCAAATATCACTTTTTGGCAAGTCCCATCACTTTATAAAGTGAAAGCCTCCGGTCAGAGACAAAGTGCTGAGCATCTCATTGAAAATATTTCAAGCAGAGTGCATGCTAGATCATCCTGAAGCAGTTGTCCTTTTCTTCCCCAATTAAAATTCAGGGCATACTTCACAGCTATGCTGACTTTTTTGCATATAGTTAACCATTTGCAAGCTGCCGAACGCAGTCAATAAACAAGATGTTTGGCAGAGCTGGGACTGATCACTCTTGCTTTCTGAGGTTGTAGATCCAAGCTGCAGCAATGTTCTCTTTCCTCCCTTTCTAGTCTTTCTTGTTAGCTCAGTTTGTTATTAGTCAGATTGCCAAGGGCTGGGAGGTAGGCGTAAATAAAGAGACTTCTTGGCTTTTGACTCAGCCTTTAAGCCCTTCCCCGCCAGAGCGCTTTAATCTGCCAGTGTCATTTAACACAGGAGGCAGCTCCACCTTGGGACTGCTCAACTCCTCCTCTTTCTGCAAATGGTCTTTCCACTCCCTTTTCATACCAAATATAGTGCAAGGAAGTTTTGATGCAAATAATTGCATGTCATTTTGAACGTCTCAGATTATTTTGTGTTATGTAGAAAGTTAAATTAATACATTATGTTGCATTTTCATCTGGCACACTACTGTGCTGTTTGCACACACGTGTGCAGAAAAGCGGTACACATGCTGCCTGGGGAATAGTGGCTTCAGTTTTATTTTGAAACTGTGCATGGAATAAATTCTAAAATATTCCCATGAACTGCTTTCTTGCAATATTTGCATTTTCATGTTCACCCTTTTAACATTTTTTAAAAGCCTCATGCCAGTGACTGTAAGTTTTATACTTCATTATTTCTTTCCCTACAGCTAAGATTCAATGATGAGACTAGAAATGAGGTTCTTTTTCAGTTATGATAATATTTATTTGGAATGGAAATATGATTATTATAAATTACACTCAAGAATCTTTATTGCAAATGGTTGACATTCGTGAAACACATCTTATCACTCTGAAAAATATAAAATTACATCTTTTCAGATACAGTAAAACAAGTTAAATTAATATATAGAAATGAAAATACCCTGATTTTTTATGGTACTAGGTCAGAAAGCATATTTTTCCTAAAATGGTTATATTTAAAAGTTACTCATTTCTTCAACTCTTAAAAGTTTCTGAATCATCACTAATAAAACTTTCAACTGTCAGATTCCTTATTTCCCCAAATGCCTATGTTTTAAAAAGCATTCCTCTCTACCTGCATTCTAAGTACCTGAACTTTGTCATATCCAAAATGAATATACTAGATGCCATCATTTATTTTAAAACAATCTGTGTTTAGTTACATTCTTGCCTATAATTAGAGTCTACCTATACAATATTAGGTCTCATTTCAAAAAAACTACTTTTAAGAAAGAGATTTTATGCAGGTTAAATCATCAAAATGAAAGAAAATTAGATTGAATCATTACCTAATCACAGCTATATGTAGGAACTCAAATTCCTAAAGTTTTCATATCCTTAGTGTGGAATAGTTGTTTTAAAAATAAGGAGTTTGATGCAATTATTAACATTCCATCTTTCCTTTTTATATTATATTTTCTTACTAATTAAGATCCTCATTTATTTTAAAAACATTGTGTGCTCTAAAATGAAATAGAGATTATAATACAGATGAAGAAGTGGGGAAAAAGAAGAAAAATGAGGAATAAGAAAATAAAGGGAATAAGAAATAATAGAGGCAAGGAATCAATCTCAGGCACAATTTGCTGCCAGCTGATGACAATGTCAACTAAAATCAATCTATTTCCCTAACCGGTTTGGCTCAGTGGATAGAGCATCGGCCTGCGGACTGAAGGGTCTCAGGTTCAATTCCGGTCAAGGGCATGTACCTTGGTTGCGGGCACATCCCCAGCAGGGGATGTGCAGAAGGCAGCTGATCGATGTTTCTCTCTCATGGATGTTTCTGACTCTTTATCCCTCTCCCTTCCTCTCTGTAAAAAATCAATAAAATATATTTTAATAAATAAATAAATAAATAAAATCAACCTATTAATGTAGGTAAATAGTGACAAAATAGAATCAATGGGTAGAAAAAGGAACTAGAATAATCCCTTCCAACACCATAGACATAATTCTCCAAATGTATTTCTTTAGGTTTTGGAGGCAAAATCACAGAAGAAATATTTTTGAAGTATAGTTTGTGGAGGAATGTTGTTCAAAGAGACATGTGGGACAAAAGGAACTATACTCCTTAGAGATTTATGCAAGTATCTCCTATTTTTTCCAATGGGAACATGTGTCTATTTTATCCATAATTTACACCTAGCAGATATTTGAAGTTATTTCTCTTGAATCCCTTGCTTACATATTACTTGTTATCTTTTTTGTGCACAAATTATTAATTAATTACTCAATAGTAAGAAGAGAAGTGACAAACAAGCCATTTCTTTTTATTGTTTACCTTTTCTGAAAGTTCTGGGTGGGGACATAAAAAATGGGTACGTGCAGAATTGTTATTTGAGGAGCCTTCTGTAACTTAACTCAAAGGATTAATGTTATAATGAATTACTCAGCATTATCTCAAACTAAGTAAAATATGTAACTTAGCACATTCAAAATAATTATGACGACAGGACTGTTCTCTATGTTTTGTTAGGTGCAATTCCTCGTTGTTTCACTAAATCATCATGTCACTATTCTTTCAAAATGCTTATGGCAGAATGTTAATGGTGGTTGGATAACGTCTATTTTAACATTGTTTTTCATTTCCAATTATTACATTAAAAAGTAACTTCCCTTTGTAGCTTCCTCAAAGTTTTAATAATAAATTTATCAAGTAATCATAACAAATACTACTTTCCGCATAATTTACCCCCAGCGACTCCATATTTTAAGGTGTTAAAAAATAATCAATTATTTTTAACCACATCCTCTAAGCTATGTGTTACTGTGACTTTTAACTGTTTTTTAGAATGTGCATGTTAAAGGGAAAACATGAAAGTATCTAATTACATTGAAGAACACCAAGTGGTCAGAAGAAATAACCCTATCTCTGTTAGTCATGTCAGAGCAGCAGCATATGTAGGGCAGCACAGTGCATCTGCATGAGGGTTAGGAGGCTTTCTTCCCTTCCCTGCTTACATAGATGGGGGAGGCCGTCATTTTAGATATCCAATGACAATAAAGGCCAGATGGAATAATGTTTTATGAAATTTGTTGGACAAAGCATATGGGACAAATAGTACAAAAAGACCCAAGACTAAGCACTGGACAGAGGAAAGAAAAAAAAAAAATTAAACAACGAAAAGAGATTTATCCATTCCGTATAGAGCTAGTTCTATCTCAGAGCATCTACCCACATTTAAGAGGTAAAGTGAAGACATATGTCAGATTGATTTTGACTTAAGAATCTGGAAGGCTTGGAGAGAGAAGAAGCCTTTGCACCCTCTGTGGTGTAGACTAAGGAATACTTAAATACTCTGAAGGCAGAAAGTATAACAGGATAACCTTTTGGTGGATAATAATTCTATAGATGGATTTTAAATATTCACCAGTGATTTTATTCTTTGAAGAAATCATTTAAACACAGAAATAATCCTAAATCAATGTCACTTTTTTTAAGTATTTCTATAATCATTTAAAAGAAATACTCAACACATATCATTGGGAAATAACTATTACTGTGGGCTCTGTCTGCTCCATATTATTAGGGAATTATGCTGAAACTCATGGTAATGCTATTAAATGGAATATAACAGATATCTGCAAATAATGTCTAAATTTACTGTTATAAAGAGACCTTATGTACTAATTTTTTAAACATTACTGTAGGCATTTTTCCTTTTCTTATTTTAAACAAAAAGTTGTCTTTAAAATTGTATATACTTTTAAAAAAGTATACCTGTTTCGTTATAAAACTCTAAAGGAAGTTCAAAAGACATAAAAAAAACAGCAAAATTGGAACCAAGATGGTGGCATAGCTAAATGCCTGTACTTGCTGCCCCCCTCCCACAACCACATTAAAATTACAACTAAAATACAGAACAACTATCATCCAGAACCACAGGAAAGCTGGCTGAGTGGAAGTACTACAACTAGAGGGGTGAAGAAGAAAGCACATTGAGACTGGTAGGAGGTGCGGAGGCATGGAATGGGCTGGTCCAGCACCTGGGTGTGCTGCTTTTTTAATCAGGAGGGAGATCGCCTCTTTGGAGGCCACCTGGAGGAGCGAGGGGTCCCAGCCCCACACCAGACACCCAGCCCAGGATCCCAGAGCTGGGAAAATAAGTCCCTATGGGCAGTAAGAACTAAGGACTGTAAAACCATGTCCTTGGAGCTGAGCGACACACGGGCTGCTAGAGACCCAGCTGCTCCTCTTAAAAGGCCAGCATCACAAACTGAATTTACAAGCTCCTGCTTGCTCTGAGCTCCAGTGCCCAGTGAGGCTCTGGGGGACCCAGACAGATACAGGGAGAAACTGGACTGTCTGGCATCGGAGCAGGAACATGGGGGCGGCTTTCTTCCAGACAGAGGTGCTCGCAGTGGTCATTGTTCCCATGCTGTGACCTCCCCAGTGCAGGGCTGGCTGGCAGACATTTCTGCTCACTCCGCCCTGGTGATTCCCTGAGACCCTGCCCCACTCAATTTACAACCCCACCCAAGCTGTGTGCAGTAGCTTTTGCATATGAATGCCCTGTCCTTTCTCAGCCTAAAACCTGTCAAACAAGTTGCAGCTGGGTCAGGGAGCCCCAAAGCTATCAATAAAAGGCCCAAGCCAGCACCAGCACTAGCCTGCCCTGCTTCACAGCTGGGCCTCATCTGGGCACTTCCAAACCCAGCTCCTGATTGGGTGGCCCCAGGCAGTGGCTGACTTTGCACCTCCATGGAGATCCAAGAGCCAGTGTACCCAGTGGTCAGTGTGAGACCACACCAGATTACAACTCTTCACATCCATAAGTGACACACTCAAGGGGCAGATTCAGTGAGCACCAAAACCCCACTGAAGCAAGTCCTGCCCCATAAGGTTGTTTCCTGCCCAGGAACTCACCCACTGTAGTTGCAGCTGGTCCCCACAGCCCATTGGCCTGGAGATCAATTCCTCCCAGTGACACCAACAGCAATCAAGGCTCAACAACAACAAGACTGTGCACCCAGCCCACAAAGGGGTGCACCAAGAGTGTCCACCTCAGGTGATTGGGGAGGCTGAGCCACTGGCCCTATAGGACACCTACTACACAAGGCCACTCTATCAACTCAAGGAGACTTAGCAGCTGCCCAATACATAGAAACAAACACAGGGAAGCAGCCAAAATGCAGAGACAAAGAAACATGTCACAAATGAAAGAAATGGATGAAAGCAAAATACTGGATATAGAGTTCAAAGCCACGGTTATAAGGTTACTCAAGAATCTTCTAGAAACCTCCAAGGAACTTAATGAGATCTTCGAAGATCTTAGTGAGAATGTCAAAAAAAAAAAAAAAAAAAATGGAAAAGAACCAGTCAGAAATTAAGCATGCACTGTCTGAAATAAAGAATAATATACAGGAATTCAACAGTAGACTAGAGGATCCCAAGAATCAAGTCAATGATTTGAAATACGAGGAAGCAAAAAACACCCAACCAGAAGGGCAAAAAGAAAAAAGAATCCAAAAATATGAAGATAGTGTAAGGAGTCTCTGGGACAACTTCAAGCATACCAACATCCAAATTATGGGGGTGCCAGAAGAAGAGAGAGAGAGCAAGATACTGAAAACCTATTTGAAGAAATAATGACAGAAAACATCCCCTACCTGGTGAAAGAAATAGACTCACAAGTCCAGGAAGCGCAGAGAACCCCAAACAAGAGGAATTCAAAGAGGACCACACCAAGACACATCATAATTAAAATGCCAAGGGCAAAAGACAAAGAGAGAATCTTAAAAGCAGCAAGAAAAAAACAGTTAGTTACCTACAAGGGAGTACCCATATGATTGTCAGCTGATTTCTCAACAAATTATACAGGCCAGAGGGAGTGACAAGAAATATTCACAGTGATAAATAGCAAGAACCTACAACCAAGAATACTCTACCCAGTAAAACTATCATTCAGAATTGAAGGTCAGATAAAGAGCTCCACAGACAAGAAAAAGCTAAAGGAGTTCATCACCACCAAACCAGTATTATATGAAATGCTGAAGGCTCTTCTTTAAGAAGCAGAAGGGGAAGAAAAAGGTAAAGATAAAAAATTATGAACAACCAAGTGACAACAAATACATATATATCAATAAATGAATCTAAAAATAAAATAAATAAAAAATCTGATGAACAGAATAAACTGGTGAATGGAATAGAATCAGGGGCATGGAAATGGAACAGACTGACAATTCTCAGAGGGAAGCAAGTGTCTGTGGTGGGGGGAAGGGGTGGGAAAAGATTAGACAAAGGGCCTGGGGTGGGGTGGGAAGCAGAGGGAGGGGAGCTATGAAGGGGGAGAAGAGGGACATCTGTAATAATCTCAACAATAAATTTTTTTTTTAAAAAAGAAAGGAAAGTAAAATTCACTCACAATTACCTAGCTTCAATTCAACTCAAGTATTTATTTTCTATTCCAATGTTGCCTATTGTATACAAAATTAATAGATCTTATAAAATAATTGTTAATCTTTGAAAAATAAGGGGGTAAAATCTGATTGAAATACATCATTTGATTTCTATAAATCACATTCATAGAAAATGGTAACAAAACAATGTTGCCTTTTATCTATCACAATGCCTTTCTCTACAGTAAACTTTTAATTTTATCCTCAAATCTGGAATGTAGGGTTCTCATTCACGGGGAGAGAAGCCTAAAACCCTACGTTGGCATTTTTTTCTTTTTGGCGGGGGGGGGGGGGGGAGGGGGGGAGGTGTTATGTTAGAGTCAGAGCACAATCGTTATGAATAACTTGACTTCTGACAATAACATGCAATTTACTAAAGGACAATTACCTGTGTACATGGAAGAACAGAAGATGTTCCAACATTTTAGCAATAACATCTCTGTATCTGAGAACATTTGCACATATTCATCAAGAATAATGACTTTCAGTGAAAACTTTATGCATTTTAAAAAGAACTTATTGGCAGATATAGTATTTTGTATAGTCACACGTGAATAGGTGTTTAGGAAACTTGCCTTTCACATTGAACCTTCAATTAAAAGGTTAATGCATTATTTGAATCTTATGGTTTCTTTCATACTCAATTTGATCTCAGATCAAAGGTATAAAACTAATAATGGAATTGCCTTATTTGGAAAGAGGTCTTACAATAAAACTTCCTCTTTTAATTTGAAATCTGTTGACACAAAGGAACTCTCTAATACCATTGTTTAACCTGGCAAAACCTAAAACCAAACAAAAACTCTCTCCTTGAAGCTTGGATTATTAGCTCTCTGTCTTCATATAAAGTATATTTGAGATTTCATAGATCCCCTACTTCAAATGGATGCCTAAGAAGACTGTTTGTTTTTTTTAACCCTACAAAATGTTGATGAATATTTTCATAGTGAATATGAACAGTGTGCAAGAAAACAAAGTCCAGTGGAATAATGTCAGACTGTGAATTATTTTGATTGTAAAGACTCCTTGAGGGAAGGCTAGTATCTATTTTGTACTTTTTCCCCATAGTACTACAGAGTGAGTTGCACATAGAAAACAGTCAAATAAATAGTTATGCAAGATAAATTGTTTATTTGTGTGTTCTCACTATGGTATAACCTTAGGACATTTACTTACTAGTTCTTAGGAATGTATGGAGATTAACTCTTTTTAAAAAATTGTATCCATATAACAAAAACATAATGTTAAAGACCAATATTGAAAACTGAAAATTAATTATCAATCCCCTAGAATTTTCCAAATGCTGTTATAAAGAGGTATTAATGGACACAGCCAATAGGGTGATGAAGGCTTGGGGTGGAGGGTGGGGGTGGGCTAGAAGGGGTCAATGGGGGAAAACAGGAACATATGAAATACTTTCAACAACAAGGAATTTAAAATAAAAATAAATAAAAAATATTATAATGCAATCTGTGTGACTAAATATTTCATATTCAGATAACTAACAAAAATGATAAGTAAAAACCACTTATCAAATAGGCATAATAGACTATCAGCTTGGTGACTCACCTGCAGGAGATTTTAAATCCCTTATGCCTTTCTATTGCCAATCACAATTCAGACATTATTGTCTTTCCCTATCACCTATAGCTGTGTCACTAAGGATGCAAACTTTTTAAATACCTTTAATATTATAATTAGCATATTTAAACATTTTTTATATTTTTTGTTTTATGGGTATGTTTTTTTAATTCTCACCTGAGGATATTTTTTCCATTGATTTTTAGAGAGTGGAAGGGAGGGGGAGAGACAGAGCAAAACATCAATGTGAGAAAGACATATCAATTAGTTGCCTCCCACACGCACCCCCACTGGGGCCAGGGATGGAGCCTGCAACCGAGGTACATGTCCTTGACCAGAATAGAACCCACGACCATTCAGTTCATGGGCAATGCTCTAACCACTGAGCAACCCAGGTAGGGCTATTTAACCATTTTTCAAAAACATTGCACTTGGTGTTTAACATATTATTTTAACAAGATAAAGTAGGAAATATCATGACCATAAATATTATATGTATATGTGTGTATGTGTGTGTGTGTGTATATATATATATATATATATATATATATATATATATATCAAATCCTACCCAATAAAAGGGTAATATGCAAATTGACCGCACCTTCGCTACGCCCAAGCCACGCCTACCAGCCCAAGCCACGCTCACCAGCCAATCAGGGCGAGTATGCAAATAAACCCAACCAAGATGGCTACAGCCACAGAGAGCAACATTTCCCAGGCAACAGAGGAAGCCAAGCTTTCCGCATGCCCTTGCCAGGCCTAAGTCTCCACTCAAGCTACAAAGTTTCAATTATAGAAGGCAAACAAATTCAAACAGAATGGCGGCAGCCAGGGAGCTGGAGAGACCAGGCCAGGGTTGCCCGCGGCAACAGAGAAAGCAAAGCTTTCCACACACCCTGGCCAGGCCTAGGCCTCCACTTAAGGCTATAAAGTTTCAATTATAGAAGGTGAATTAACCCCAACAGAAATGGCTGCCAGCTGTGGAGCATGCAGGAGGCTTGGCTCCACTCCAGGCTACAAAGTATCAATTGTAGAAGGTAAATAAATTCCAGATACCAGGGCCTCCACTTGGGTCACCAAGGGGCGTGGCTATCCTGCAAACCACCACAGGCCCCTTGCTCAGGCTGCCCCACACCCCAAGGGAACCCCCACCCAGATCCGGGACAATCTTCAGGGCAAACCAGCTGGCCCCCACTCCTGCACCAGGCCTCTATCCTATCTAATAAAAGAGTAATATGCAGATTGACCATCACTCCAACACACAATATGGCTTCCCCCATGTGGTCAAAGATCCTGCCCCCATGTGGACACAAGATGTCCACCACAAGATGGCCAGCAGGGGGAGGGCAGTTGGGAGGCACCCAGCCTGCAAGGGAGGGCAGTTGGAGGTGATCAACCCTGCAGGAGAGGGCAGTTAGGGGTGACCAGGCCAGCAGAGGAGGGAAGTTGGGGGAAAACAGGCTGGCAGGGGAACAGTTAGGCATCAATCAGGCTGGCAGTGGAGTGGTTAGGGGGTGATCAGGCTGGCAGGCAGAAGTGGTTAGGGGCAATCAGGAAGGCAGGCAGGCGAGCAGTTGGGAGCCAGCAGTCCTGGATTGTGAGAGGGATGTACGAATGCCCGTTTAGGCCTGATCCCGGTGGGGCAGTGGAGTGGTTAGGGGGTGATCGGGCCTAAACAGCAGTTGGACATCCCTCAAGGGGTCCCAGATTGAAGAGAGTACAGGCTGGGCTGAGGGCACCCCCCCTCCGTGCATGAATTTCGTGCAACGGGCCTCTAGTATATATATATATATATATATATATATATATATATATACATACATACACACACTAGTATAGGCCCGGTGCACAAATTCGTGCACAGGTGGGGTCTGGCTGATTGGGCCTGGTTGGCAGGGCATAGGGGCCACAGGCGCTTGGCCCACCTGTCCCACCCCCGATTGGGGTGGGAATGGGATCAGGGACAGAGCCGGCCATGGGGAGGGGCCTCGGGCTGTTGAAGGGCCAGCTCCGCCCCCTGTTCAAACTCCCGTCGAACTCCTGGTTGAGGGGACAATTTGCACATTAGGCTTTTGTTATATAGAATATGTAATTATTCTTTAAGATTATCCATATGGAAATGATCTGCACATAGTGAAATGAAAGTACTAACTTTTTCAACCTAAAACTGATTAGTTGGCAAGGAAATTTAAGTGCCAAATTTTACATTCAATTGGATAGAAATAAAAGCATTTGTTACCACTGAATTTATGTTATGTAAAGAAAGAGAATAACTGGCAAGGTATACATGTTTGTTGAGAAATATAAATGACCTGTTCCACAGAAGAATCAGTTATTTTTTATTTTTTAAATTGATAACAATGGAATTAATTTTAAAAGACATGCATTGAACTATATTACTGTTAGCACAGTAATATTAATATTAACCAAGAAAGTAAATAAATCATTAGTGACTAATTTCACTAAATAATATTAGCTTTTTTTTGTTAATAGAAAATTTTTTTAAAATCCCCCCCCCCCAAAAAAAAAAAAAAAGAAATACTATATTTTGGTATGTAACATTTTTAAAAGTATTATGTAACTTAGAGAATGAACTTTTCAATTGTTAATAATTCACTCATGTACCCAGAGAAAACTATTTCTTCCAAATTAATGTATATTAAGTATGCAAAAATTCATTTATACCTTACCTATACACCTACATGAAAATAGATATGGATGTTTTTGTAACATAACCACCTTTTTGAAGATTTTACTGTGTACATCTTACCTATATTATTCTCCAATATCTCTCCTGGAATAATTGGGCTTCTTTATGGCATATTTCAAAAGTGTATATATCCTATATAATACTACTTTGTATATTGTATATTTAAGAAATAAGGCAGTATAATCCATAATGATCATATTTCTCTATATTGAAATAGGACACAGACCATTGATATATAATAAGTAATAAATACTAATGAAATAATAACACAAAAAAATTCTACCAAAAACTAACATCAAATGATGAAATGACTGTAATGTTATTCCTGTTTAAATGGAGATATCCTTGGTTATTATTTTGGGGTGGGGTGGAGAAAGGGAAGTCTGCAGGAGAAAATATCAAATTAAGGATATACCATATCAGATTTTCTGGGCAATAAAAAATAAAATTAAATCCTCATAAAACACTCCTTTGAACTAAGAAGTACTTGCAATTTCTTTACCCTCAAACAGTATTAAGTTTGAAGTCACATGACTACAGTAAAACAAATACTTCTCTAAACATATTGCATCCTTTTCTTTGACTAATTATAATCAAGTGGGCATTGCTAACAAACAATTTCTCATTTTTATTTGTAACTCAAACATACTAAATCTTAGGAAACATTGACTTTTAGATATGTCACAGTTTTAAACAATTATTGATCAGTAAAACAATTTTTAAAACATAGCTTATCTATCCTAAACATGAAGCAATTCAAAATTGCACTTACCTGCTCTTCCTTCCTATACAGACACACAGACTTTTCAAAAATATTACAAATCTTTGCTACTAGTAGAAATCATTGCTTAATAATCCACGATTTGGAGGTAAGAAAAAAGTAGAAACACGAATTTTCAAACTAAAGTTAACCTTGAATATTAGTATAATGATAATATATGAATCATTCTTAAAACCGCCCTTCGTTTCAAGCTTTTTCACTCTTTTAGCACCCTCTAGTGGATTTTTTAAAATCTTCACAACTGAAATACCTAGGGAGTTTGAGAACTGTCCAAATTTTGTTCTAAATACATAGATTCTGTGTGCAGTTGTTCTATCACTGGCCCATAATTATTAATATGGTTTGTTAAAAGTTTATTTTTAGAAGAAACTAATCAAATTTTAGCATGATTATAAGCAAAGAATTACTAATTATGTTATTTTAAGAATAACACAATCTCCATTATTATTATCCATAATATTCTTGCAAAGGATTATAAAGTTTTTCAAATTAAAAAAGAGCATTCTGAAGTTATTCATTAGAGACCAACTAGCTTAGCTTTTAATTTTTTACCTTAGATGTTTATTTAATAATAATAATAAATAACATTTATATGTATCTGTGACCACCTCCCATGTTGACAACTACTATAATCACTCTAAACACAGTAACACATTTATCTTTGGAACAAACCTATGATGTAACAACTATTACAATGAGAGAATTGGAGCACAAATATAATATATCCAATGTTATGAAGCTAATAAAGGCAGAGTATAGATTTTAACTGATTCAATGAACTCTGGCATCAGAATTTGTTTATGCACAGATATTGCCATTTGGAACAAATATTTTAATAATTGTACACAATTTATAATAAGATCAAGTTTTAGTTTTATATATATAAGAGGAATAAATTTTAAAATAACATTTTGGTTTTCTTTTTTAATAAAAAATATACTTTTTAAAACATTTTATTCAACATGTAACCATAAAGAAAATTATGGACAAATCATTGCATTCGTTAAAAACACAAAAATAAATTCTTTATATTTATACACACATATATCTACATATGGGTCATGCGCATTTAGATACAGGTTTCCCCCACTATCTGAAAGTACAGCTTCCTAGGAAACCTTCCATAAGCCAAATGGTGTAAAGCGAAAAAGCAATTACCTTTATTTATATGGAAAAATGTTTGAGCATCGCCAAAACAAGCAAAAAAAAAAAATCTTTATTAGGATTTTCTAATACCTTAGGACATATCTTGCTAATGGATGCACAAAATAAACTGCGATGAAGCACAGATGCTCACAGGCAGAGTTCAAAGCTTTGGTGCTTGATGCTGAGACACCGAGTGCCGTTCCAGGGAAGGAGCTTGGCAGTGTGCACCCTCACTGCTGGGGGTGCACACTGCCTCTATAAAGGCTCGCTGCAAAGCAAACACAAATGCCCTTTCTTTGAACTAGAAAGAGTCCAACTATCTCATACATTTCAAGTAAATATACTTGCAAATACATCACCCATTTGCTGTGATTTTGTGTGTTACAAGTTAGTAATGTTTTAATATATAGGACATTTGAAATAAAAGAGTAACATACAAATGGTACCTTTAGCTTTACAATTAAAATATGCACCTTTACAAATGATAATGCATATATTCAGAAACAAACCTACCATCATCTTCCAGAAGACTGCTTTTATCTTATGTTCCTGTGTTGTCACTGATATTCAGGTTATCTCCCCGGTGAATCTCAATCCTTAGAACCTCTCTGTTTTGAATAACTACAATGTTCAATTGTTTCCAAATCCTACTTTTTCCACCTAAATATTTATTCTTTGTCCCATTGATTTTGTATTGTAACAGCATTGTTTATTGAGTAGTCTTTATACTTCTACTTGTATATCCTTACTATTTTATTTCTGAATCAAATTTTTTCCACTAATGGATGCCACACATTGCTACAGCTTTTATGTTCTGAGCCTGTTTCTCTACTGTTCACACGTTTGCAATGGAAGAATTGAATTCTTCTTCTTTTTTAAGCTTTGACTCTTCTAATTGCTCAGAAATAGACTTTTTTCCACTTATCTCTCTGTTTCCTTCAATCTTCTCTTTTCCCATTCATGAAAATACTCCCCTACTATCTAGGTGTTAAATACCAACAACTCTATAAAGGACATATTATTGTTATCCTCATTTTACAGATAAGGAAAGTGAAAATTCAGAAAAAATAACTTGCTATAGGTTACACAGCTAGTAAGTAATAGAACAGAGATAGAAATTCAGGTTTGGATCAGTGTAAAAAAGTCATGCTTTACTGCACCAACCAGTTCCAGTGACATAAAATTCTTAAGGTCTGCAACATCTAAGAAATATAGCAAATGGCATATTACCACAATGTAATACATTAATTTTCAGTTTTTATAAGACATCTTGTTAGTTGTAAATCATATGCTGAAAAAAAAAACTTTTTATAAATACTTGTATAAAAAGTGTTTTTAAGAAAATAAAGTTCAAAATCAAATGTCTAACAATAAATCATTCTGCAAAAAAAAGTGCACTGAAAAATAATTTCTAGTTCAATATCTCCCTCTGCTGTTAGAAAACATTAATGAAAATTGTTTAAATATAAATGTTTACTTTGACAATGCATTTAAAACATTAAAATACATTTAAAATTTTTACATTCTTTCCTTTTGTGTTTTAAGATTGTTAATCCTATATTATTTTTAAGAAAACATTTTATTTTCTGGAAAAGTATAAAAATAGTAACTTATCTATAAAACTTATAGTGAATAACATATGATTAATTTCCTCCTCTAAAATTTTAATTCTACTACATGGTTGTTTCAGTTATTCATTCTACTAAATGAATATTGCAAGTGAGAGAGTACATGCAAACTTTTTCTGTGTTACCCCAAATAATGAACATTTATATGACCTATTGTCAATGGAATATTGACTATTTTTTCTGTTACAAAATTTAAATATAAGAACAATATACGCCCTGACCGGTTTGGCTCAGTGGATAGAGCGCCAGCCTGCAGACTGAAGGGTCCCAGGTTCGATTCCGGTCAAGGGCATGTACCTTGGTTGCGGGCACATCACCGGTAGGGGGTGTGCAGGAGGCAGCTGATCGATGTTTCTCTCTCATCGATGTTTCTAACTCTCTATCCCTCTCCCTTCCTCTCTGTAAAAAAATCAATAAAATATTAAAAAGAAAAAGAAAAAAAGAACAATATACTTCTAATCTCACAGATTTCCAGGGTAAGACAACACTATAACTAAATATATAATCTTGCAAGAGCTACACTACTCTGGAGTCCTGGATGAACAAGTTATTGGTAAAAGGTAGAAGCCACTAGTGTTTTTTCTCTGTTGCATTTGCCTCTAATCTATATTTAAATGGCACGGTGTCAATATTTTTATTCTCCTTGACTGCTAAGCATGTTTCAGGTTTCCTTCTGATAAAACATGCCATGTTTTATTTCACCTCAAATTGAAAATGATATGATTAAATGGTGGTCCCTTTCATAAAAGAAAAGATTATGGAAAGTGTTTCCTTTGTTGTAGAGAAGTTATGAGAAGAGAAAAATAAACAAAAAATAAGAAATCAAGATATAGATATCTGCTGCCCAAACCCTCTCTTCTTAACACGTGTCTTAACTATGAAGGGGATTATAATATTTCCAAATAGGTACTAAGTAATGGAGAGCATGGACTCAACTAGTGATGTGCTTCTCTGGATGTGACCTGGAAGAGGTCACAAGTCTTTAGGACATACATCTTTACGTGTAACTTTGTCATGGCTATGGGAGGGTAAAGGTATATGAGTCTAAGTAAATGCCCATGTCTACACACTTGCTTATGATTTTCAAGAGATACTGAAGTACGCATATGCCCTTGGGAGTTAATTCATATATGTTTGAAGGTAGCCTGAGCTGTCAGTGCCACAGTATAAATTTGTACACGTATTTGTCATCTGAAAAGAGAAACTGTCATTACTGTTGCCCTTGAATTTAGCTAGTCACATAGATTTTTCTGAGTTAAATGGGTATTGTAATCAAATTATAAAATTTGTTTTGGTGCCCTAGCTGGTTTGGCTCAGTGGATAGAGCATTGGCCTGTGGACTGAATATTACAAGTTATATTAGGATGATTTCAGTCAAGGGCACATGCCCAGGTTGCAGTCTTGATCCCCAGTAGAGGGCATGCAAGGAGGCAGCCGGTCAATGATTCTCTCTCATCATTGATGTTTCTATCTCTCTCTCCTTCTCCCTTCCTCTCTGAAATCAATAAAAATATATTTTTAAAAATTTGTGTTGGCAATAAATTTAACATTATAAAATTAAGTTTGGGAATATATTGAATCTGTTGTACATCCTGGAAAATGGTATATGTTTTAATGTATTCTTATAATTTACAAAATTATTCATTAAATATTATAATTATATTTAAATATATGTACGTATGTTCTACTATTTAGTCTTTTTACTGATTATTTCTGTAGTGATTGAAAAATAATGTTTATCTTTAAGTGTTTTATCTTTAGATTACTAAGTTCCTTTTATAGCTCCAGTTTTAGTAATATTTTCAGTTTATCTTTATAATTTATTTTTTTTCCAAATGTTTCTATTTATAAAACTAAGCTCAGCCTTGAGGTGGCTTGTAGAATATTTCAAACAGGGTAATGCAAAAAGATGTAATTTTATTCCTTTGAAGTTACATATGGACTAAAATATATTATAATACTTGAAACAAAATGTTAATTATTTAATTTTTTTACTATATTTTATTGATTTTTTACAGAGAGGAAGGGAGAGGGATAGAGAGTTAAAAACATCGATGAGAGAGAAACATCGATCAGCTGCCTCCTGCACACCTCCTACTGGGGATGTACCCACAACCAAGGTACATGCCCTTGACTGGAATCGAACCCAAGATCCTTCAGTCCTCATGCCAATGCTCTATCCACTGAGCCAAATGAGTTAGGGCTAATTATTTAATTTTATAACCATAATTTCTGACCAACTAACTATTAACCAACTTTCTTTTATGTACCCTTTAACATGTCTAAAAAAAGTGATATCAAAGCATCAAAATTATTAGATAAATACTAACAGATCAAATATCTTCTTTAAAAGGCATCTGTAGAACAGACATATGCAGTATCAGCAGTAATGGGAAAGATCAAAGATGTATTTAGTACTCTGACCTATACCTATACGAAACAGTCAATTTAGTTTATATAAGGGGAAAGAGATTGCCAAACACATAACAACTTGTCCATCTGTTTCTTTATTTAATTGAGAGTTTTATCCAGAACCCTCAGATAGATAAATCTGAGTAATTCAAAGTAATTCTAGCTTAAAGGCTTAATCCTTCACTTGAATGAACTTATCCATAAGGCTATGGTATTTAAAGCTTTTTAGGTTAAAAATTTTTTCTTTGGCAAGCTAAGTGATGTCTAAGTTAATATCATCTCTGAACTATTTTGCTATTGCAAATGAGAATGGCAAATAAACCTAAATGCTTTTTGTCTAAATATTTAAGAATATTGCAAAGTAAAAATGTGTAATATTGCTTCAGTCAGTTTAAAAATCTTTCAGTGTGCAACATCTCATCACAACCTGAGCTCTAGATGAAAACACATCATAGTGATTCAGGCTATGAAGAGTGCATGGTGCCCAGCCGGCATGGCTCAGTGGTTGAGTGTCCACCTATGCACCAGGAGGTCACGGTTCCATTCCCAGTCAGGGCACATGCACAGGTTGCAGGCTTGGCCCCCATTGGGAGGTGTGCAGGGGACAGCTGATCAATGACTCTCTCTATTTCCCTCTTTCTCTCTTTCTTCCTTTCTGAAATTAATAATATGCAGGCTTGGTCCCCATTGGGAGGCCAATCCACTCAGGGTGGGGGGTCCCTCAGCCTGGCCGGTGCCCTCTCACAGTCTGGGAGCCCTCAGGGGATGTCTGACTGATGGCCGTCAGTCGGACATCCTTAGTGCTGCCTGGGAGGCAGGAGAGGCTCCTGCCTCTGCCGCTGCGCTCACCAGCCGTGAGCCTGGCTTCTGGTGCACTGACCACCAGGGGCAGGTCCTTCATTGTGCGTCTGCCCCCTCGTGGTCAGTGAGTGTTATAGCAACTGGTTGTTCCACTGTTCGGTCAATTTGCATATTATATTCTATATAATAAAAGCCTAAGCGACTATTTTGGCGGAACAACCAGAATGAGCCTCTCCTGACTCCATGGCAGCACTACCAAGTGGCTGCAGCAGGCACAGCGGGCTGGGATGAGTGCAAGCGGTGCAGTGCCCGGCCCCAATTCAGGCTCCTCCCTGGCTGCCTGCCACTTGGCACACTGCTACATCCCCCGAAGGGTCCCAGACTGTGAGAGGGTGCAGGCCAAGCTGAGCAACCCCCAACCCCCCCACACCAGTGCACATATTTTGTGAACCGGGCCTCCAGTATAAATATATATATTGGCTCTAGCAGGTTTGACTCAGTGGATAGAGCAACAGCCCATGTACTGAAGAGACCCGAGTTCAACTCTGGCCAAGGGAACATACCTCAGTTGCAGGCTCAATCCCCACCCCTGGTTGGGACAAGTGTGGGAGGCAAGCAATTGATGTGTTTTTCTCACATTGATGTTCTCTGTCTTTCTCTTCCCCCACCCCCCTTTCCACTCTCTCTAAAAAGTCAATGGAAAAATATCCTGAGGTGAGTATTAATATATATATTTTTAAGTACCTGGTAAACTTTTAATAATAGAGATAAGTGAAAGGAATTTAGCAATAGAAGTGTACATAGAAGGTTTTCTATTCCTACATTGACTCTAGAACATTAAGCCTTTCTCCTCTGCCACCCCATCCACACATGCTCTTCTGCTTGCTGACTCATGGAAATGGATCAGTTCTAGTGCAGAGAGGTCAGTGGTATGGGAAGCATGGCTTTACTGACTCTAAGTAGCTGACATTCCTCTGGCATTGGCAGATTCTTAAAGCTGACCCTCTAGCTTCAGGTGCCAATTGTAAATTGTTCTGTGGTCTTTTCTGCTAATGCTTTACGACATTGTCAACCCTGAGAGGAGCCCACATGAAGGCCCTGCTTCCAGAGTAGATATGAGAGTGTTCTAGACAGTGCGGAAAGGTTTGACCAAACCTTTGAAGACCAACAGTTTTCCAATGTCTCAAGTGATTGCAAATGAGACACCAATTTCTGGGCCAGTGTTTTGATGATGGACCCCCAGGAGGGTATATGTTACAGGGGAAGCTTGGGTGTTTCATGTTTAGGACCTTGTTGTGGCAGTTGTAAGGCTACTAACTTGCTGGACTTTTGTTTCTAGTCTTGTGGTCTTTTCAGGGAAAGGCAGCTCAAAGAGAGGATGAGTAGACTGTGATTACTCACATAAAGGCAGATAGAGGTGAGTAGTAGAAGTTATGTCAGTCTTATAGTCTTTCATTGTAGGTACCTCTTATGTCTAATTTTTTATTAGCCTTTTGCAATGAATTTTTTCAATGAATCTATTTTGGAATCTTGAAGCATTTTGGAAACTTCTTCATGCTAATTAAAATAGGTTTCCCATTGTGTTTATTTGAATTGAGGCCCCTTGCTCAAGTTAACTTCTTAAATGAATGATGTCTGATGTCATCTAGTTGGGGCATTTCCATATGGCCACTGTAACATGCGTACATCAGAAATTAGGATAGAAAATTAGGGGCGTGGATGCTTAGTGATATTTAGTCCATTTTTTTGATACTTTGTAGTTAGAATTTATATAAAAGGAATTAGGAGTGTTCTGGTGCTAGTCATTAAAATATGACTATTGAAGAATGTTTTGGGTATCATTTTTGGTGGAGAAAATGAATGCCTATGTGAGGATGGAAGAAATATGTGTACTATGACTGGAAAGAAGTGATGAGACAGTTAAGAATCATATGACACGCTAATTGCTTATAACCTCATGATTGCTTTAGGAATTTGGTTTTATTTGGGGGTAATGTTAATTTTTGACTTCTGTGGATATAAACATCATGGAAAAAACAGAAGAACCTATTTTCAAGGACAGCTTCATTTCCAAGAACAAAGCTTTGAGCTGTTAGTTTACAGGTAGTACTGATTTATTTGCATATTTGTTAATATGTGACAAAATGTAAGTCAGAAGAGGAAAATACCCATTTCTCAAGAGGATATAGCAATGCTTTAGAGCTTAGATAGCAAAGAAATATTCAGCATGAAAAGAAGCACAACCCTGACTATGATGAGGTTACCTCAAAGTAATATAGTGGCCAATGAAAATGAGAAGCCACAAAAGAAGATAAAAAACAGGCTCAATGAATAACACTATTAGATTGGCTTTGAGTATCAGAGATATGCTGCAGAAACAAAGAGAGACATGATGGGGCCTAGGAAGTGAATAAATGAAACTAGGTGACTTGTTATAATACACAAGTTAGTAAAATTTAAGAATATTTACATAGCAGTATATATCTTTGGGTTTAAAAATTTTTTAATAATAGTTCTTTATTTAGCTAGTTGTTATATTATTAAAGAGGCCAAAATAAAGATGTCTATTTTACTTTAACCATTTAATTATCAGTATTGCATTTTGTCTAACTAATTTAAATGCTTGTCCAGAATGGTATGCTAATTTGGGGAAATGTGTACATATGTTAATGAACAAAATACTTAAAGTACACATATACAGGTTTTAACATGGCAAGTTTCATTTATATGAAAATTAATTTGGGGGGATCATTCCAATGGGGTTAACAAAGTTTTATTATGTTAATTAATATTTGTTGATGAATAAATGTTCTCATTTAAAATATTTGAAGAGCTGTAATTTTATAACATTAACTTAACAAATAGTTTAGAAAGACATTTTGTATAACAAGTGATATGTCCTTTGAGGCACTAAATAAATAGGCAATAGGTTATTTTTATTTTAAATATAAAAATTATTCTAAACTTGCTGAGCATAACTGAATTTTGTGTGATTCTATAATTTATTAGTAAAAATTGTATATATTACATGCAATAGTTTTTGTCAAAATTAATTTATCTTAATTATTTCAGTAACATGTATTATATATTATTTTACGAGCTTAATATTGTTAAATTCATAAATGAAACACATATAGTAACAATGTTAAACTGAGTTCAATGATTTATCATTAAACATTTTGGGTTTTTTCTCATGTCATAATATTGCAAGTGCTGCCATCTGCTGTAAAAGAGCTCTCATAGACATGGCGTAGCAAGGGAATAGAAGGTTCTATATTTGATTAAAGAGAATACTGTGTAGGAATTCCAAATCACATTGAACATCTAAGAAATAGAGATAATTACCAGTTTCTACACAACCTTCAATATTGTACTGTGGCTTTTGAAAAGTTAAAGAACAGCCTCAGTTTTTTTTATAGCATCAAATTAAGGGCAGATGTTTTATGACTATGCCTGTTGTCACTAATTTTGCTTGTTTTACAGACTACTGAAATTGAAAACATTACTTTGAAGTTATGTTACCAGTTGAAAAATTGCATTCATCTAAAATACATAAATTGCAAGGTACATATGTGTGTGTGTCTCTGCATGTGTGTGTGTACCATGAAAAAGAAATAGATCTATCAGAATAAAATTTTAGGTCACTAACAACTTACAGGTATGTACAAATATTCTTAAATTTTAAAGTCATTAGAATGAGAATTTCATGGAACTATGTCTGGCATAAATTGTGGTTTTTATGTTCACATTTTAAAATATTAACTATTTGACTTTTCTGTCTGACTTATTTTGCTTAGCATAATACTTGAGGTGATACTTTTTATAAGATTATAATTAAAAATCACACATCAACATAAACAACCATAATAGCACAAGATACTTCTCCAGGAGATGGCAACATTGAGAATTTTTTTTAATTTTAAAATATTTTTACATGATTATGAAAAAAGCAGAAAGTACTGTAGTATTCAAATTAAGTAAAAACATAGCACAAATGAAAAATCACTGTATATTTAATTCTAGTTAGTTGACAAACTGTGTTCATTTTTTAATTGTAGGAGATTTGACCAATAAGCCTAAAATAAATTCATTAGAAAAGCCTAAGTACTAAAAATTGAATAAATCATTTATTAAATAATAATATACTCTGATATTTACATGATATGATAGTGAAATCATCTATATAGATGGTAGAAATTGATTAGTAATTAAAACAGAGGAAGAAACTTGCTTCTTAAAGTTGTTTAAATATAGTAAAATAAAGCATTATAGAAAGCTCATAATATTCACAATAAATTGTCTAAAAATCAAAATCAATAAGCACTTTAAATGCAAAGGTTTAAATGCTGCAATAAAAAACAGGGTAGCTGAATGGATAAGAAAACAAGATCCATCTATATGCAGTCTACAAAAACCCACATCAGAACGAAAGATACATACAGACTAAAAATAAAGGGATCGAAAAAGATATTTTATGCAAATTGAAATGAAAAAAGCTGGGGTAGCAATACTTATATCAGACAAAATAGATTTTAAAACAAAGGCAATAATAAGACACAAAGAAGGAAACTACATAATGATGAAGGGATCTATAGGACAAGAGGAAATAGACCTTGTAAACATTTATGCACCCAACATAGGAGCACCTAAATATATAAATCAAATATTGATGGGTATAAATGCAGAGATCGATAGTAATACAGGCAGTAGAGGATGTTAACACCCAATTGGCATCAATGGATAGACCTTCCAGACAGAAAATCAACGAGGAAACATCGCTTTAAATGGCACACTAGCCCAGGTGGATTTAAATGATATCTTCAGAGCATTTCACCCCAAAGCAGCAGAATATACATTTTCCCCCCCACAGTTAAATTTTACCAAACATTCAAAGAAGAACTAACCCCTATCCTTCTCAAACTGCTCCAAAAAATTTAAGAGGTGGCTTGGCCAGCATGGCTCAGTGGTTGAGCATAGATCTATGAACCAGGAGCTTGGGGTTTGATTCCCAGTCAGAGCACATGCCCAGGTTGTGGGCTTGATCCCCACTGTGGGACGTGCAGGAGGCAGTCAATCAAATGATTCTCTCTTATCGTTGATATTTCTATATCTCTCTCCCTATCCTTCTTCTCTGAAATCAATAAAAATATTTTTTTTAAAAAAGAAAGAAAAATAATGAGGTGCTTAAAAATGGTTTTTATGACTGAAAGAGTAAATATCAGGAGTCACCACTGGAACCCTGGAAGAAAGACAAAGAATTATAGCTGTGCCTCTGGTTCTGTTACCCCACAGTTGCAGACTTTGGACTGAGGGACCATGCCTCAGCTGCCATCAACATTAATGTCTCAGCCTCATGTGATAACCAAATCAGCAGTAGAAAAAAAGGTCTCTGTGATAATCATCTAAATCTCCTTTCAACTCATTTCATTGGAACCTACTTCATATCCTGGTTTAGTTTCTCATATTCTGGGATTAAAAGGGCATCAGAAAAAGCTAAGAATCATATGATTTCACACATATGTGGAATATAAAACTGAAACCCGTGGATACAAACAGCAATGTGATGGTTGCCAGAGGGAAGGAGGTGAAACTTATATGTTCATGTTGACCAATGTCACCCCAATAAAAAAGAAGAGGTGGTGGGAGGACCCATAGAAGGAGATGCTAAGTGACATTGACCAAACCCAGAAATGTGAAGAAGCATGAGGAAGTGATTTTCCAGATGGAATAAACATGTCAATGAGAATTTAGAGCTAGACATACATTAGTTATAATGTTGATGTCTTAAGCTACTTCTGGGTCTCAAGTGACACCAACTGAAAATATTACAGCAAAGCTAAGATATGAAAGAATTGCACACCAGAACAATTAGAAACTGGTCAGAAGCTGCAGCTTCTTTTCCTACTAGAAGCATACTTCTCAGCATTTTACAAATGATAATGTTTGGCACCCCTCCAATGACCTCAAACTGGTTAACTCTGGCATAAGAAAAGAAAATGTTTTTTATGTACTCTTTGATAATATCCTACCTAATAAAAGAGTAATATGCAAATTGACCACAGCTTTGCTATGCCCAAGCCACTCCCACCAGCCAATCAGGGTGAGTATGCAAATTAACCCAACCAAGATGGTGGTTAATTTGCATACACTGAGGGAGGGAGGAGTGAAGACTGAAGACAGCATAGAAGGAAGAGGCAGGGAAAGTGGAAAGCAAGGCGGCTGCTGGAGGGAAAGCGCGGGTGGCGCGTGTGGCCGCAGAGGAAGGCAGCGGTGGGTGGCGGTGGCAGGCGCCGTGGGTCGGGGCGCGCAGCAGTGGCAGCAGCGCGTGCGGCCATGGAGGCGGCAGCGGCTGTGGCTGCGGGCGTGGCGGGGCGGGGTGTGCAGCAGTGGCCACGGGAACGGCGGGGTGGGTGGGTGAGGTGGGGCACGCCCCACCCACCCTGCCCTGCCCACCGCAGCGGGAGAGGTGGGGGGGCGGGAGAGGTGGTGGTGGCAGGAGGGAAGCCCGCCGGAAGTCTTATAGGAGTCTTCCTGCAAAACAGGCCCCTAGTAGTTAATAAAGGAAAGAGAATAATTTTTCCTTCAAAACATTTTGGGCAAATAAGAAATGTACATGGAAAGATCAAATCATTCCAAGACTTGAAAATCTAGGTATATTTACAAATTATTTCAAAAGCATCTTATATAATAAAAGCTAAATATGCTAAGTGTCCGGTCATCCTGTTGTCTGTTCAACCAATCAAACTGTAATATGCTAATGATATGCTAAGGCTGTTCAACTACTTACTATGATGTGCACTGACCACCAGGGGGCAGATGCTCCAACCTTTAGGTTAGCTTGCTGCTGGGGTCCAGCCAATCAGGACTAAGTGAGACTAGCCAGACATGCCTTGGAGCCCTTCCATGGTCCCTCCCCTGCTGGCCAACCTCCCACATTTCTCCCCAACCCCAATCATGCACCGGTGGGGTCCCGCGACCTCACCTGCACCCTCTCGCAATCCAGGACCCCTTGGGGGAAGTTGGAGAGCCGGTTTCGGCCCGATCCCACAGGCCAGCCCAAGGGACCCCACTGGTGCATAAATTCATGCACCATGCCTCTAGTCCTATATAATAAAAGGCTAATATGCAAATTGTCCCTTCTACTGGGAATTTGACCAGAGGGCAGGGCCAGCCGGCCAACAAATTTGTGCACTGGGCCTCTAGTTGTTGAAATAAAATCAAATCGACCTGAAGACTCACTGAAATTGATTTTTCTTTTTTTAAGTCTTTTTTGTTGAAAGTATTACGTATGTCCCCCTTCTTCCCCCATTGACCCTCTCCACCTGCCCCATCCCCCACCTCAGGCATTCACTACCCTATTGTGTGTGTCCATGGGTTATGCATATATGCATACAAAGTCTTTGGTCAATTACCTCCCATTTATCCACCCTCCCCTGCCCTCCCTCTAAGATTTTATTTTCCTTTTTATAAAAATTACAGTGTAGCCCGGCCTGTGTTGCTCAACGTTTGAGCATCAACCCATGAACCAAGAGGTCACTAATTCAATTCCCTGTAAGGGCACATGCCCAGGTTTCAAGCTCAATCCCCAGTAGGGGACATGCAGGTGGCAGCCAACCCATGATGTTTCTCTCTCATTGATGTTTCTATCTCTCTATTCCTCTCCCTTCCTCTCTCTCTAAAAGTCAATAAAAACATATTTTTTAAAAATTACTGGGTATTTGTGGATATTCACTTATAATCCTAAATCTTGTTAGTTAAAACATATCCTATATAATCCTATATAATAAAGAGCTAATATGGTAATTAGACCCTATGGTGGAATGACCTTCCGGAATGACCTTTTGGAATGACCAGTGAGTGGGGGATGGAGCCTCGGGATGTGAGGCAACTGGGGCAACAAGAGCCCATGCAGCTGGGGCTGTGAGGGTCTAGCCCTTTGCACAAATTTTGTGCATTGGGCCTCTAGTATGTCTATGATAACCATAAGAGCTCAAGCTGATTCAGCACTTACTATGTGATAGGCACTATGGTAAAAATGTTACATACATTTATTTCATTTTTTTCCTTAAAAATCTATGGGTTCTGTAGAATTTCTAGAATTATTTACAGAAGAAGTGATCTTTCTAAAGGTTATGTAAATAAACAGTTGAAGAGTCGGGAGGCAAATCCAGGACAGTCTAATCTCAAAATCTCCATTTTCTTAACTTCCATGCTGTACTATCCCTATAGAATGACCAACAATTAAGGTCTGCCCAAATCTGATGGGGTTCCTGGCATGGGAGTCTTAGGCAAACTGAAAACAAAGTAGGTTATAGACTTCAGAATAAATTCTAAGGTACCTAGTGCTCTACAGATACAAGGTGATGTTACCCAGTGATTAATAAAGGAACTATAATGTCACAGGTAAGAGCCAGTAGCAATAGCCTTAGAATCCTGACTCTACTGGTAAAACTTATGTAACCAGAAAATATTAATCACTCTGCCTCAGTTTCCTTATCCTATATAATAAAAGAATAATATGCAAATTGACCAAACGGCGGAATGATCTGAACACCCCCGACCCCTCAACCGGGCTAGCGCTGCCCCCAAGCAGGCACCCCCACCCTGATCAGGTATGGGGCTGGCCAGAAAACTGCCCGCAGACCCTTGCCCCAGCCAGCCTGTCCCAGAGCAGGCACCCCCAACCCAATTTGGGGTGGGGCCAGCCGGCAAACCAACCTCGGACCCTTGCCCCAGCTGGCCCCACCCCTGAGTGGGCACCTGGACCCCCAATCGAGGGCGGGGTTGCCCCCATCAGGAGCGGGCCAGCTGGACCCCACCAGTGCATGAATTCATACACTGGGCCTCTAGTTTATAAATAAGAACAATATACCCACATCTTGAATTGTTATGAAGGTTTAATTATTAATATCAAATGGACTAAGTATAGGTCATATTACAGAACCTGACATATGATAATACTAGGTTTTTAACTAGTGTTATAGAATACTTATTCTGTTAGCAAAGTTAGAAATATATTCATATTTTTTAGATATCATCACATACCTACTACTCTCCTTGTCAAAATTAAAAAAAAAAGAATTTAGCATTTTTTTCACCAAAGGGGTAGAGCCCTGAAATACTCTAAGAAGGGTTTTAAGTTTCCAGCTTTTTTTTTCCAAAGGAGAATTCCTAGTTCAGTGAGAGAGCACAGCACAATTAAAATCATGCTTCATGTTTACACATTAAGCTTATACACTTGGTGTTCTCAGATATTTTGTTCTTGATGTTTTGTATCAAAACACACATATTTTACTGACCAAAATTATTCAAAATATTATAAGTGGTGATAACATACAAAATTTAAGAATTTTTTTTTAGGATATATAATGCAGTCATACACTCTTTAAAAGAGGGAACATTATAAAGCATTTGATTTTTGATTGACACACTCTAAGTTCTACCAGATAATAAAAACACTCCGGACCTTCAGCAGAATGAGGTCCTTGTCATGCAGGGCTTTCATGGCTATCAGAGCCATATTTCACATGCAACTTTATTCTCTGTGCTGATCTCCAACCCCTTGGCATGCTGCCTATCAAGCAGGAGATGAGGAAGTTCCAGTTATTTTCTTGGCTTGGCTATGCCCTGATAGCCCACCTCTGACGATAACATATTTATAGGTCCAGGCTAACAATATTTTGACTTTCTGTGAACTGTGTTTTTAAAAAGCTTAGAATTTTGAGCTCTTCACTTGAGTAGAAAAGGTGAGATGACCATGTCACAGATCCTATGATGACTGTAATTTACCTAGTGGCCAGAAGGGGAAGGTAGAAGTGACTTAGAAGGTTCTTCAGTTCGGGTAAGAACTAAGGGGGAGTGGTTACAGGGCTTAGTGAGCAAAGGAGTACCATCAATCTTAGAGCAAAACAAAAATGGAATGTTTACTCAATTGATAAAATAAACTGATCATTCACATATTAAAATGTTTTGTGTACCCTATTCAACTGCTGGGACAAAAAAGAGAGTCATGAGGGAGATCAAGTAAGTTACAGATCTTTAGTGTGAATAGTTGTGGTCCTGATATACTGATGACACGGTCTTTTCTTAGTTTTGTTTTGTTTTGTAAATGATATACACTGAGTGGCCAGATTATTATGACCACCTAACGTTTGTAGGCAAATTAGCCATACACTGCATCATATGGGATATGGAAGCTGAAGGCCTGTTCAAACACCTTTGCTGTCTGCAGTTACCAAGATAAAATGTCTCCAATTTGCACAGGAACACAAGGATTGGACAGTTGAGCATTAGAAAAAAGTCATGTGGTCCAATGAATCACGTTTCCAGTTGCATCATGCAGATGGCAGAATGAGAATTTCGCGGAAACAGCATGAAAGCATGCACCCCACATGCATGAGTACAACCCTTCAAGCTGGTGGGAGCAGTGTTATGGTTTGGGGCATGTTTTCCTGGCGTGATCTGGGCCCTTTAATTCATGTGGAACAACATCTGAATAGTACAACATACCTAAGTATCGTTGCTGATCAAGTTCATCCTATCATGTTGATGGCGTATCCCAATGGAGATGGCTTCTTCCAACAAGACAATGCGCCATGCCACGGTGCTCGTATTGTGCAGGAGTGGTTTCAAGAACATGAGGGAGACTTTACCTTGCTTAGGTGGCCCCCACAATCACCAGATCTCAATCCAATTGAACATTTGTGGGACGAAGTTAAAAGAGCCATCAGGCAGCTGGTTCCACAACCATCAAATCTCACAGAACTGGACAGTGGTATTCATCAGGCATGGTGTCAGATTCCTCGCATCACCTCTCAACATCTCGTGGAGTCAATGCCAAGAAGAATCGCCGCAGTATTGAAGGCAAAAGGTGTCCCAGCGAAGTACTGATGGGGTGGTCATAATAATCTGGCCACTCAATATATATACTGTAGTGCTTTCTCAATCCACCAGACTAGCCCTTAAATAAGGAAGTTCTTTGGGAATTTCTATTCCGATATTTTGTAACCTTGTGTGTGTGTGAGGCAGGAGGGGTGTGTATGTATGGGGGGGGGGGGGGGGGGGGGGGAGGCTCTCTCAACAAAATTTGGGAAGCACATACATCTGGTATACTACTTTTCAGTCCTTCTTAAAATATTGTAAGCACACAATTTCTTAAGTGTTTAATTTAAAATCAGAGAAATGTTGGAGCATTAGAAAATCCAGTATTAATTTCTAGCTTATATGAAGCAGAAAAAAGCAATAATTGCTTTCATGCATGTATTCACAATTCATTGACTCTCTATTATGAGATTTGATTTTAAGAAGATTAGTCTAGTGGATTTGAATCATGGTAAATTCTATAGGGTGATTTTGCTGTAAAACACACTATTTAAAAATATATTGAAAAAGGAAGTCATATTCAGAAACAGCTTGTATTTGTCAGAAGAAATGCAATAAAAAGATTACTTCTGGTCTTTATGTGCCTCCACAGCAGTTTTAAAATATTAGTATTAAATACTTTTGAAAAGATGTCAATAGATTAATGTACAGAGGACTATAATAGAAAAAGAAAATACTCTAAAAGTTAAAATATATAATTATTACATTTTAAAAAATTATTTATTAGATGTACTATTTTCAAACACTTAGGCCTTGATGGCAAAATTATTTAGCAAATATTCTATACCATTAATTAGCATTTTGAAGAAAATCAATTCTCTTACATACTATACACACTGTAAAAAGATAATAACATCAAATGTATGCACTGTAACTAAAAAAAATAAATACACACATAAAGCAATAATGGTTAATAGAAGGAACTAACTTGGTTGTTTTTTTATTTACACCTTTTATAGGCTGTAATTTGCATATCTTTAGGTTTTCAGAAATTCTATAAGGATCCAATTTTACAGTTTATAGAACTTTATTAATCTTATAGTATCTAAAGGAAAAGAAAAATTTTATAAAACAGCTGAAGTTGAAAGTTCTCGGTGATGAACAATTTATTCCTGATTGTTATGAATTAACTATTTTGTGTTATATCTTACATCAATAAAACTGAAATATGCACCTTTTACACAAGTTCAGATTTATGTAATTTGGTGTCTTCTGAAATTGTGTCCATCTATTTTACTAGCATCTTTTCGTCTAGCTGTCATGCCATGTCTGTCTATTCAGTGCAGATTCCCCAGATGACCACAGTGGAGCCCACGCTGTGTCATGTAGTCTCTCACATTTAGAATCATAAAGCATCGGTACGTAATTCTTTATTTTTCTGTCTTTGTAAGCAGGTAAATATGGAAGCAGAGAGTGATAGTGAGAGGAGTTAGAAGCAGAATTAGGCAGACAGGCCAGGAACCAATCAGAGAGCAGCACAGATAGACAAAGAGCCGGCCTTTAGAAGATATAAGGGGAAGAGCAGAATGCTGCCTGGCAACCCATTTGGGTCCCCTCCCAGAGCGGGGAGCCGGTGTTTGCTTGCAATAAACTCCTTCCTTGTTTGAACCCCTCTGGTCCATGGCTTCATTCTTCGATTCCATGAGACACAACCCCAGGAAGAATTCCTGCTGGCTGGTTCCAGTATCAATAGCTAAACTGAAGAAAGCTGGGAAAAGTGGATGAAGTATGGGAACAGGAGAAAAAGCTAATGGCATAAATGAAACCCTATCCCAAATCCATGAGTATTTTATCAGATATTGAATTACTAAAATATCCAGAGGAAATAATATTTTATACACAGATTTATAATATTAATTTGGAAACTTCTAAATCTAAAGCAATAGTGTAACATGTTTAAAACACAAATACACAATCACACTTGATTTCCAGTGTCTGTAATAATTGCTTGGGAAATATTTAGAAAATTATTTCAGTCAAAATGAAAAAAAATATTGAAAAATAACATTACACATAATAAAATAATTATAAAATATTTATTAAAAATTAACTAGTAAAACTATTAAAAGACAGAAAGGAACCTGTAGATTAATTTAAAACATATTTTGTTCCTAAAACTATATTGAGAAATGTCAGTTCTGTCTAAATGTAATCTATGATTTCCACCTGAATATGAACTAGTTGAGTTGATAATAATGTTTTACTGAGTAAAAATATGCTAAGTAGCAAATAAATTTGAGGAGAAAAAGGAAAAAGAAGAAGCAGGACTAAGCCTACTGATAATGTTACAGAAGACCGGAGAAAAACCAAGCAATGCTTAGAGAAATGGTGTTAAACTTTATCATTACGCCTGGTCCCAGAGAAAAATGTCTTTCAAATTTTGGGCAAAGCAACAAGCAGAAGTTTCCTTTTTATTAAAGAGCCAGCCCTGTCCTAGCTGGTTTGGCTCAGTGGATAGAGCGTCTGCCTGTGGACTGAAAGGTCCCAGGTTCAATTCCTGTCAAGGGCATGTACCTTGGTTTCAGGCACATACCCAGTAGGAGGTGTGCAGGAGGCAGCTGATCGATGTTTCTCTCTCATTGATGTTTCTAACTCTCTATCCCTCTCCCTTCCTCTCTGTAAAGAGCCAGCCCTACGTGTACTTAGTAATTATCTCACTGGAAGCTCGTGGCCTTGAAAACAACACAGTTCTATTCAATTAAAAAAATACATCTGGCATGGCATGAGAGCACGGGAGTATCTAGTCTCTGGCCTACAAGGTCAGACAGCTAAGTTTATCTTCCTTATTATTCAAGCAGGCTAGAAAGCCAAGTTATTTTTGCAGAATAAGGGGCTGTCTAAAAATAGCAGAGTTGACTTTATAGAATAAGGGACTATCTAAATAGCAGATAATTTCAAACAGTAGTTTTACAAAATAGGGGTTAGCCTTTTCAATGTAAAATGAATTTAGAAATTGAACATAAGAATGTCAAATAGAGAAAAAAAAAATACAGTCAGGACCCCATGGGAAAAAATAGCCATGAATATTTATGAATCCAGAGATAAAAATAGCTAATTTGTTTCTTTTTCTATCAAATTCTGCTCTATATCTACATATATTATATATTTTATATATTAAGTAAGTTATATAAATAACACTAAATGGCAAGAACTATCTTCATCATGTTTTAATGAGGAAATGGAAGCACTGAGAGGTTAAATAACCTGACCAAATTGACTTATAAATACGTGTCAAGATTTGAACCAAGGAAACCTGGCTTCAAAGATTAAGTCCAACCATAACATTGCATCATCTTGAGTGCATAATAAATATCACTTTCCTTATCCAGGGGGAAATGACAGGATACTTAATAAATGCTTTAGAAGAACTATTTAGTCAGCTTTACCAAAACAAATAAATTAAATTAAAACCCTAAATAAAAGAGTACCACCAACAATGTTACATTTCTGCCTCATAACATACACCCAATAAAATTCAATTGGATTAAAAAGATAAATGTAAAACCAATTAAAAATTTATCTAGCCAACACTAATATTTTTTAATTTCAATGGCAGGGGATCCACTCGTGCACCAGGCCAAAAGCCTCCAGCGGAGGCTTTCAGTCTGGTGCCAGAGTGGACCCCAGCCCCCTGCAATCTGTCACAGGTGGTCAGCTCAGGACGTCTATGTATGCAAATTAACTGCCATCTTGGTTGGGTTTATTTTCATACTTGCTCTGATTGGATGGTGGGTGTGGCTTGGATGGTGGGCGTGGCTGGTGGGCGTGTCTTGGGCGTAGCGAAGGTGCAGTCAATTTGCATATTACTGTTTTATTAGGTATTTTCTTCAGGATTTCTTAACCCAAATTAAACATTGTGAAACAAGCTCTTAATCTTTACTTCACATCTCTTCTCCATATTCAACTTGATGATCTCTAAAACAAAAAGACTTTGAGTCATTTTTGCCAGGCTGTATACACAAAAGTCTGTGAAAAAGAGGGAGTTATGGACATCATTAAAAAGGTGGAAAGCAAAATTAAAGCATGAATAAAATTCAGTTTTACTTAATGTACATATTGCTCTTTATAACATACAGCAACTTTGAATAGCCATATAAAAGTGATGGATCTATTTCCCATTAAGATTGCTAACTCAAATGATTGCTAAACCTTTTTATTTTTTGAAAGATCATTTTAAAAAATCAAGCATTACCACTGAAAAGTCTAATGTCTTTTCTTTTGGTCCTTGAACTTTTGTAAAAGTAACAACGATGTTATAAAAAAAGGGAATATGTGTATTGACTAAGTGACAGAATAGTCACTTCTCCCCACCCCCGCTATTTATGTTAAAGTTATAAGTAGATTATTTCTTCTTTTAAATCCATAGCTAAAAGCAAATATAAAATAATAAAATGCCTTTACCATCATAGGTGCCCAATTGTATCTATGACCTTCCATTTTAAGCTTGAGTTTTAGAGAGCCATGCTTCAGATGAAATACTACCATCGTTACTGTCTAAAAAACCCATAATATCACTGCATTGTTATTGTGCAGAAAGCTGACATTTTCTTTCACGATAACACTAGAATTACTGACTAATATCGCTAAAGGGATGGCTAAAACTGCACTTCAATGCTAGCAATTTCCCTTTCTCATTGTATATCCTTTACAGACTGTCTTCCTTTTAGGAGTTAATAATTCAGAAATATTTCTATTGAAATATTCACTGGAATGATTCAATAGTATTTTCAGAATCTGAGATATTAAGAGTAACAGAACGTTTTTGAAGCTTTTTTATTTTAGAGTTTTACTAGAAGACTTTTAAAAATCTCCTTTTTCTTAAATTATAGAGAAACCTATAGTGAATAGAATAAATATATGCAATCAAGTATTATGTAAAACAATATATATTTAAAATGATTATTAAAAATAAATAAAATAATTATAATATATACTAGAGGTCTGGTGCATGAAAATTCATGCACTGGAGGGGAGTCCCTCAGCCCAGCCTGCCTCCTCTCACAGTCTGGGAGCCCTCAGGGGCAGGAGGCGACCCAGCGATCAGAGGAAGGCGATGCCCCATCACACCTCTGCTGCTGCCACTGCCGGCAGCGCAAGCCTCGGCCAGCCCTGGTTACCTGAGCCTTGGCAGCCCTGGGTGGCTGGGCAGGCACCATCTGAACCTTGACTGCTTGACTGCTTTTGGAGGGCTGAGGGGACTGGGCGCTGCCATCTTGTGGCTATGGGCATAGCCTTCTTTGAGGGCGTGGCAGTCAATTAGCATATTTCCTCCTTATTGGCTGTGGGCGCTGCTATATATGAGGGCAAGGCAGTCAATTAGCATATTCCCTCCATATTGGTTGTGGGTGCCACCATCTTTGAGAGTGGGGTAGCCAATTAGCATATTCCCTCCTTATTAGTTGTAGGCACTGCCACCTTTGAGAGCAGGGCACTCAATTAGCATATCCCCTCATTGGCTGTGGGAACCGCCATCTTTGCGACAACATGAGGGTCAATTAGCATATTCCCTCTTTATTAGATAGGATGAGTTGTATTTTTTCTCTAGTAATTTTATAATATTCTGATATTTACTATAGAAGAATTTGTTAAAGACAAAAATACAACTTGAAATTGTAAAGCACAAAGATCTGATATATGGCATATATTTTTATAATTCGGAATAGCTATCCAAAATTTCAACAAATTTAGAATATTGTGATATGATTTGAAAGGTGCTTGAGTTACTATAATTCAAATAAGCTCTGTTTATCCAGAATCCAAACATTCTTGCTATGTTAGAAGACAAGGTAAAAATCTATTTTCCAACAGTTTTAGCCTATGTAAGTCATTCATTCTGTTTTTAGACAACTAGAGTATGTGTCATTCAGTAGCAGGCTATCATACAAAATGATCATCAGCACATAAGGTTCTCAGGTTTCATAGCCCAATCAGGGATAATTATTTTTTCAAGTCTCCATTAATGTATAAGAAAACAAATCAACTCTGTACTTAGAAGTATACAACCCACTTATATTTTTCAGTAATCTAGTTCAACAACACATTCAGATTTTTGTTTATTTTGAGAAACATAAATCAGGTACCTATGCAATACTGTTGTTTAAAAAGGTAGATTAAGCTAACAATAGACTACTTTATTTTCAGGTCCTTCAGATCTAAAGGTGCAAAAATCCAGATGCACCAAACTGATGTATGTTCGCTCATTTTGAAAATAGAATGATACCATTAGTCAGGAAATAACAAAATCCCTCAAAACATTTACTAGTTCATCAAAGTATCAGCTGAGCAGATCTCTTAATATAGTAGGATGGCATGTCTGAAAAATAATAGAAATAGTAATAGGTGAGCATGGTCTCTCTCATCCACATTTTCTTTAACTTCCTTACCTATAGAGAATTTATTTATTTACTTATTTATTTGTTTGTTTGTTCTTAATTGAATTTATTGGGGTGACATTGGTTAATAACACCATTCAGGTTTCAAGTGTACAACTCAACAAAATATCATCTGCATACTGCAAGTATTCAGAAAGTACCAGTTGGAATCATGAGATCATCATCCAAGTCTCTTTCTGTCCCCATTTATCCCCTCTCTGCCCACTTCCACCTCCACGACCTCCCATTCTCTCTGGCTATCACCATACTATTGTCAGTGTCTATGTCATATGAATTTTTTGCTTAATCCCTTCACCATTTTTCACTCAGCTCCCCTAACCCTCTCCCCTCTGGCAGCTATTATTTATTTATAAATGGTACTAGAGGCCCAATGCACAAAATTTGTGCCAGGGGTTCAGCCCCTGCAGCCCCAGCTTCATTGAGAAGGTCGACTAGAAGGACATCCGGAAGGTCGTTCGGCTGTCCAGTCTAATTAGCATATTATGCTTTTATTATTATAGATTTTGCCTGACTTTGACTCATGACAGCCAATGAGTTCCATCACAATATTCTAACTCTCACTAATTTTCACTGTTACACTTTTTTTTCCCCGAATGTAATTCTCTTCAGTATAATTTCAATTCTCTGAGCTTATTTCCCTTGGAACCTGATTATCTTCCAGTAATTAAGAAATTATAATATGCTAGGGATGATATATAATGTTAATTATTTTATAAACTATTCTACCATTATTATTTTCCACTCCCTTATTGAAATTAATTGTATTATTTGCATAAAGTGCAAAGATTTAAATTGCTTAGTTTGATGAGTTTTAGCAAATGATAACCTATTTCTCGGTTCATTAGAATTTCCAGAGAAACAGAACCAATAATATAGGTAGATAAAGATATAGTTATAGGTATATAGACAGAAAGGAAGGAATTTACCATGAGTGATTTGCCCATGCTAATATGGAGGCTGAAAAATCCCACAATGTGCCATCTGCAAGCTGGAAACCTAGGAAAGCCAGTGGGGTAGTTCCAGTCCAAACTGGGAGGACTGAGAACCAGGGAAGCCAATGGTGAAAGTACCAGTCTGAATCCAAAGGCACGGGAACCAGGAGCACAGATGTCCAATGGCAGGAGAAGACGGATGTCTCAGCTCAAACAGAGCAGATTTGTCCTTTCTCTGCATTGTTCTCTTTGGGCCCTCTAAGTAGTGAATGATGGCCACCGCACAGGTGAGGGCAATCTTCTTTACCCAGCCTAGCAATTCACATGCTAATCTCTTCTGGAAACACTCTCACAGACCCACTCAGAAATTACATTTTGCCAGCTATCTGACCACCTCAGCCTAGTCAAGTAGACACATGTAATTAACCATCGCATACGACATGTTTATATTTATCTTACTTGGGTTTCCTCAGCTTCTTAAACTTGTACTATATGTCTTTCATCAATTTTTGAAGGCTCTCAGATGTTTCATCTTTTTTCCCCATCTTTTTTTCTTCTGCTGTACTTTCTCTTTCCTTTTCGGCAACTTGATTACATATCGGCTAGGACATTTCATGGTATACCACAGACCTCAAGATCTTTTTGTTTCTTAGTCTTTATTTTACCAATGTTTGCAATGTATACATTTTTATTAATTTCAAATTAATTTGTCCACTGCTCAGTACTTGTTTTTAATTTAACAGAGAATTCTCTACTTATGATATTTTATTTTAATTTAATATTTCCTTTCATTTTAGTCTTTATTTGTTTCTTTGTCTCTGATGAATGTCCCCATATCTTACATTGTTTACAATTTTCAGTATGTTTTTTTAACATTCTTATGCTAATTACTTTAAGTCACTTTCTAATAATTTAGTATCAGGGAAACCTGTCTGCTTCTACTGATAGTTGTTCTTACAATTATTGGTCATATTTTCTTACTTTCGATATTAGTGTAATATTGTCAACATTTGTAAATGTCATGCCAGATTACTTGATTGGGGAGCTGAATCAATCTAATTGATAGTGGAACATGATCTGGGCATTTTAAAATGTTTATTTTGATTTTGATGCAGTTTTCCAATATGTTCCAATATTTTTTTAAGAATAAAATTAGAACTTTCTCTCTTTTTTTTTTTTAATTAGGATCTAAGGAAAGATGAGATTCAATGGATATTTTTTGTTTTATAGCTGAGTCTCCACTTCCCACACTATAAATTTCTCTGTGCTTTATCTCCATTGTCAGCTTCTAGTTCAATGTGTAATTCCTTTTTCTCTTTAGTCTTGACTAATACTTTCTGTGCCTAGTGACATCTCTTTAATGGACCATGTAGGAGGGATTCTTTCAGCTTTTTTGTCATTTCCCTTCCCCTTATCGCATCTATGGTGAATTTTCCTCCTCTGAACACACTCTGTATAAGAAGACCCATAGGTCTCTACTCTCTTAAAAAAGGTGAATCACTTTCTATAAATTTCACTTATGTTCCTTTGCAGGTTAATTCACAGATGGCTTCAAGAAAGCTATGATATTTTACCAGGTCTGGTTGTTGTTGTGTTAGTGTGAAAGTAACAATCTGTTGCAACTATCTACAACACAATGGAAACCTAAGCATCTCTCTCTTGTTCCCACACACACGCGCACACACATTTTTATTATGGTGGTTGATAACTTAAATAATTAATTTATTAGCAAGATCTTCCATCCATCTATCAACAAGATGCTTTGTAGCACTATGGCTAAAAGGGGATATTTATATGCAGCCACATACTCCTTCTATTAGGACTGGTTATATTGCAAATAACCTAGTCTGAACATCTTCAGAAAAGGAAATTTCATGTTATTCTAGGTAAAGTTATTCAATATTAAGTCATCATTGCAAACTGGGCATTTCTTCATTTGTGACTTTTATTGTGCTATATAAGGTGTTTTAATTTGTAGTTAAATTTTTTTCATGTTCTTAAAAACACTATTATTAGGTTTCTCTTAAGCGTATGCTTTTATAGAATAACTTTCTCAAGTGATTTACTATTATGTTTAGGTGTTTTTGTAAAGGATTATTAATTTCTTAACCATCCCATTTTAAACTGTCATAGAGTTTTTCATGGTTTTAATAATCTAATTCCTGCTTGGTCTCTAACAAGAAACAAGAAACCAAGAAAGTTATGAGGGTTCTCAAAAATCTTATTTAAAGTCCTGCTATCATTTATTTTTCTTCTTATAGCTCTGTTATATTAAGAAAATAATAGCATATTCAAATACCAGTCTTGCATCAATTCTAAAATCCATTAACAAACAACATTTATGAACATGTGCATGTATGAGAATGATTTAAAAATACATGGCTTAATTTTTTTAACACTTGAATTTGGCTCATGATCTTCCATTTTCTTAATCTCCCAAAATAATCAAAAATTCTCTATTATTTGTTCTGAAAAATCTTAAATCTAATTTAGTCATCATCCTTCATATCATAATATATCATAACTATTTATTAAGAAAAGAATTTGCTAATGTTTGGTTTCAATTTGGATAATCTTCTACAGCTTTTTTTTTTTTTACTTAACATGGCTTAAATAACACTTTGTTTTATACTCTGCAATATGCTAAGGAGGAGAAGTGCTGAAATGTACATGTTTGTGATCCATTGCAATTATTCCCTTGTGTCTTCTGGGTTTTGCAAGACCAGACCAGAGGAGTTACATAAGTATCAGCAGTATGGGACCTTTTGAAGTAAACTTTATAAATGGAATACTTGAGAAAGTGTTATGTTGGCCAAAGTAAATACTGAAACTAAACCAACTTCTTGGTGATGTCTTAGAATTTTATAGAACACACACACAAAGGGGTTATAATTTCAATAGTTGTAGAACAATAGTAACATAAAAGTAAAAATTAAAACACCAGGTGAGCAAAGACTATCAGCATCTGCATATATCATTTTCAGATAAATTGGAACAAGATGAAAACAGTAGGAGATGAAAAATGGAGAAGGCTTTATACTGCACAACTTCACACATATGGTATTCACATTTTACAAACAAGGAAGTTGGGACTCACAGTGGTCAAATGCCTTACCAATGACACAGAAAATGAAAATCATTAGATTTGAGGTTTATATTATCTGTACTAAGTGATGAAGGAAGACTTGTACTGAATATCTTTTTTCTCCTAGCCCAGCTGGCATGGCTCAATGGTTGACCATTGACCTATGAACCAGGAGGTCATGGTTTGATTCCCAGTCAGGGCACATGCCTGGGTTGAGGGGTTGATGTGTGCAGGAGGCAACTAATCAATAATTCTCTCTCACCATTGGTGATGTTTCTACCTCTCTCTCCCTCTCCTTCCTCTCTGAAATTAAAAAGAAATTAATATTTTTATCCCAAATCATGGAATCTAATTACTAATTTCTAAAAAATATCTGGATGATGCCATCTCTGAGATAAATAGAACAAAATGTGTGTGTGTGTGTGTGTGTGTGTGTGTGTGTGTGTGTGTGTGTTGCATGTCTTTGAATATGCATGCCTGTGTTTGTGACAAATATTTAATCTAAAAGGAATTATTTCTGTAGGGATGGCTGTAATATTTGCAGTAGATTGGATTATTGTCCTTGACTTTTTTACTCCCTCCTGCAGGATAACTTTGTTGTGTCCTCCCTCTACTAACAAAGTACCAGGTATACCTACTTTGACACCTAGGTAATGGTCTTGACCCTGTGACTTATATCCCTCATTTATGCATAATTCAGTGATAGTGTTATGGAAATAAACACATTGGGTAAAGAGCAATATATGCTCATTATTTCCTTTTTATCATACTATTTCTTCTTTCTGTTCTTTTTTTATTTTCATTTAATATCAACCCATACTGAACTTTCCCATATCAAGTAACTGTACTCTACTAGCGCCTGGGAAGAAAAGGTGAGTAGAATTTCTCCTCATCCTTTAGAAACTTAACTGTAGATGAGGGGAGGAAGGTAATGGCTGTGGAGAGAAATGAAAGTTCCTAAATAATTAATTACATTAAAATGTAATGGATATGAAGATAAACAATCCAATAAAAAAATGGGCAAAGAACCTAAATAGACACTTTTCGAAAGAGGACATACAGAAGACCAAGTGACATAAGAAAACTTGCTCAAAGTCACTAATCATTCAAAACGACAATGAGGTACCATCTCACACCTGTCAGAATGGCTATCATCAGCAAATCAACAAACAACAAGTGCTGGTGAGGATGAGGAGAAAAAGGAACCCTCGTGCACTGCTCGTGGGAATGCAGACTGTTGCAGCCACTGTGGAAAACAGTAGGGAGTTTCCTCAAAAAATTAAAAATGTTACTCCCATTTGATCCAGTAATCCCACTTCTAGGAATATATCCCAAGAAAACAGAAACACCAATCAGAAAGGATATATGCACCCCTATGTTCATAGCAGCACACTTTACAATAGCTAAGATTTGGAGACAGCCTAAGTGCCCATCATCAGATGAGTGGATTAAAAAACTGTGGTAAATCTACACAATGGAATACTAAGCTGGGGTAAAAAAGAAGGAGTTACCATTTGCAACAGCATGGATGGAACTGGAGAGCATTATGCTAAGTGAAATAAGCCAGTCAGAGAAAGATAAATATCACATGATCTCACTCATTTGTGGAATATAATGAACAACATAAATTGATAAACAAAAATAGATCCAGAGACATAGAAGCATCAAACAGACTGTCAAACCTCAGAGGGAAGGCGGGGGGAGGTTAGAGATCAACCAAAGGACTTGTATGTATTCATATAAGAATAACCCATGGACACAGACAGTAGTGGGGTGAGGGCATGTGCTGGGGAGCTGGGAGTGCCAGGGAGAGGTCAATGAGGGAAAAAGGAGACATATGTAATACTTTAAACAATTAAAGGGGAAAAATGTAATGTATAGAGATTTATTCAATAAATCTCTTGTGAAATCAAGAGAAAAACTTAGAAGTGATGACATTTACAGACTGCTATGTTCATTGTAATATCTGTGACAGCAGTACAAAAAATATGATATAATGGATTTAATTTTATTTATTACTCAAATAGTTATACAGTTTAAGGACACTTTCTATATCAGATAGCAATATTCAACCTACAACAATAAAATGGCAAATTGAAAATCAGACCACTAAAATTTTCAATTGGTCCATTGTTCTAGTCTCATTTGTTCTCTCATCATGTAAGACTGTCTATGAATATTTTCATGGCTGTTAATTCTATTATTCTTGAGGTAATTTTAGAGTATGAAGGGGAAATCAATTGCTTGTAATGTTTATAAGGATGACAGTAAAGTAGTCAGCTTATGTCACTAACAGTTTTGATCCAGTAGCTACTTTAAAAAAAAAAAAAAATGTTTTGTAATATACCAGAGTGTCAGAATTAAATGAAAGTTTATCCTCTCTAATCTGAAAAGACTAAGAAGAGATTAATAACTGATATTTACTGGCATACTTACTAAGTGAAAATAGCAGGACACATACGAATAGATAAACTTTGCAAAGTAATTAAATATTTTATCAGTTTAAGTAGTTAAATATCAGATTAAGTTTTATCAGAAGTTGACAGATCATGTTGAGAAGCTCATTTCAGAAATGTGTTAGTTCCATCCTTCCCTCTCTGTAAGGCAGCTAGCACCACCTGGTGAATTATCCAAAGTCAGGTATCAGCTTTAAACTTTGCAATGTATGTCTTCTAAAAACACAGATTGGAGCCATCAAGCAGTCATTCAAATTTGGTGCAAGAATGTGATTTATACTCTAAGGCATTTCTTTCCAACAGCTCTTGAGGAAATTTTGACAATTTTACATTAAATTATTAATAAAAAAAATATAGTTGTCTTTTTTTCATAGCTTGATATTTAATATCTGACAATTCTACTTTTTATTTGATTACTAAACATTTGACAAATAAAATTTCAGTAGGTGAAGGCATTTTACTGTGGATTTCCACACTTGCTGATTGTCTTTTCTCTGCTGTTTGTCCTTGAAAATATAAATAAAATTAGTACAATGAATTGTTTTTTGAATAGAATTAATTTTTAAGTGGAAAAAAAATACATCATTTTCTTTCTTTCCTTAACCCCTACCACATTCTGTTGTCTCATATTAGAGACAAGACCCCCTCCCAACCAGAAGTCAGGACAGAATTTGACTCCAGGAACATCATGACACTTCCAGAATGGACCATATTAGGAAAAATACCCCCTTCCCACCCAGACTTTGGTGCCACAAAGTTCAGAAACAATCCTCCCTTGGAAACCTATAAAATCCCAGGAATTGACTGAGCCAGCATGTAACTCACTCTATCGACTCATAAGCATACTTTCTCATCTTTCAGAGCTCCCCATCCTAGCCTGATTCACTTTCTCTACCTAAATTAAACTTCTGATTGGTTCTTTCAAAAAATTCTGCCTTAGCAAGATCTATACATTTTAAAGCTCACGTTCCTCTTGTAGGATGGACCTGATTGAGGACTGCCACTTCAAGTCCAAGGTGACGTCACTGTTCCCACCTAGCTGGGTTGCCCTAGCAACTCCTGCCTAGCCGGGTTCAGTTCTAGGTCCTTTTGTTTGTCTCTGTGATGCAGTCAGCAATCTGCATCCTGTTATTTCACAAGATTCTATTACTGTTGGACTTCCCTGTGCTATTCCCCCTCCCCTGGTCCTGTCTCTGACTACCTAGCCCTCTTCTATCTCCTCAATTCTATTCTTAATTTTTTGAGAAAACTCCACTGTGGGAAAACATCAGAGGCTGCACCAGTCTGCATTCCCACCAGCAGTGTACTAGAGTTCCCTTTTCTCCATATCCTCACCAGCACTTGTTTGTTGATTTATTGACAGCAGCCATTCTGGCAGGTGCGAGGTGAAACCTCATTGTATTTTTAAGTTACATCTCTCTGATGATTAGTGATGTTGAACATTTTTTTCATATGTCTATTGGCATCTGTATGTCCTCTTAATTGACATGTCTGTTCAGGTCCTTTGCCTATTTTTTAATTGGGTTGTTTGTCATCCTGGTTTTGAGTTGTATGAGTTCTTTGTATATTCTGGAAATTAACCCCTTATCAGATGTATCATTGATGAATACATTATTCTATACAGTGAGTTCCCTTTTAATTTTGTCAATGGTTACTTTTGCTGTACAGAAGCTTTTGAGTTTGACATAGTCCCATTTCTTTGTTTTTCCTTTGTTTCTTTTGCCCTAGGACTGTGGTAGGCAAACTGTGGCTCATGAGCCACATGAGGCTCTTTGGCCCCTTGAGTGTGGCTCTTCCACAAAATACCATGGCCTGGGCAAGTCTATTTTGAAGAAGTGGCATTAGAAGAAGTTTAAATTTTAAAAATTTGGCTTTCAAAAGAAATTTCAATCGTTGTACTGTTGATATTTGGCTCTGTTGACTAATGAGTTTGCCGACCACTGCTCTAGGAGATGTATTGGTTAAAATACTGCTACATGAGATGTCTCAGATTTTACTGCCTATGGTTTATTCTAGGACTTGTATGGTTTCGTGACTTACATTTAAGTCTTATCCATTTTGAGTTTATTCTCGTGTGGTGTAAGTTAGTGGTCTACTTTCATTTTTTTGCATGTACCTGTCCAGTTTTCCAATGCCATTTTTGAAGAGACTATCTTTATTCCTGGTAGAGTTTGGCTAGTGATGCCGGATGTGAAAGAATTCACAACTAAAAGAAGAGATGCAGAGAGGACATGCATTTTACTTTTCAATAGAGGAAAGGGCCAAATATTGCTAGTCAATACAGGGCAGGGAACAAAGAGTGGCCTGCTCTTTTAAGCAGTGGCTATTGCTACATGACAACGAAAGGAGGAAGATTTTCTTGAAGTTGAGAAGATCCTGGGGATTTGTCTTGAAAAGTTACAGTTTGTTTGCTTTCCAGGACACAATCTGGCTGATCTCTTAGGGAGATGTATTAGTACTTTTCCCAATCCTGTAAAACATGCTTAGAGCAAAAGTTATAAAGAGTTCAAAAGGGAGATCTGTTTGAAGGGGAAAGGAGAAAGGAGAAAGGAACTTTCTACTAACTAGAGACTCCTTGGAGTGAATTATCCCTGAGTTGTGAAAACAACAGGGAGAAGGGGATGCAAGAATGTATCCTTGAGAGTAGGTAATCTTGTCCTGCAGTTTGAACAGAGGTTGTTTGAATCAGAGGAGCCACCAATCTTGGGATTTAATTACCAGTGCTTCTTATAAATTGTGGAAAGACACAACAAAGAAAATGAGAGGCCTTTTTCCGGTCCATACAACTCCATTATACACTCTTGCCTTCTTTGTCAAATATGAATTGACCATAATGGCATATGTCAGTTTCTGGGGTCTCTGTTCTGTTCCCTTTGTCTCCATGCCTGTTCTTATGCCAGTACCAGGCTGTTTTAATTACAATGGTTTTATAGCATAGTTTGATATCTGGTATTGTGATCCTCCCAACTTTGTTCTTCTTTCTCAAGATTGCTTCCATATAAATTTTGGAAATCTTTGTTCTAGATCTGTGAAATATGCCATCAATATTTCAATAGGGATTATGTTAAATCTAATGATTGTGTTGTTGCCTCATTCCTTTTTATTGCTAAACTATAGGCCTGGTGCACGAAATTCATGCACTTGCGGGGGGGGGGATGTCCCTCAGCCCAGCCTGCACCCTCTCCAATCTGGGACCCCTCAGAGGATGTCTGGCTGCCGGTTTAGGCCCGATTCCATGGTTGCTCCTAACTGCCCTCCCCTGCAGATCTGGTTCCCCCCAAATGCCCTCCTTCCCCTACAGGCCCGGTCGCCCCCAACTGCCTTCCCCTGCAGGCCTGGTCACCCCTAACTGCCCTCCCCTGCAGGCCTGGTTGCCCCTAACTGCCCTCCCCTGCAGGCCTGGCTGCCCCCAACTACTCTCCCCTGCAGGCTATCTTGTGGAGGCCATCTTGTGACCACATGGGAGCGGCCATCTTGTGTGAGGCATGATGGTCAATTTGCATATTACTTCTTTATTATATAGGATAGTAGACCATTGTATAGATGTATCATATTTTTTTAATCATTTACCAATTGATGTAAATTTAGGTGGTTCACACTTTTTGGTTATAATGAATAACAGTCCTATGACCATTCATGTACAAGACTGTGGATATGTATATTTGAATCCTCTTAGGCTCAGAGCTAGATTTATAATATCTTGGTTGTATGATAGTTTTTAGTTTGATTATTCAGGAAACTGAACATTTTGCAAAGTGGCTGCACTATTTTACTTTCTCATCAGTAATACACTAGAATTTCTGTCTATCTCTTCACTAACATTTTTTTTTTCTGATAACCATTCTAGTAGGTGAAAGATTATATCTTATTGTAGTTCTGATTTGCAGTTCTCTGTTGATTAATGATGTTGAGTATCCTACCTAATAAAATAGTAATATGCAAATTGACCGCACCTTCGCTATGTCCAAGCCATGCCCACCAGCCAAAGCCACGCCCACCAGCCAATCAGGATGAGTATGCAAATTACCCAACAAAGATGGCGGTTAATTTGCATACGCTGAGAGAGGGAGGAGTGAAGACTGAAGACAACTTAGAAGGAAGAGGGAGGAAAAGCGGAAAGAAAGGTGGCTGCCAGAGGGAAAGCCGGGGCAGGGCGGAGCGGGGTGGAACGGGGCGGAGCGGGGCAGGAGGCAATGGCGAGCGGGTGCAGGCGCAGTGGCCGCAAAGGTGGCGGCAGCGGCAGCGGCAGCACACGTGGCCGCAACAGCCTCTTGCAGGATTTTCCTGCAAATGGGCTACTAGTTATTTCATAACCTTATGAACATTTGTATATCTTCATTATTGAAATGTCTTCATATTTTTACCCATTACTTTACTGTACTGTTTATTTTATTATTGATATGTAAAAGATTTTTTATCAGATATGTGTTTTATAAATATTGTCTCAGAGTCTATATTTTTGTTTTTCATTTTGCCTTCTGAGTCCTCACCAGCTATGAAATTTATAGTCGAAATCAGCCTCTAACTGTCTATCACTATTTGTATTCCTATTTTTTTTATTCATATGTCATATCATCATCTAACATAGTATAGGTTTTACTTATTTAACTACTTTAATGTCTTTACCTCCTTACTAGAATATAAACTCCAGGAGGAAAACACTTGTTATCTGTGTGGGTTTTTTTTTGTTTGTTTGTTTGTTTGTTTTTGTGCCACTGCTTTGTACTTAACACATCTTAGCCTCTCAATGTAATTGTCATTGGAAAAAAAGGACAATTGTATACAAGAATTTTATGCAAAATAAATGTCCTCAAGGTAATAATTATTCCCTTTGTTAGTTTTGTGAAATAATATTGTCAGATCTCACTGGATATTTGTGTGTATTTCCTTCTGGGAGGCTAACTATTGAGCATTATAACTAAAACTAATGGCCCAGTGCACAAAATTCATGCACATTAAAAGGGGATTTATTGGAGGAAATATGTTAATATTGCTATTTGCCCTTTTTCTATAATAGAAGTATCAGAGATGAAAGAAAATTAGTAAAATTTATATGAAAATCTTCCTCCTGTCAGAGTCTGGGGCTCACCACGGGACCCAGAGTCAAGTCCCCGCCCACCCGTGACACCTCAAAATCATGCAAGACCCAGACCCAGCCAGCCCCATCCTCATTGGGCGAGATCCAGCCCCGGCCAGCCTCACCCTTGTCAAGCCCCGCCGGGCAAGGGGTGCAGCCTCAGGTCTCCTGGCGCACCCTCAGGTCCCCTGGCCCAGCGCCAGGGTGGGGGTTATGGCCTGAGGTCTCCCGGCCTGGCGCCGGGACGGGGGGCACAGCCTGAGGTTCCTTTCAAGCCCCACCGGGCAGGGGGTGAAGCCTCAGGCCCCCTACCCCAGCCCAATGCCACGCAGACTCAGGTCCCTGCTGATTGCTCTTTAAGACTCATTACAGGAATTCAGCCTCCACTGTGGGTGCAGCCATCTTGTGTTACGGAAACCCCACCTCTGCTGTGGGCACCACCATCTTTGTGACGGTGTGATGGCCAATTTGCATATTCCCTCTTTATCAGACAGGATATACACAGATATACCCCACTTTTTAAAAGTTTGCATGACGCCGCTTTACTTTTACAGAAGATCTACATTATAACCTTTCTTATTTAACCCATAAGAAATCTGAAGAGGATTTTCACTTTTACAAAAGAAAGCAAAAATAGCTTTCAGCATTTGTTTTCAAGCAATCTGTTATATAGTCAGCACACACCACAAGCAGCAAGAGTGGCACTGCCAAGCCTCTTCCCCAGGGAACCACAGCAGCAGCTTAGTGTCAAGCACCACAGCATTGCCCTGTGTCTGTGAGTATTGGTGCTTTATCTCAATTTATTTTGTGAATTCCTTCTTTCACTCTATGTTAGTATTTTAGGTTGTATGTGTTATTTGGTATGATTTGGTAGGTTACTTGGGGGGCTGTTGGGAATGTTCAAAATGTTTTCCATGTATTTAATGTTAAATGCTTTTTTACTTTATTCCATTTTGGTTTATGAAGAGTTTTATAGAAATGTTCTACTTTCAGATAGCTTGAAAAACCTGAAGTATCAAATTGTTTTGAATGTATGATTCATTCATAGAAAATTAGAATTTAAAGCAATGCATAAGAACAAGCTGTTTACCTGTATGATTATTTCTGCAGTCCAAGAAATTTTATTACAACTTGCTTTTTAAACTCTTTTTATAGACAGATAAAAATAATCAGTATTCAGTAATGTAAAAAACACCTATAACCTTTTGCCAAGCTTTAGAAAATTAGCATTATTGCCTTGTTTTTATCTTGCAGCTAGTTCTACAACTAAATCAATCTTGAGTTTGTTTTTAACTTTCTGCCTACTTAGGTTTAGAACCAATCTATTATGAATTATCTGAGGTTCTTTCTGGACCTTAAAGTAATCACATCTCTAATGCTTTTGTACAGTAGCTCTTTAATCTTCTTCATAGAGTGGGCAGAATAACTTTACACTTTACTTTTCTAACAAAATGTTTCTTGGATAAGAATTTCAAGTGGGAGAAGAATTGGGTTATCTCATTCAGGTGTATGTGAAATACACTTAAATCCTCCTGCTTATATACACATTAAATAATTTTTGAATTTCTTATATTTATATAATGCATATAAAAATCTATACATTTTAAAATCCATTTTTTTACCAAAAATGAGGAAAATAATTTCTACTTTCTCTATGAAGAAGTTGAAAACAGTAAGTGGGATTTTATTTGTTTACTTGAATTGTTTCCTTTTACTTCTGATAAATGTCAATAAGTCACGTAGACTTTTAATGTTTTAGTTCCTGCCCTTAAAAATGTAGAGGGCAACAATATCTAGTTCACACATTACTGGGGAAATAAAATGAGAAATTTATGCTTGGTGTGCTATACCTTCTAAACTATTGAGCAGTTAATTACATGTTATATATTTCAAAACATGTATTGGAATATTTTGAAACCAGTAGCTTATTGTATTGAGGAGATAGAAGAGGGATAGCTAGTTAGGGATGGGACCCAGGGAGAGAAGGGACCCAGGTAGAGAAGGAAAATAGGGAAGTCCAAGAATAACAGGATGCATCTTACTGACTAGTTGCTAAGGCAACATGGCTGGGCAGAAACCCACCTAGGCAGGAGTTGCTGGGGCAACCCAACTGGGCAGGGAAGAACCAATAGACAGAGAGCTTCCTCCCCTAGACAGAGAGCTTCCACAGGAGAACCAGTCAGAATCCAGCAGGGGATATATATATCCAACAGGAAGGCAGCGTGCTTAGGTGCAACCCACTTGGGTCCCCTCCCTGCTGGAGGGAGTCTGTCTATCTCTCAATAAACTTTGCTTTCGCTTAACGCTTTGTCTGTAAACTCATTCTTCGACTTTGCAAGACAACGAACTCGGACCGAACACTACATCCTGGTATCAGTATCATTGTTTCCTCAATCCACAGCTATAAATGAAGATGGAATGATCATAAAGCTGCACTAAGTTTTATTTCGTTTTCCAATAGCATTGTTTGGTATATATAGTAGAGGAAAGGGGCGGGGATAGAAAGAGAGGGATTAAGGAAAAGAGAGAGAGAAATTAAGAAAGAGGAAGCTTTATTATGTTGCTTGATGATAATCAAAATATTTAAGTGAAAGCAACATTTTATAATAAAACATTTATTCCTCCTTTTCCTCAGATGTTTTGTTTGGTCTCATAATACATTTTTTATTTAACTTGGATCTTAAGTGTCATTATAAAGTCCAAGCCCATTCAATTACTTATGCTACCGTTTCAACCTTTGCTAACACACACACACACACACACACACACACACACACACACACACGCACGGAGGAGTGATAAAACCAAGTTAAGAGTTTAACATTTAATTTGTGTGCAATATTTCAAAATTGTTTCTCTTTATTTTACCAAGTTAAAATGTAATTTCTACAGGTTAGCATAGATAGATAATACTAATAATTTAAGACTTCATTCTAGAAAAAAAATCCAAATTCTATTAAGTAATGTGAACATGGATTTTTCTCTCTTAATGTAATATGCGTTCTAAATGCTTAAAACCATCTTACTCTTACAAATTTAACTAAAATACCCTATATATCATAAAGTTCCTTTGACTTAATGAAAATAGTGTTATTTTCATAAATATCCAGGCAGGCAATATATATTTCAATATGAATAGACAGATGCGTTGTCTTAAAATTGTTTGCTTACAAATTAATTTAAAATTACATGTTTCTCCCTGGCCAGATAGCTCAGTGGGCTGGAGCATAGTCCCAATACACCGAGGTTTTGTGTTCGATCCCTGGTCAGGGCATACACAAACCTATGAATACATAATCAAAGTGGGACAACAAGTCTGTGTTTCTTTCTCTTCCTTCTTCTCTCTAAAATCAGTAAAAGATAAAAATAAATAAAAAGTAAAAAGCTTAAAAAAATAAATAAAAGTAAAATTACATGTTTCTGTAATATGATAGACATAATTATGGCACTACTTAACCAGTCCCCTAGGTCTACAGTTTGCTACACACTTAGTGGATATTTGTTACATATTTTAAATTTCTAATTATCAATTAAAATATTTTAATAATAATTTTCAAAAGTTAAAAAATTATCCAACTGTCTTGAAACTGAATTTTAAAGTAATAAAAAAAATACCATCTCTGTTAAAATTAACTCCAGAACTTAAATGGACTAAATTGTAACTGATCAGAGTAGCATACTGTTATTTTTAAACCAAATAAATTATTCTATAAATCAATTTTTTAAAAAGCATAAAATAGGATGTTTTTCTTTTAAATAATTTACAGTTTTTCTAAAGAAAATTCTCTTATAAAATTAGCTCATGCAGTTTTTACTAATACATCATCAAATTTAAACTTCTGAAGATTTCTAAAATAATGAATATATATTGTACTATATACTCACTGTAATTTCAAAGAAAGTTACATAATTCTGGTCTTTCAGGAAAATTTATCTACTTTTCTATCATATATAATTGACGGTTTTGTTTGTTTTTTATTGAATTTATTTGGGTGGCATTGGTTAATACAACTACACAGGTTTCAGGTTTACAATTCTACAACACATCATCTGTATATTATATTATATGTTTACCACCCCAAGTCAAGTCTCCTTCCATCAGCATTTATCTCCCTTTTGTAAAACAACAGTATGGTGATTGCCACACGGATGGGGTAATGGGGAGAGGTTGATGTTTTTTCAAAAATAGATGTTAGAAAATATTTCAAAGTACATTTTATATATGTACATATATCATATATTTAGCAGATTAATTAAAATGCTGAATATTAATTCTTATAAATCATACTATTAATGACATGATTTATTTCTAAAAATGTGCTTACTATTTTATATTAAATAAAATAAAAAATTTTATGCTAATAACAAAATTACTTTTTAGGAAAACATTTTTAATGAATCAATAAATACTGACTTTATTCATAGAAAATTTTCAAAAATATATAATTCTATTTATAATTATAAGATTATTTTCAAAGAAGAAAATATCCTGTTTTATGTATAGGAAGACAATGTCCTTTTTAAAAACTGATTTCCAGTTGAAAATAATTTAAGATCATCTTTAGGGGGCAGCACCTAACCAGGGAAAGAGGTATTTCAAATCTAAGCAGGAGTTTGAGTATATGTTAGAGATGTTATATCTGCCAGTTAAAACTTGATAGGCTATTAAAATATCACTTATTTACAATTTCAGTATCAGAAGAGGATAAATAACAGCATCTGGTGGCAACTTAAATTTATAACCCAGTTGAAAAATGCACTTCCTTTAACATCATCAGCTGTAAAGGCATATATATTTTTCAGCTATTATTGAAGCAACATGAAACACATTTCTTTACTCCTAGCATGGAGAAACAGAGCAACAGTAATTCATGCTTTAACCACTATATTTTATAGAAAGAAGGGAGGAAGAGATATTTTAATATTTAATTTTCATCATAGCATAAAAACTAAATAGAAGATGCAAATAGAGATATAAAACAAATGAGGCTCTGTCTACATGTTTTTACACTCAAATGATTCTATTAGCATAGAATTTTAAAGCATGGGTCATAGAGCATTTTATTCCATATTGTTTGCATTGAAAATAGAAAACAAAAATGGTAGTTAAAATTGTACAATGAAATATTTTGAATAATTATTAATAATATTCCCACATTAATAAAACAATTGTTCCTTCATTTCATTATTGCAAAAGGGGAAAAGTCTATCTGCATGCAATCACTATTCTCTAAATATTTGAGATAACAGTCTTCTTAAACTTTCCATAGCTAATGACAATCCTTTTTTAGAATAGTTTGCAAACTATTAAGAACAACTAAGACACTTCACAAATTGTATAAACTGGACTATATTAATCTAAGTGCTTAACATTAGAGACTGGGTATGTTATTACTTATTCATTTAAAAATTAATTAATTACACATATAATTAATAAATAATTTAATATCTCACCAGTGGATTATGAACCCACCGCATAAAACAAACCCTTATCCCTTTACCCATTAGAAAAATATTTATTGAACATCTAATTGTGCTAAACATTGATGCACAAAACTTCACAATACAGCATTCTGTCTCATGGAACTACATGAAGCTACTAGTCTTCTCATTTACCTTTAGACAGCATGCCTGTGGTGGGGGTGGGGAAGGAGACGGTTGTTCTGAATGAATATTAACTCCATCAATATTAAACATTATTTTTTAGAACAATGTGATGAATTTTATTTATATAGTCTACTGTAATCTTTAATAATTTAGCTAATTTGGGGTAGTGGAAAAATTATTTTTTACAACATTCTGTGCCTCTTATTGTTATCCATAAAACCACTTAAAAGAATTTAGTACTTTAAAACATGGGTGAATTTAAAAGCTATAAGTATATCTATAAAATTCTAATCACTAACCTGACTAATTGTTCATTTTAATTGGTTTTTACAGATTATTAATTAAAATAATACATGTAATTAGAACAATTATTTAAGGTAATCTATAATAAACTCATTATTTTTGTCCAGTTTTTTAATTTAATTTTAAAACATGTAGTTTTTAGAGCATTACTTTATTATTAGATACAGCATCTATCCCAGTGTAGAGATTTAAGATATAAGACTTTTAGGACTAGTTATTACTGTTAGGCAAAACTTTGCATTCAAATGAGGTACCAGGCATACATGTAAAACTAAGATGAAGATGAAAGGGATTTTTATTAAGACATTTATCTCCTTGAAAAATGTAAAAATCTTGGCCTTGACAGATTCTCAAATTTGTATTAAGTGACAATAAAATACAGATAAGCCTTTTTGTTGTCAAAATATCAATTTTAATGCAATACATGGAAGATCCACTGTGAAGCTTAAATTTGAATTGCATGACCTACTTCAAATTATTAAAGAAGAGCAGAGTATCCTATAAATATAGCTTATGCTTATCTTAAGTAAATGTCTCTACAAATTATGAGGCAGTTTTTGATTTTTTGGTGTGGAATAAAATTTTAGTCAGAAAGTAACATGCTTATTTGTGCTCTTATGTCTGTCTGCAAAGCCAATTTAGTTCTTGTCATATTATTAAATTATATTACTTACCTTAAAGGACTTATCTTGTCATTAATTTTTGAGTTGTGACATTTATACCTTTAGGATTATTTCCCCTAAATTACTAAATGTTGTAAAACATTATTTATCTAAACTGATGAAAATAAGCAAGCTTTTCCTTGTTAAAAATAAAATTTACAGTACCAGGGTGAAAATGAAAGCTGATATTTGATAAATAAACTAGAAGCCTGGTGCATGAATTCATGCACGGGTGGGGTCCGGCTGGCTGGGGGGAGGGGCCGTGGGCAGTTGGCCAGCTGGCCCCGCCCACAATTGGGGGGAGGGGGGCTGATCAGGGATGGGGCCAGCAGGGGGAAGGGGCCACTGGTGGTTGGCTGGCTGGCCCTGCCCCCTGGTCAAATGCCTTGTTGAATTCCCAGTCAAACTCCCAGTCAAGGGGACAATTTTCATATTAGCCTTTTATTATATAGGATACATAAATACATAAATAAATACATGATAAAATTTAAATTATCTATATATATAAAAGACTAGGCGACCAAATGACCAAACAACCGGTCACTATGACGTGCACTGACCACCAGGGGGCAGACACTCAATGCAGGAGCTGCCCCCTGGCGTTCAGTGTCCTCCCACAGGGAGAGTGGGGCTCAGCTGACTGACAGATGCCAGATACTAGGCTCACTGCTGGTAAGCGCAGCTGTGGCGGCAAGAGCCTCTCCTGCCTCCTTGGCAGCACGCTATTGAGCAGGGGCAGCAGCAGGCACAGCAGGGCCTGCACGAGCGGGAGCGGCACAGCGCTTGGCCGCCTGCTACTTTGCACACGACTGCATCCCCCCAGGGGTCCCAGATTGCAAGAGAGCACAGGCCAGGCTAAGGGACCCCACCGGTGCACGAATCCATGAACTGGGCCTCTAGTTTTAAATATAAACACAATATATTTATTAGATAGCTGTACTTTTGTTTCTTTACCTTCTACTTTCCTTTCAATATTATTGATGGCAGATAATTGAAAATAAATCTATTTCTTAGAAACTGACCAGTATCCTGGAATATCAATTAATGTCTTGGTTTTACTTATTGTGGTTTTTTTTATACATAATGAGTTTATTTTTAATCCTGTAAACCAGTATATGAGGAAGCAGTAGCATAATGGTAGTAAGACATATTACTAAACTGACACAATCTTCAAACCACAAGGCATCATTAGTCATAAATTTTGAATGACAGTGAAATAAGCCTATTTTCCACAGAGTGCATTAAAATAAATGAAAGCAAAATTACCTCCAGCCAATGACTCTTAATATTTGTCATCATGGTAAAAATGGAAAGAGCTTGCAATGGTATTTGGATAAACCTGTGCATTGTCTCCCCACTCCGCATTTTTCTATTCCTCTCTCTATGTAATTTTTATTCAACAAATATTTTTAAAAATAGCAATTCTGTAGAATTTTTTTTCATTTTAAAACACTTGATTCTTAGTGGGTCCTTACCTTGACATAACTGGAAAAAAATTCCTCAGTTTGCTAAAGCTTTTTTCTGGTTCTGAAATACCCAAGTTGCATACAAAGACATTTTGGCCTAACTACCAAATAGTGGTATCAATGTTCATTATAATATTCACTCCCCACTTCCTTCATAATCAGGAAATGTTATTGGAAGGTTGTGTGAATGAGATAGTTACATATTGGGATTTGTGAGGAGAAGCTAGTGGGGTCAGGTATAGGTTCATAAGATATGAATATATATTGTCCAAATTAAATGGATAATTATCTATTCTCAAGTATTTCTTCGGCTATTTCTGGAATGTTTGTTTATACATACCTATAAAAAATGGGGAAACCTGCCTGAGAGTAATTGAAATTATATCTAATTATATTCCTGTCCAGCTTGAAAGTTAAAATGCTGTAGTTAATTCTTTTTAAGATAAAAGAAAATAGAGAGAGTCATTATCATTTTGAAATAAGACCAGGGCATAGATGTATAGTGGAAAGAAAACCATTAAGTAGATGAGATCAATAGATGTCAAGCACATGAGGGATTCTTGTGACACCTTAAGAAAAGAAGTGACTTTTAGCTATAGACATAAGGATTTATAAATGTAATCTAAAAACCTTCCCATTTAATTGACAAAGCAAATCTAAAAGCCTGGACTGAAATGAGTATTAGATCATGAATTGCAAAATGTTACTTGTTATCTTAAAAAATATATAATTCCTAAGTATATCCTTGTTTAAGCTGAAATTGAATGTCTCTCCTAAAAATAAAGCATGGTTGTTTTAAAAATATTCTTAATTATTATTTATTCCATATTTTATGTAAGAAAGTAATTACATATGCAACTTTTGACTGTATACATTTATATCATATATCCTTTTAATTACATTCTTCAATTAATGTATAAATATTAACAGTATGTCTTCTTTATTTTGAGCCTATTTGAGTACTTTTATTACACCAATTTTTTAAACCATAGCATTGTTTTCAAGTCATTAATTCTTGAAAAATTATATAATTAATATAGACTATTGAATAGTAACTAATATCCCCTTTCTCTCTGAGCTTGAAACTCCTAATTTGTAAAAAAAGGGGAGTGGACTACATCACAGCTAAAATTACTTCTGTTTCTACAACTACTCATATTTATTAAAGTACTAGAGGCTTGGTGCACAAAATTCGTGCACAGGTAGGGTCCCCAGGCCTGGCAGTGATCAGGGCTGATCTGCAGGATGACTGGTGGGGAAATTGGGAGCCCCCTGCTGGCACCCGCCTTGGCTGGCCTGGGGCCTGCAGGCTAGGGGGAGCTCCTGCATTGAGCATCTGCCCGCTGGTGGTCAGTGTGCATCATAGAGACCGGTTGATTCGCTGTTCAGTCGATTTGCATATTAGGCTTTTATTATATAGGATTCTTCTTTTAGAGATTATAAATTGTTAGGGAATCAATTTTCAGAATAAGTCGGGTATTTTTAGATAGATTGATATTCGTTGACTATTACATCTTAATAACCATAAAATTTTTTGAAAACACAATGACTTCATTAAAATCATTTTTAGGGTTTTTTTTCTGTACAAAAGTAATAAAAATAGTTAAATACAATAGTTATTTATGAAAGACACTAATATAAAGCAGTATATCTCAAATGTTGGTATATTATCATGATATTAAGATAAAAATAAATAGTATGCAAAAAGCTAAATAATGCACTTTGTATTTCACACTGTTTAGGATTTCAGAGAGAATGAACTTAAATGGAGAAAACGTAGGTAATAAATAGAGATTGCCTCTGACATCTTGTGGAGACTTTGATTCCACAAAAACAGATTCTCAGACATAGACAAGTTGAAAAATTTTATATAATATGTAACTTTTGATTGAATATGTATAGATGTGCCCCTTTACATTGATAGGCTTCACCTGTGATTCACAAACCAGGAAATAATGGAAAAGGTAATTGCATAGATTGGACCTGATCTTCATTGATTTCTCTGACTCACTGACTTCCTGATTCACCCAACTTCCCCATTTCTCCATATCTACACTGAAAAAGTCAATATCAGCTGCTGAGTTATAATCCATCCAAACCTTGAAAGTTTGAAAAGCATGTGTTTACTCATGCTAATTAAAAAACAATCTTGATTGTTCATCTTAAATACAACTACTTGGCTAAATAATGAGAGACCATCTCATTCCATGATTTTGGAGGGATAGCATTCAGTCTTACATAATCAAGTATGATGGCTTCTAATAGTTCATCTTTGATCCCCATCATCTGATTTTAATGTCTTCCTTCTATTTCTGATTTGCTGAGAATGTTATGATTGTCTAATTTTCCCACATAATTTTTGCACCTGAGAGCTAAACAAATGTGTATATGTGTTTTAAATCTGTTTGTGTGATAAATTATATGGACTAATTTTCAAAAGTTGAACTATCCCCATATTCCTTAGATGAACCCCACTTGCTTATAAATAATTTATGATAGGATAATATGGATGTATTGTTGAACACTGGATTTTTATGAAATCCTTTTAAACATTTTAAAATTTATTTGGATAGTTAATTGCAGAATAATTTGATTGAGGCTTTAAAAAAATTTTTAAGACAATGCATTTAATATTGCCTTTCCTTTAAAGCTTATCTTAGCTCTTTTATTATGATACTAGAGGCCTGCTGCACAAAATTCGTGCACTGGGGGATGTCCCTCAGCCCAGTCTACACCCTCTCCAATATAGGACCCCTCGGAGGACATCCCTCTCCCAATCCGGGACTGCTGGCTCCTAACCACTCACCTGCCTGCCTGCCTGGTAAGCCCCTAACTGCTTCTGCCTGCCAGCCTGATGACCCCCTAACCACTCCCCTGCCAGCCTGATTGATGTTTAACTGCACTCCTGCCAGCCCAATCACCCCCAACTGCCCTCCCCTGCCAGCCTGGTCACCCCTAACTGCCCTCCCCTGCAGGCCTGGTCCCCCCCAAACTGCCCTCCCCTGCTGGCCATCTTTTGGTGGCCATCTGTGGTGGCCATCTTGTGACAACGTGGGGGTGGCCATCTTGTGACAACATGGAGTGGCCATCTTGTGATGACGTGAGGGTGCAAGGGCATGAGGGTCACTTAGGCTTTTATTAGTATAGATGACCATACTAGAGTCTTCTCCCCATTCATTCAGTGAGGTCTCTACAACCTAACCAACTTTTACTTGAGCCATTTTTCAGTCTAGAGGACCCTAGAAACATATATCACCCTTACAGTTTTTTATCTTATTTGCCTCAATGACTTTCACATTATGTCTGCAGATTAGTATTAAGTCAAATATGCAAAGGGAGTTATGTACATTTCTAATGCTCTTTCTTTACATAGATTTTTCTTTTTTAGGAACTCTGAAAAACAACTTCTAGATGTTTCTGTCTCTCTCTGTTTTTAGTGGCTCAAAACAGTGAAACAAGTAGGCCTTTTTTTGGTTCTTTCTTTCAGATTAGTGTTCTAAAACTTGCCCCCAGACACTGTAGGGTTCACCTAATTCGTATACCTTCTTTCAAATTATAATTCTGTATTATATGTTGTTCAATATCTGAAAAAAAAATTGTTTTATATATATTCTCAGTTCCTTAATTGCTATCAAATAATTCTAAACCATAATATCCAATCTTGGCAGAGCACACAAGTCTACATTGACTAAATTTTAAAATAATCTTAAAATAAAATCATTTGGAGATGCCGAGTTATCCCTTTTTATATTGTTAAATTTAATTGTCTCTTATTTTGTTAAAATTTTTTCTGTCTGTTTCATGACAGTTATGCATCTGCAATTTTTATTTCTGTATTATTTTGTCTAGTTTTGTTGCCAGGGTAATAAAGACAAAAAATTAACTGGATGAGTGATTCTCCCAGCTAAGAACATTTAATCAGTCAGGCTTAGTTCATGTGCCCCTTTCTGATTATTATGAAGTGAGAAAAATATTTAACAATTTTCAACTTTGCTTAATTGAGATGGGTAATTGGGTATCTCTGGTTAGTAAAGTTGAAGAAATTCTATAAAAAACAAATTGAATGCTATTTAGTGAGAATAATTTTGGTAAGCCCCAAATGCTTCATATCAAGGAGTTCATTTTAGTTCATATTTCTCTAATAGTTGTATCATTATCTCATCTCATAATCGTGTAACCTGAGGAAAAAATAAAAAATTATAAAGGCAGCCAATAAGTACCACATAAAATTATGATCATCTTTTAAGTCAAAGAAGGGAACAATGAAGGAGAGAGGATAAATTCCCGCATAAGACAGCAGCCAGGTTTAAGTGGCTGGCAGGGGTCCGTTAATGTCTCCAAAATTATAAAGGAACAGTAAGGAAAGGGACAGAAACCATGGGTTCTTCATATGCTCAATGGTTGACTTGAAGAGGTTGACTTCCAAATTTCCCCGCCAACGCACCAAAACTGAAATGCGGACATTAAACTGGAATGCATGGTGTTCTTCTGGGCAGGATGCAAAGGTAGCTTCCTGGGTCCTTGTCCAGGTGGATTCAAAGAAAGAAGCCATGGACAAAGGTGGTATAGGAAAAGATGGAAATTTATTGGGAAACAAGCACAGACTCCCTCGTGGGGAGGGGGAGAGGCCCACCAAGTCCCTCTTTCTCAAGGTTTATAAAGGCTGCAGTTCTTTGTGTCCTGATATCCCCTCTGACTGGTGACTATACCGGTTTCAGAGCTCAAACCCCACATGGGATTCCCTTCTTTTTCTCCCTTTGTTTTTTTTTTTTTATTCCCTGAGGCCTTTTTCTTTATTCTGTGAATGGGTGGCTTCTTCTCCTTTATTCTGTAAATGTATACCTTTTGGCAGTTCCCTTATTTTGTGAATGTATACCTTCTGCAGCTCCCAGCTTTGCAGCCCTGTGGTTCTTCCCCATGGGCCCCTAATTCCTGAAACTTCCTATTCTTGCCTATTTTACCCCTAGAAACTTCCTTCAAAAGCATGTGTTTATTTTTTTCAAAATATCAGAATCAAGAAATGAATGAAATAAATTACTCAAAATAAGTAAATATAAATATCTATACTTATCATAGGGTAATATGCAAATTGGTCAGGACACCGTCATGTAACAACTGATCAGCAGGCTGCACGCGCTTCAGGCATGGGTGGGAGGGGACTTGCAGCATCAGGGATGGGGGCAGGGACTTGAGCCGCCGGGGACTCAAGGCTACCAACCAGCCCGGCGCCCAGCCGGGGATGTGAGTCTGCCTCATTGGTTCCTCATGTGAAAGGTGAGCTCAGATCCTCATTCATATTCAGTGTAGTGGAGCATGGGAATTGGTTTATAGGATCCAGTCCCACTTGGGGAAATGTTACTACCGTCTGAGAGTAGATGCAAAATGGGGATCATATTTATTCACTCACAGGCTTGCTGTAGAACAGACAGAGTCCCCACCTTCACAGAATTCAGGATGCCCCACGTGCAAACCTAGAATGAAAAGTCAGCAACACCCCACATGGCCAAGAACTAGAAACTGCCCTTTGAAAGGAGCATATGCAACAGAACTGTGAGTCCTGGGAGGGCAAAGTGGAAAGCTGTCCTTGCTGTTAATTTAAGAGTTTAAGGTGCAAACTGGCATCAGAAAGTAGTGGCATAACACTGAGGCCATGCAGTCATGTGGCAACACTGAGACCGTGGGACCCTTGGGACGAGCAGTTTCCGACACCGCGGGAACCCCCTGCCCCCACCCTGGCCTCTGGGCGCTAGTTACAGATGACCACGTGCACACAGATGAGGTCTCTGGGCCTGCAGTGACAGGGTTAGGGGACAGAGGACCTCCTCTCATAAAGTCTCCCCCAGCCCACACAGCATCAGGCTGTGTGGTGCATGCCCGCTGATGGCATCACCAGGTGATGTCACTTAGAGGGGCCGCTCAGGCGGTTTCCCTGAAGAGGGGTGCGCGCCCAGCTCAGAGGCGAGGAGGTACAGGCTTGGGGGCCACACAACTCTCCACAGCCCCTGTAGCACAGCCAGAGCTGAAGCTGCAGGTCCATCTGGCTGTCGCGGGGCCTGGACAGTGCGGTGGCCCCGGCATTGGGGGCGAGTGCTGAGCGCCTGAATCCGGGGAGCTGCCCAGACCCACGGTCCTTCCCAGCTAGACTGCTCCCCTCCTGCATCCCTCACCAAACCCAGGTCTGACCCTCATCCTCCCCACCAGACCCCAGGGGCCCAACCTCCCAAATGGTGACCTTTGACTGCACGCCCTCACCCTAACATTTCAGTCTCAGAACCTAACACCTCCCTTAACCCCCTCACCTCTGATCTAACCTTTAACAGGAGCCATTGCCAACCACATCTCGTCTAGCACCACTCTCCCTGCTCTAGTTCTCCACCTTCCTCCATGGAAGCTGCTATTGCTTCCCGTGAACTCAAACGAAATGGGATTAATCGAAGAAGAATATGTCCAAGCAAAGACCTTGAACTAAAGAAGAAATAAAGTAACTAATATACATGAGAAAAGTTAACTTCAAAGGTAATCAAGTAATTACAAAGGAAAGATACCTGGAACATTTAAAAAAATCACAACATTCAGTACTGGAGAGGGTGTGATGAAACAGACACCTGTTAGCACTGCTCCGGTGTATAGGGGACAGCATTTCTGGAGACAGTTTGACAGGATGTAGCAAATATTCAGACTCCTGGGCTGGATGATTACATTTCCAGGAATTTATCACACATAATAATAAAAAAGTTGGGCCAGATATCATCATCATAATAAAAGGCTACTATGCAAATGGTCATCACGCCATGACACTGTAATGACCAAACAGCAGGAGGCTGCATGCGAGGCAGGCGCGGGTGGGCGGCAACTTGCAGCGTCAGTGGGCGGGGACTTGCGCTGGCCCAGGATGTGAAACTGCCTCCCAGCCCGGCGCTTAGCTGGGGACATGAGGCTGCCTCCCCACCCAGCGCCGGGTCAGGGGACGTGAATAGCAATATTAAAATATTTCCTCTAATTAATGCTCTTTTATGTGCATGAATTTTATGCACCAGGCCACTAGTATAAATATAAATACACATATGAATAGAAAATAAAATTATACGTAGACAATAGTTTCTCCTTATCCACAGCGATACATTACAAGATTCCCATTGTATGCCTGAAACCACAGATAGTGTTAAATCCGCGATATAGTATATATTTTTCCCTATGCATGCATATCTATGATAAAGCTTTGAAACACGTGGCTTTCCCCTGGGCAGGATGCAAAGGTGATTTCCTTCCCAGGTCCTTGTCCAGGTGGATTTGAAGAATGAAGCACAGACTCCCAAGTGGGGAGGAGGTTTCAAGGGAGAGAGACCCCCCTAAGTCCCTCTTTCTAAGGTTTATAAAGGTTGCAGTTCTTTGCGTCCTGACAGCGCCTCTGATTGGTCACTACAGCAGCTTTAAGACTCAAACCCCATGTGTGGTCTCCCTTGTTTTCTCCCCCTCTTGTGGTAGAATTCTCTATTCCCTGTGAAAATCTGTTTCTCTCTTTCTCCCTTTTGTTTTTCTACTCCCTGTGGCTTTCCCCTTAGCTTCTGTGAATGAGTGTCTTCCTCTCCCCTTATTCTGTGAATGTATGCCTTTTGGCAGCTCCCAGCCCCCCAGCTTTGCAGCTCTTCTCCATGGGCCTCCTTTATTTCTATAACTCCCTAAACCTGCCTATTTCACCCCTAAAAACTCCTTTCAGCTTAATTTATAAATTAGTTGCATACTTACCTTTTCACTTAAAGGAAGCATTTTACTGCTTCTATTTGGCATATCCAAATTGCCAGCACCACTACTATAGCACGTTGGGGACTTTAAGTAAAGTAAGGGTCACTTGAACACAAGCAGTATGATGTTGTGACAATTGATCTGATAAAGAGCCAGCTACAAAGTGACTAATAGGTGGGGAGCACATAAGGCCTGGATACCTTGGACAAAAGGATGATTTACATCCCAACAGGGACAAAGCAGGACAGCTCCAGATTTCATCACACTACTCAGAAGGGTGCACAATTTAAAGCTGATGAATTGCTTGCCTTCGAAATTTTACATTTAATATTTCAGACTGTGGTTGACCCTGGGTAACTGAAACTGCAGAAATGTTTACAGCAGATAAGGAAGGACTACTGCATATGTTTGGCTATTCTTTTGTTTTTAAATAATTTGATACTATAAAAAGAGTAGTCAATGTGTTCAAAGGCCAAATTCTTCCCACCTCAAAAATTGTTCTGCTCCAATGCATGGCTCCAGTTATGATGTCTCCCCTTTGCCATTACTCAGGATTCAAAATACTGCAGGGAGTCTGACTCGCTAAGCATGCCACTTTAATGGGAGGTCATCTTGAGATGCTTTTGCTTAAATACAATGCTTCATTTGAGAAATAATACCTCAAATGGTAACCAAGAAGACATTGGGTGAAGCCAGTAAATCCGGGACAGGCAAAAATTACAAATGTCCTCTTTACCTAAACAAAAGGATGTGACACTAATTTAAATATCTAAAACTTAAAATAATGATGAGTGATGTCAGAGCCAAAAGGAAAAGTGTTGGAGAGTATATCTATATCTATACTAATATAAGGGTCCTGGATTAGAGAGGGTGCAGGCCGGGCTGAGCCCCCTCCCCCCCATGCATGAATTTCATGCACTGGGCCTCTAGTTATAGTATACAGATTTATCTATCTATGAAAGAAGAGTTTCTGTTGCCTAAAACAGAAGCTCTACTAGATTCTGAACTATTTTAAGATATATTCTCCAGTTCCCTGGAAATGTTGTACACTGTCTGATAACTCTCACAGAAAATTTGTTTTTTGCTTAATTATGCATAGCTGAATTTTGGTGTTTACAACTGAAGAACTTTAATTAATAATTTTGCGAAAGGCTGCCTTATTCATTGACTTATTACTTTATTTTATACTTATTGTGCTCTTGCTTTTTGCTGATTTATTCCAAGATTTTTTGGGCTATTGGGTGGACAAATCATTATAAACAAAGGTAAATGTTTCCTTTATTGAAGTATCTCAGAGTCTTGTATAAGGTTGTTTGTATACATAGCTTTAAGAATAAGCCTATTTCATTATTTTAAAAATAATTGACTATAACCTCTGACTATGGGAAACCTATTCACATCTTTTAGAAATCTACAATACAGGAGAATAAGCCTTGGTTAATTTGGCCTAAACAAGGAAGTGATAATGCTTAAGATAAGATTTTAGATATTTGTTTTGAGTTAAAAAATTATTATGGAAACAGTTATTATTTATTTAGCTCTGAACATAAATAAGATTTCAAATACCAGCATGTCTTTTGAAAAGAGGGAATGCCTTTTTTGAAAACTGCATTTTATGAAGTTTGATAGATCTACAATTTTGAAACAACTATATTAATCTATTATAAAAATTTTACAATGTAAAATAAAACAATAAACAGAATTTCAAGCCTTCCTATATGTCATCACTCCTATGTCTCATGTTTTTTATTTTCATAGATTAAGGCAATCTTAAATAATACAGATAACATTTTTAAATGTGGAAAACTAAAAAATTATCAGATCACATTTTATCCTATATAAATCCATAATATATTTTTCTTTTAAATATTATGATTAAAGTATAGAAATATATGTATTATGTTGACATATAGTGATCAATATTGATTGTCTAAAAATTTGTGAAATTTTCTTTAACAGTCATGTTTGAATTAGTTTAGACATAATTTAATCTAAATCTATGATGGTTCTCATCATTTCATTTCAACTTTTATAATTATACCTGAATTATAAACATAGCACTTAAAACCTTTGAGTATTTTTGTTCTTTTCTAAAGTGGCAATTTCCTCCAGAATTACTTTTTTTATGAGAAAAGAGCATATGCTTAGTTTTCTCCCAGTATGTTATATAAATCTGACAAACTTGGAAAGCAAAATTCCAAGAATACCACTATTCTAATTATTGTTTTATTTATAGTAACTTGTTTTGAATACATTGGATGATTAAACATATTTTGTCATAAAAGTTATAATGATAAAAAATTTACTATCCTTTGTTCTAGAATATCGAATGCAACCAAAACAGTTGAGAAAAGTTAGATAAAAACCTGGATTCCTATTTTATTGCTATAGTAGCTAACATAATGTCTTGCTTATAATCACAAGGACCACAATTTTTGTTTGCTTTATCTTTTATTAAAATTTATATTTATTGTTGAAAGTATTACAGATGTCCCCTTTTCCCCCCATTGACCTTTTCCCCCCCCACACACCCACCCCTCCCAGGAGCTTATATGTATATAGACAGAGTCCATGGACACAGACAATAGTGTGGTGAAGACCTGGGAAGGACCACAATTTTATTACATAAAATATGTTCTCTTAAAACAAAAAGGCTAAAATCAAGTTATTTACAAATAACATCTTGAAATGTGAATGTTGGCTTTACTAATATGTATCTTGCCAATAGAGCCATTTTTAAAATTAGTTTACAGACTGAAATGATGAAAATGTACAACATTTATGGTCATATCAGTATAAATATAATCATTTCCTTTGAAATATTTTGACATGTATCAAGCCACATTAAGGTAATTTAATGTAAATAATTCAATAATTTCATAAAATTGTAAAATATGTGTATTTTTGTTTCATGGTAGCATTTAAAGTCACTAAATACCAAATTATGCTGAATTTAGCAGTTCTATAATTTGCTCTGCCACATGTGAATGTAGATAACAAAAACATGGCTTATGCACTCAACTTGTCAGTCTTTGTTGATACTGACTTTCTATTTTTTTATAATATACTAGGGGCCTGGTGCATGAAATTTGTGCATGGGAGGGGGGTGTCCCCTCAGCGCAGCATGCACACTGTCCAATCTGGGACCCCTCGGGGGATGTCCGACTGCCCTGGGATCGGGCCTAAACCGGCAGTCAAACATCCCTCTCACAATCCGGGACTGCTGGCTCCTAACTGCTCACCTGTCTGCCTGCTTGATTGCCCCCAACTGCCCCCCCTACTGGCCTGGTTACCCCCAAATGCCACCCCCTGCTTGCCTGGTTGCCCCCAACTGCCCCCCCTGCCAGCCTGGTTGCCCCACACAGCCTGCTGTTCAGTCATTTGATCATCCCTCACTAACCCCCCTGCCAGCCTGGTCACCCCATGCAGTCTGCTGTTTGGTCATTACTGTGAGAGCGTCCTGACCAATTTGCATATTATCCTTTTATTAGTATAGATGTATAGTGATACTGTATTAGTAGTTTTAAGCTGGTCTAGCTCCTTTTTAAATAAGCATTTGATTGTTCTTATAAGAGTCTCTCTCTCTCTCTCTCTCTCTCTCTCTCTCTCTCTCTCTCTCTCTATCTCTCTCTCTCTCTCTCCCAGCATTGTAGTTCTAGTATTACAAACCCTGAGTCAGAACTCTTATTTTTCCCTTATTCAATTTATTTTGGAAAAAGCAAATCTTTGCCTACTTTCAGGAACTCTCATTTGACTCAGAACTGGCCAAACTATATCTTTCTCTTTTTTTTTTTTTTTTTTAAATATATTTTATTGATTTTTTTCACAGAGAGGAAGAGAGAGGGATAGAGAGCTAGAAACATCGATGATAGAGAAACACCAATCAGCTGCCTCCTGCACAACCCCCACCGGGGATGTGCCCGCAACCAACGTACATGCCCTTGACTGGAATCGAACCTGGACCTTTCAGTCCGCAAGCCGACACTCTATCCACTGAGCCAAACCGGTTTCGGCGATCTTTCATTACAGTAGCTATAAGGTACGGACATGAACTAAAAAGCAAGACCTGTTAGCAAATGAGACTCCATGCTAGTAAACTGTTGGAGCAGTTAAGGAAGGTGTTCCATTTTCTGGTGATGTTCTTGGAAGAATGGGAGACATTCTTGGACCTAGTGATACTCATCTTGACACAAGGGAGAGTCTAGCTTAAGTCTTGCCAATACAAAGGATAGGAGAGGCAGTGATGAAGACAGCAGAAGAGGCCCATAAAGATTTTTTTCCCCTGAATCCAATGTTACCAGATGTAGAAAGGTGTTCTTCCCTTGAATTTTTCAGTTACATTGACCAGTAAATTGTCATTTTACTTAAGTCAGTATTAGTTGTACTCTGCCAATTATAATAATTTCATTAAATAACACACCCACATATACCCTTGGTAGTCATGGAAATTGAGATCCCTTCTCTGTCATTTAAGTGCAACCTTTAACTTCTCTCATTTTGTGGTCCTAACATCTACATGCTAGCAAACATATCTTCCTATATAATAAAAGCCTAATATGCTAAATGTCTGGTCATCTGTTGGACCAATCAAAGTTTAATATGCTAATAATATGCTAAGGCCACTCAACTGCTTGCCATGACCTGCACTGACAGCAGGGGGCAGACAGTCAACCAGTCGACCAGTCGCTATCACATGCACTGACCACCAGGGGGCAAACAGTCGACTGGTTGACCGGTCACTATGACATGCACTGACCACCAGGGGGAAGATGCTCTGACCAGTAGGTGAGCTGGCTGCTGGGGTCCAGCCCATTAGGACTGAGCAAGATGGGCCCGACATGCCCTGGAGCCCTCCTGCATCCCTCCCAGGCCCCAATTGTGCACCAGTGAGGTCCCTGAGCCTGTTCTGCACCCTCTCGCAATCCGGTATCCCTTGGGGCATGTTGGATAGCTGGTTTTGGCTCGATCCCACAGGCCAGGCCAAAGGACCCCACTGATGCACGAATTCATGCATAAGTTATATTCTCCCCTGCTGTCAATATCTACCCATGGAGAAGAGCCTCCAATAACATTAATTTTGCTGCCCCTCTCAACTTTCTTGTTTTTTTCTCCAGAGCAGGAGAGAGATAAAAACATCAATGATGAGAGAGAATCATTGATTGGCTGCCTCCTGCAACACCCCCTACCAGGGATCGAGCCTGCAACCCTGGAATCGAACCGTGACCTCTTGGCTCAACCACTGAGCTATGCCAGCTGGGCCCCCTCTAAACTTCTTACAGCCTTGATATATAGAGTATCCTTTAGATCTTTCAGTGGAACATGATCTCTGGTGGGTTTCCTAGTCAAACATAGTATATCCATTTAATTAAGCACACATTTCTGTCATATAGTCCATTCTCTCACCATTGGGGTGATTTTCACATTTTAACTTCACCAAGTTTTGGCTATAACTCCTTTAAGTTTACCAATAGCCTCTTCTTATGGTTCTCATCATGGTGCTAACTGCTTGAACTTAGGAAAGTGCTCTCAAGTCAACAAAATTTTCCTTATCCAATTTTATCTCTCAGTACCCTTGTTAAAAATCCTCACAATCTGGTCCTGTCCCAATTTCTTTCAGTGCTTGTGGGCTAGATCTTGCAGTTATATTTCATCACATAGGATTCTCTACTTCTAGTCAGCACAGCTGAGAACCTTCCCCATGACAATAGCCTTCAATCAGGACAAAACGGAAACTTTTCACCACTATGAAGTCTTTTCACTCATCTGTCTGCTTTTGAGTTTCTGCCACATGCATACAAAGGTAGCTGACTCCCTTGCTATAGGAAGCTCTAAATAAATTGGTTGGTCATCATATATTGCTACAGAATCTCCTTGAAATAGAGATGGCTATTTTATTTCTCAAAACATTTTAAACTTGCCTGGCCTGTGTTGCTCAGTGGTTGCGCATCAACCTATGAACTAGGAGGTCACAGTTCGATTCCAGTCAGGGCACATGCCCAGGTTGCAGACTCGATCCTCAGTGTGTGGCATGCAGGAGGCAGCTGATCAATGTTTCTCTCTCCTCAGTGATATTTCTCTCTCTCTCTCTCCTTCCCCCTTCCTATCTGAAATCAATAAAAATATATTTTAAAAGACAACATTTCAAACTTTCTAATCTTTATTTACAAGGCTCAAAAAACATATTTCTTGTGTGTTCTATCCTAATTTTTTCTAAGTAATATGTAGGCTCATATGGTGCATTTTTTCTTTTTAGCTTTTATTCATTTTTTAATTGATCTTTATTATTGAAAGTTTACAGATGCCCCTTCCTCCCCACTTTGTCCCCTTCTGTCCACCCTCACCTCTACCCCAGGCCTTCACCACACTGTTGTCTGTATCTAGGGTTATGCATATATATGCATATAAGTTTTATTGATTCCAGAGGCCTTTTTCCAAGTTTTAAGGAGAGACTGCCATTTTCACACTAGGTCATGTGAAAGGAATGAAGACTCTGCCTCCCAAAGATGAAGCAGGTTGTGTACCATTGCCTGACTCTAAAAGTAAATACTAGTATTTGTTGCTGCGTGCAGACACAAGGAACAGAGGGCCTGGATTTTCATCTCCCCCACTGTCTAGTTCTGAGGCATTGGGCAAGTTGCTTAACCTTTTTGGTTTTCAGTTTCCATATCTATTTAAGTTGTGACGATTAAATGGCTTAACTCACACAGAGCACTTAACACTGTGTGTCACACAAAATGTTAAGAGGTAAAGAGACAAAAAAAAAAAAAGTAATCCTGCCCCCAGTCTCACAGCTTCATTTGTCCTTCTTGACTTAATTTTCTTTCTCTTAACAATTAATAGTTATGTTAGATTCACCATGACAGCAGCATGTAAACAAGCTGTGAATTTTGCCACGATCTTAATTAAAGTCTCCATGAAAAAAATTTTTTAGGCCTCATAAAACTTGTTAATCTTTTAAACGGCCCATAATCAAAATAATAATATACAAGGCTTCAAGTAGAATGGTAATTGTATTAGGCCATGTAAGTATTTTAAAATTGAGCAGATTAAGGCTCAAATACATTACTTGAAACGCCCAATATCTTGCTATAGTACCTATAGTCTCTATTATCCAACCATCACTTAAAAGAGCTACATAACATAGGAAGATACTTATTATTTGAATATTCAAGTATATTTCTAAAACATTAAGAAAATATTTGTTAAGTGAGGTACAAGCATATATTAATGATATTATTCATTCATGTAGCATTTTATCAGAATAAATTCTAAAACAAGGTTAAAATTTTAAAAGAACAAAATAAAACTTCAGATTTTAAAAGAAAATAACTCTTCTTTTACAGTGTTCACCAAATATAGTGTTAAAAGACAAACAGCCCTGGCCAGGTGGCTCAGTTGGTTGGAGCATCCACCTGTACATTGAAAAGGTTGCAGATTCGATCCCCATTCAGGGTGCAAGTGGGAGGCAACCAATAGATTCAGGTCTCTCTCTGGCTCTCCCATCCTCTCTCTAAAATCAATAAGCATATCCTTGGGTGAGGATTTTTTAAAAAAAAACTAAAAAAAACAACAACAACAAGACAAACTGAAGATATTAAATTTTAAGAGTTTCTTTGAGCAAAAACCCATTTGAATATGGCGTGGTGGGAGCACTGCATTATAGAAAAAAGGCAGAAGCAAAGTAAGGAAATTATTGGTTGACTATAGCTTGAAGTCAACTTTGTTTTTAGTGACTGGTTGACCTTAGATTTTGATTTTGTAACCTTGAGACATTTACAAGCTTACGTTTTGGTTTGCTTATATAGCCCACCGGATCATATAGGCCTCAGTGTAATGGTCACTTTATTTGATTAATTTAGCAGCAGGAAAGAAAACCCTATTTAAAAGTCATTATTATTTGTAAGTCACATGAGTTTAAGCATATATTTACACTTAGAAAGTATTATGTGATATAAATTGACCCAATTAGTAATTGTGGGGAAGTAAAGAATTGCTAACGTTGGCATGAGGGTAGGGGGGAGTGTGAAAGTGATAGATCCCCTGAGAAAGTAATACTCATAAATTTTAAATAAAGTTCGAAGTAAAATCAGAATTTTAGACAAGATCTAGGCATCAATCAAAATAAATGCTAGGAATCCATGACTAGAGATAATAATAGAAAATATAATTGAATGTCACAAAGGAAGATAAGCAAATATGAATAAGAAGCAGAAGATCTTTTGGGGGGAAAAAAACAAGAGATAAAAATAAAACTCTGGAACTATTTCAGAATCTTCCTTTTCAAAGTTACTTAGGGGAACTGGTTAGCCATTTCTGGCAGTGTTTCTCAGAAAGTATGACCAGAATTACTATGACCAGAGCAACAGTGACGTGAAAATGTGTATGGAGACATACCTTCAAAGACAAACAGGAAATCTAAGGTTAGTAATTCTATATATAAAACTATATATTCTAATTTCCCACCCTATTTCATAGGATATGAAATACTTTTTGATTAAAGTTTCTCTCTCAGGCTCAGACACAACACCATACAATGCAATGGAAACAAACAAACAAAAACACTGGTTTGAGGTAATATATGAACTTAGAATAATATAGCTAAGTATCAAGGATATACTAGGAACTCAAAATTTAATTGTTGTTTTGATAATGCATGAATGTGTTGGATTTTGTTTATAGACATAACAAATTAACATTTATATCAGTATATCATCTTCAATAATTATTGGCTATATGCTCTATATCTTTTTATCTGAGAGTTCTCATTGTTCATATGTAGTGATATTTTAATGTGGTCTTACCAAAAAACCCATATTTAATATAAAATCCAATATATATATGGTATTTGAAATAAACATGTATCATAAATATCACATGATCTCAGTCATTTGTGGAATAATAAACTGATGAACAAAAGTAGATCCAGAGACATAGAAACATTGAACAGACCGTCAGACCTCAGAGGGAAGGCAGGGGAAGGTGGGGGGTGAGAGATAAGCCAAAGGACTTGTATCCAAGCATATGAGCATGACCAATGGACACAAACAATAGGTGGGTGGGGGCCTGTGCAGGGGGAGTTGGAGCAGGCAGGGAAGGATAATGGGAAAAAAGGAGACATATGTAAAACTTTCAACAATAAATAATTTAAAATAATAAAATAAGATAGTTATTAGTAAATTATTAAATTGATGAGTACCTAAATAAACAAACAAACTTCTGAAACATGTAATTTTAGAATTATATATCATTTTCCCTGATATTATCATCACAATGTGGGCTTCATATTCAAACTATGTGAGGATTAAATAATACATCTTACTCTTCAAGAGCAAGGCATAATAGGTTATATTGGTTAACAGTAATGGGAGAAAATATTTTTAATTCATTTTTTCTCATATAATGATGAATTTTTTTTCAATTGGTTGATTATATTGGCCTGCAATTCATATATATATATATATTTCAAATGAATGACTTGCTTGATTTTGTCCTATTTGTGCTTTATACCATTTTGTCAATATTTTATAAAATTTTAAAACTAATGAACACTGATTTATGAAAAATAATGTTTTATTAAAACAATAAAACAATTGTTGCCATCGTCAAATATGATTGGAGATTGCATGCTGTTCTCTGAATTTCAACACATTTGTAATTGAATATCTTAGATAATTCCTGTAATAAAGAAAATAAGTTTAAATTTCTTTAATACAATGTTTCTCAAATTTACTGATTATACAATACCTAGTATTATCTCTTAGAATTAATGTTCTAATTTTTGTTTTGATAACAAAAATTTCATATTACTAGATGCAATTTAAGACTTTGATATCAAGTGTAAAAGTTAGCCCTAGTTGGTTTGGCTCAGGGGATAGAACGTCATTGGCCTGTGGACTGAAGGTCCTGGGTTCTATTCTGACCAAGGGCATATACCTCAGTTGCAAGCTCAATCCCTGGTCAGGGCAGGTGCAGGAGGCAACTAATTGTGTCTCTCTCACATTGATGTTTCTTTCTCTCTGTCTCTCACACTCTCTTTAAAAATCAATGGGAAAATATCCTCGGGTGAGGATTAACAAAAAAATTTTAAAGATAAATCCAGCCAGGGAAATACCAAGATGTAAATCATAAATTATGCTCTTGTTCACAAGGAAACAAAATGATGGTTTTTTACAAATCACATAGCCCAGCTTTTTAGCCTTTAGCTTGTGATTTAACATCTCTTCCCTGTGTTTGCTCCTACCTCAAAGAACTGTGAAGCAGAGTAAATGCCAGAGTATACACAAAAAATACAGAAGCATGCCTGGCACAATGTGAATCTAGTAAATTTTGATATTGCTGATGATGAATTCTGAAATATAATTATTTTCTGTGTTCTCTTGGGACCTTGAATGCACAGAGACTTATTGAATCCTACATAAATTAATTTTTTTTAGTATATTTTTGCCATTTTTATTAAGAACTCCAATAATCTATATATATAAAAGCCCAATATGCAAATTGTCCCCATGGGAGTTTGACCAGGAGACTGGGACTCACTATGACGTGCGCTGACCACCAGGGGGTGGCACAGAATGGAAGAAGGACCCGGCTGGCAGCCGGAAGGCCGTGATCTGCCCTGATCACCAGCCAGGCCTAGGGACCCTACCCATGCATGAATTTTGTGCACCGGGTCTCTAGTTTTAGAGGCCCGGTGCACGAAATTCATGCAAGGGGGGTGTCCCCCAGCCCAGCCTGCACCCTCTCCAATCTGGAACCCCTTGAGGGATGTCCGACTGCCCATTTAGGCAGTTGGACATCCCTCTCACAATCCAGGACTGCTGTCGGACATCCCTCTCACAATCCAGGACTGCTGGCTCCCAACTGCTCACCTGCCTGCCTTCCTGATTGCCCCTAACCACTTCTGCTTGCCAGCCTGATCACCCCTAACCACTCCCCTGCCTGACTGATTGATGCCTAACTGCTCCCCTGCCAGCCTATTTGCCCCTAACTGCCCTCCCCTGCTGGCCTGATCGCCCCAACTGCCCTTCCTTGCAGACCTGGTCCCTCCCAACTGCCCTCCCCTGCTGGCCTGATCACCCACAACTGCCCTCCCTTGCAGGCCTGGTCCCTCTGAACTGCCCTCCCCTGCTGGCCATCTTGTGGTGGCCATCTTGTGTCCACATGGGGCAACCATCTTGTGTGTTCGAGTGATGATCAATTTGCATATTACTCTTTTATTAGATAGGATAGAGGCCTAGTGCATGGGTGGGGGCTAGCTGGTTTGCCCTGAAGGGTGTCCCGGATCAGGGTGGGGGTTCCCTTGGGGCGTGGGGTCGCCTGGGCGAGGGGCCTGTGGTCACACCCCCCAGTGACCCAAGTGGAGGCCCTTGTATCTGGGATATATTTATCTTCTACATTTGAAACTTTGTAGCTTGGAGCAGAGCCAAGACTTCTGCTCTCTCCGTGGCTGCAGCCATTTCTGTTGGGATTTATTTACCTTCTATAATTGAAACTTTGTAGCCTTAAGCAGAGGCCTGGGCTGGCAAGGGCAGGCAGAAAGCTTGGCTTCCTTCATTGCCGGGGAAACCCAAGCCTCCCTCCTGCTCTCTGTGTCCTCAACCATCTTGGTTGGGTTTATTTGCATATTTGCTCCTGATTGGCTGGTGGGCGTGGCTTGTGGGTGTAGCAGAGGCATGGTCAATTTGCATATTACTCTTTTATTAGATAGGATGGTAGCCACTGTGTTTTTTAAAATTATTATAATTTTTTGCTTTGTAGTTCACAGCCTGTAAAAGAAGATACTCCCTTACCTTCTGAACAAACGCCGAGTGTTATTCAGACCCCAATTGAACCAAATGAATTTCCTCAGCTTCTGGAAGGCTTCCAAAAGAAGCCTCTGGTCCTGAGGTTCAGCCCCATGTTGGACGGCATTGCCTTTGGAGCTGCCCTGCTGCCCTCCCTGTGGGCTGAGTACAAGATGGGCAGGATGCGGAGCCACGGGATGACAGGTAGCATCTGCTTCCAAATTCTGTCTCAGAATGTAGTATTGGTTTTATAACTAGCAATTGTTTGATAAAAAGATATATTTGGTTTTATAGATATTATATGAAAATTTAAATAATTTTAATCAGAACACTTTTAAATTTCATTAATGATATTCCTTAGTCAACTAACAGCTACCAATGCACCTCCCTCAATGACCAGCATGTACCCTATTTTCATCTGAACTCTTTTTTTTATAATTTTTTTCTTTATTGATTAAGGTATTATATATGTGTCCTTATCGCCCCATTGCCCTCCCAACCTCCTCACTCATGCCCTCACCCCCCTGGTGTCTGTGTCCATTGTTTAGGCTTATATGCATGCATACAAGTCCTTTGGTTGATTTCTCACCCTTACCCCCACCCTCCCCTACCTTCCCTCTGAGGTTTGACGGTCTGATCGATGCTTCTCTGTCTCTCGATCTGTTTTTATTCATCAGTTTATGTTGTTCATTATTTTCCATAAATGAGTGAGATCATGTAATATTTATCTTTCTCTGACTGGATTATTTCACTTAGCATAATGCTCTCCAGTTCCATCCATGCTGTTACAAATGGTAAGAATTCCTTCTTTTTTACTGCAGCATAGTATTCCAATTTGTAGATATACCAGTTTTCTAGTCCACTCATCTGCTGATGGGCACTTAGGCTGTTTCCAAATCTTAGCTATGGTAAATTGTGCTGCTATGAACATAGGGATACATATGTCCTTTCTGATTGGTGTTTCTAGTTTCTTGGGATATATTCCTAGAAGTGTGATTTCTGGGTCAAATGGAAGTTCTATTTTTAGTTTTTTTGAGAAAAATCCATACTGTTCTCCACAGTGGCTGCTACATAAATTAATTTTAAAAGTTTTTTTTTTCTTAAATATTGCTTTAGCAGTAGTGTTTGCTATGTATGGAATAGGCTGATTGATATTTTAATAAAGTTTGGGGATTCATCTTTCTAATATTGTACCCACTCAGCTATATATTGCTTTGCAACTATTCATCTATCTATCTATCCAACCATCTACATTATCTATCCATTTCTATTTTTATAATATAGATGAGTAAGAAATTGAAATGTCTTCACAAAATCAATAACATAGGTTAGTATGCTTGTTGAAACACAGTTTGAAGATAAAGCTAACTACCTGACCTTCCTTTTTAAAAATGTGTCTGCTTATATTTTAAAACTCTTAAGCTTTTACTTGTTTTCCTGTCATGGAGTTAAATAATAAGCTAGCGATTGTTGTTGTAGGAAGAACAAAGTCTACTGTGCCATCAGCCTGGAGAGGAAATCACCTGTGGCTAGTTTGAAGTTTATTCCTGAAATAGATGGGGATCTGTCATCACCTGCCTGATGTGATAGAGGCCCAACAAATCCTTTTATCTCAGCTGTGCTAGTGGGAAGGCCTTTGTTTAATCATGATGAGAAAGGATCCCAGGGTAAAAGGGAAATGGGTTCCCTGCAGAATCGAAGCCTCCAAATGGCCATGAAAAATGTATGCAGGTAAACATCATTTATACAATATTGCTTTATGGCAGATTATAGGGCTCATGTTGTGTACCAAAGACTCCACAAGGGAATCAAGAGGAAAACAGAGTTTTTATATCCTTGGAAGTTTTTCAGGATAACACAGCTAAAACAGTTGCTAGAAGTAATCCCTGAACAGAGTTTGAAATCACATTGCTTTAAAGAACAACAAATGCAACCCAGTCCAATATTTGCTAAAATTTTCCAAAATATGTTTACTTTAGATCATAAAAAATATCTACTCTTTATGACAAGAATGTCTTCACTAAAACTGTGTTCTTTTAAAGAACATTAAATTCCTTTCCATTTAAATATGACATTAATATTAAGGTAATGTTCTAAGAAAAATAGAGTGCAAGTATTTGAAAAATATATTTTCAGAAGACTTATTTTCCCATCTTATGATGCTCATTATTTCATGATTCACCAAATAATGTAAGCAGTGTAATTGCTTTTGGTCACTAGTATAATTATATTGTATAGGTAATGAAAATATCTGTTTGTGTGTGTGTGTGTGTGTGTGTGTGTGTGTGTGTGTGTGTTTTTTCCAATGCATTTACAGAGGTTAGGGCTGATAGGTGACAGTCAAAATTACAATCAACAAAAGGGCTTAAATTATGCAGGGTGAGGTTGAAGGATTATGATGAAAAAAATACAAAGAAAGCACAATTCCTAACATCTATTGCATCAGTGGAATTATGATAAGTAAAATGAACTGTTTTTCTCTGTCTTTCTTTAGTTAATTCCTTCTGTTACTTATTATTTTATAACACATTTATTATTATACAAATAAACAAATTATTTATTAATATCATTATAGTAGCATGTAGACTTGAAAATTACATAAACCAGTCTCTAAATTAAAAAATGCCATAGTAATTTTTAAAAATAGTTTTCATGTGGCTGAGTGTTTGAGCCTTGACCTATGAACCAGGAGGTCATGGTTCGATTCACAGTCAGGGCACATGCTCAGATTGCAGACTCAATCCCCAGTAGGGGGTGAGCAGGAGGCAGCTGATCAATGATCCTCTCTCATCATTGATGTTTCTATCTCTCTCTCCCTCTTCCTTCCTCTCTGAAATCAATAATTTTTTTTTAAATATACAGTTTTCAACACTTAGTATGGAAATTGGGATGAACTCTTTTACAATATTTATTTTGTACACATATAATCATAATTGTTGCTTACACTGAAAAAATACAAAAATATAAAATTAAATCGACCTTATTCTGAACCATAAAGAGATGATACAATAATAAGGATGACAATTTTCTGTATAATGAGACATACCCAAAGAAAGGTCAGTCATTACAATATAAGATCAATACAATTTAATTGAGTGAAAACATGTTTTTCTCAAAGTCAAAACTTGATGTTGATCTTAACTCAAATACAGAGAAATGACAATTGGTCAACAACATGCAATCAATCAATCACTTCAATGCCTTTGAACCCAACCATGAGTCATTCACAAATGTGCCATTTTTGGTTTGAAACAGGACTATAACCAAGCAGTCTCATATTGGTGATGTGAAATGCAATTAGGAGAGGGAAAATCTAAAGGTATTTTTTAAAGAATTAGTCACAAAAGTAAGACACACATTACTAAGAGAAATCTTTGTTTGTTTGTTTGTTAATCCTCACTGAAGGATATTTTTCCATTGACTTTTAGGGAGAGTGGAAGAGAGAGGGAAAGACGGAAAGAAACATCGATGTGAGAGAAACACATCAATTTGTTGTCTCCTGCCCTGACCAGGGCCCAGGCCTGGGAGGAACTTGCAACCAAGGTACACGCCATTGACTGAAATCAAACCTAGGACCTTTTGATCTGCAGGCCAAAGCTCTATCCACTGAGCCAAACTGGGGCTGGGGCTATTTTAAAACATCAAAATTTAACCCTTTGCACTTGCTTGCTTTTTTCTCGATTCCTTTATTCTACTCGAGATTTAATTTTTTAAATACCCCAGATTTTACAAAGCGCAGCAGTAGAATAAAAAACTGGAGTTTCTTTTCATACAAACTTATTTATTTGGATTTTTTTATATTTCAAATTATTGATACATTCAAAGAGTATAAAAAGAGCTGCTACCGATGCTAACCGTGTCAAGTCACACTCGACATCCGAGTGCAAAAGGTTAAAAATAATCAAATAAGAGCTAATATCATAAATGATTCCTGAAAATTATTTAGAAGATGCAAACACACATACAAAGATAATTTGATATGGACATTATGTATAATTTTGCACTACATTTTCTTTCATTTTATTCAAACTTAGCTTTTCATGTTTCAAAGTAAGAAATGCCACATTTTATGGGAAATACATTTTAATGTAAATTTATTCAGGAACTCAAAAGTAGCATTAGAAAATAGCTAAATTATATTAGATTTCCAGAGAGAGGAAAATGGCCACTTAAGAAAAACAATTCACATAAAAATATTAATATATTTAGTATCAAGTAAAAAATTGAATAACACATTAGGACATTTGGAGTATTACATTTTACTTATAATGTCCAGAGATATAGAAGCAAATTTTTTGAAAGCTTCTTACTTTTATAAATTTGGAATGCTTAACATTTTAAAGCAGTAAACATATAAGAACATATACCCAGAGAAATAATCCTGTTTTGACTGCTAACAAAAATCAGTTCATAGCTTCTGATCCACTATGCTCATAACATTTAAAATTTTCCGTGTATGTGAACTCAAGGGTCATACAATTAGAAGAAACATTAGTGATTATCAACCTTCTAGTTTTATATAGACAAGGAAACTGGAACTCAAAGAATTTAGTTGTTGCAAGGTAGAGCAGTGAATTATCGACTCTAGTGATCCTTCTCTCACATATAAGTACTCTTCTTTCTGTTACACACCTAATTACATGACATTACATCCTTTTATTAAGGAAGTAAACCAAAACTTATTTTAAATATCAAGATAAATATTATGGAGACTTATTTAGCAAAATAGTAGATAGCATGCAGATTTTAACCTAGGACTCATAAATTTATTTGTTTCTTAGGCTGCATGTCATTTAAAACTTCTTTCCCATTCTCTATTAACTTCTACTCTTTTGAAGTTACAGATAATTTTTTGTCCTCTCTACTAAAAGACTACATTGATTCTATTTATATATGTTTTATTTTTTATTGTATTATGTAATGTTGGATAAGTATAAAATAGAATACTTCATATTTATGTAAATTTTGAAAAAACATAAAACATACATGTTAAGCCCGCCATCTAACTCAGGAACAATTAAATCAGTCCATTATGAAAATAGTCTCTTTGTGTCTCTCTAATATCTTTTTCCCAAAGACAAATACTTTCCTAAAATTGATGCCTGTCATATCCCTAATATTTTTTATCACTTATATACATATCCTTAACATGTTTTATTTAATTATACTCCTTCTTTTGTAGTTTTAAAAGTTATTTAATACTGTATGTGCCTTTTCTGCATCCAATATTGCTCATCATAAGACATTTAAAATAGAAGTTTAAATCTTTATTTAATTTTATTATTTAAGTAAAAGTTTATTTTAGAAATTATTTTTCTCTAGGATAGTAAGATTTTCCCTTTCACCTTAACATTATAGACTTCACTGAAAAATGTATGTACTTCTTAAAAAATAAAGTAAATTTTCTTACATAATTGAGCTTTTTCTTTAGGAGTAATGAGTATTGTTTTTTCTGCATGTGGTGATATTCTCTACCAATATGTCTTTTTTATTTTGTTGTTGTTAATCCTCACCAAGGATATTTTTCCATTGATTTTTAGAGAGTGGAAGGGAAAGGGAGAGACAGAGAGAGAGAGAGCAAAACATCAATGTGACAGAGACACATCAATTGGCTGCTTCCAGTATGTGCCCCAACGAGGGTGGGGATCAAGCCTGCAACCAAGGTACATGCTCTTGACCAGAATCAAACCCCAGACCCTTCAATCCAAGGGCTGATGCTCTATCCACTGAGCCAAACCAGCTAGGGCCCAGTATGTCTTCTTTAAGTCAATTATCTTTTTCCAAATCCTCATTAAATGGAAAATTGTAACTTCATAATTTGTTTTGTATCTCATTTTTAAAAGTATCTATGAAGTGCAATAAAGCAAACAGCAATAAAACACTATATGCTTGTATTATTAATGTATGAGAATTATGGCTTCTAAATGTATTGGTTGCTTAACAGTATATATTATAAGTAATTGCAGTAATACATAGAGCATTACAATAAACATTTACTAAGTGTTTTGAACAAAGCATAATTCTGGGTATTGCAGAGTAAAAATTTGAATAAGATATAGTATCTGAATTTTAAGAGATCACAATCCACTAAACTATGCAAATACATTCTCTAAAGCATTAAACTTGTCAAATATTAATATTGTTAACTGCCTGAGACAAAATTTATTTTAAAACATTTTGAATAAAATTAGACATTCAATTAAATGACCTCATTAGAGTATCAGTAGCATTAATACAACCTTAATATCTTTAATATTTTATTATGCATGTTATTGTAAATTGTGTAATCATAATCTAAAATGTGTACAAAATTTTTTTTCTAAAAGTGGCATGGCTAAAGCTTGAAAACATTATGTTAAGTATATATTATATGATGTTTTTATATGGAATGTCCATAATAAGCGAGTACATAGAGACATAAATAGTTTTAATGGTTGGTTAGGCCTGGGAGTTAAGGGCATGACAACTAATTGGTACATATTTTCCATTTTGAGTGAATAAAAATATTTTAGAGTTTATTTTGATGATAGTTTCATAGCTCTCTGAATATACCAAAATTCATTGAATTATGTACTATAAATTGATTAATTGCATGATATAAAATATATCAATAAAGCTGTTCATAATTACTCTTTTTATTATTTCCATCATGATAACCTCAAGCAGCTTCCCAAATACCTCATGTGAAATAGGAATGTTTTAAAGTTTTTTAAAGAAATTATTCACACCTCCCCTTTCTTCTTTTCTTATGGTCATCATCACTATCATTATATGTATTTTCCTTGAATTTTACCAATAAGCCCTGTTCATTGTAAGCTTCATTATAAAGAGGAAATTAGTAAAGAAAATTAGCACTTTTGAGTATCTTCAATACAATATATATGATTCTAAAGAATCAGGGACGGCTCAAAAAGCATTAAAATCTTCATTTCTGCTTAGTTCTTGAAATATTTCATTTGCAGTTGAGACATTGTTTTTCAAGTCCCTTAACTTTCCTGTTTACTTTGTAAGATAAGAGATTTTCTGGAGGTATTTATACTTCTCTCTCACCTAATTAGGGGAGGAAATATGCTAATTGACCATCACACTCTCACAAGTTGGTGGCGCCCACAGCCAATAAAGAGGGAATATGCTAATTGACTGTCATGCCCTCACAAGATGGCGGTGCCCACAGCCACAAGATGGCAGCACCCAGTTTCCTCAGCCCCGCTTCATCCAGCCTCAGTCCCCCAGTCTTCTCAGCCCTGCAGGGGAAGGCAGTTGGGGGTGATTGGGCCGGCAGGGGAGGGCAGTTGGAGGCAATCGGGCCAGCAGGGGAAGGCAGTTGGGGGTGATTGGGCCGGCAGGGGAGGGCAGTTGGAGGCAATCGGGCCAGCAGGGGAAGGCAGTTGGGGACGATCATGCCAGCAGGGGAGCAGTTAGGCATCAATAAGGCTGCCAGGGGAGCAGTTAGGGGGCTATCAGGCTGGTATGCAGAGTGGTTAGGGGCAATCAGACAGGCATGCAGGCAAGTGGTTAGGAGCCAGCAGTCCTGGATTGTGAGAGGGATGTCCGACTGCTGGTTTAGGCCCGATCCCTGTGGGCCTAAACCAGCAGTTGGACATCGCCCAAGGGGTCACAGATTGGAGAGGGTGCAGGCTGGGCTGAGGGACACCCCCCCTCCCTGTGCACAAGTTTTGTGCACCAGGCTTCTAGTAGTTCATAAGTGGCTTGAATCTTTTATAATTTGTAAGTAGAATACACGTAAAAGAGATAAAGATGAGCTAAAATACTATAACTAAGAAACTCCCAAAAGGATGGCTTAACAATATAAAAGTTTAATTTTCCCTCTTATATAACTGCCTAGAGATTAATTGTCTAGGCTTGAGGGACAGTTCTTCCTTAAAATGTCTTCTGAGGTTCAAGTTTCTTCTAAGAATTTGCTCTGACATCCTCTAAGGCAGGGATCAACAAACAGATCAGGAGCTAAATCCTGCCTGCTATTTTTTGTTTTTGTTTTTTGGTGTGTGTGTGTGTGTCTAATTGAAGTTTTATTGTAACACAGCTATACTAATTATCATATATATTGTTTATGCCTGCATTTGTGACACAATGCATACATTGTTTTACATGAATGTGCAGCCCTCATAATGGGATTTGAATCTTTATAAGAGGAAGAGAGATGAGACCTTTCACTCTGTAGGCACAAAGTGGTTTTACCTGAGCATACAGTGAATTGTGGGGTGTCTACAAGGCCAGAAAGAGGGCCCTCAAGGATTGGATCTGAAGGAGCCTTGATCTTAGATTTTTCGGTCTCCAAAATTAAAATAAATACATGTCTTTTATTTAAGCCACCAAGTCTATGGATTTTTATTTTTTTTTGTCATAAAACCCAGCTGACTGAGACAGAAAGTTATAGTTATCGTGGGATACTTATTATAATGATACCATATGCCAGTGGTTGGCAAACTGCGGTTCGTGAGCCACATGTGGCTCTTTGGCCCCTTGAGTGTGGCTTTTCCACAAAATACCACGTGCAGGCGTGCACATACAGTGCAATTGAAACTTCGTGGCCCATTCGTAAGGTGACCAGACGTCCCGCTTTTGGCGGGACAGTTTTCGGTGGCCATGTGGCTATTTAGCCAGGATATGAGTTTTATATTATTTTTGTTAATTTTATAATGTTAAACTTTAATAATAACAAATAATTGTTGAGAACTGATTATCGAGAACTGCTTATCAAAGTTCGCATTGTTGATCAGTTGTTAGAATTCGACCACCATTGTTTGGACTTAATGAACAAAGGCATTTTTGGGGATTGGCAACTACGAAAACATTTTGTAACTGTCTCTCAGACGATACACATTGTACTGTGTGCTAGTAAGCTAGTTAAACAAGTGATGTCATTACAAATCAGCTATTCAGATAATTTAGGTAAGTAATTTATTTATTTATTTATTTCATAAACACATAAATTTTCTTGAATTTAGCAGACAGTACTCATATTATTTATATTTTATAGTGGCGGCAAAAAGTCTAGCGCCAGCCTTGAAAGTGACACGACTTACGTTACGGCAAATTCATGACCTTCTAAACAACGACAGCAATCTATTAAAAAAAATTCACTCAAATGAGAAATATGCCAAAGAATAAAATAATACTACAAATAATTTTTTATTTATTATATTTGTAAATTGTACTTATGTTGAAATTTTAAAAAATATATTACAATACTATTTTTGCGTTCTATGAAAATTTTTGTTGCTCCATATAGACCAAATTTTTAATCAAGAACCCCCCCTCCCTCTCCCTCCCTCCCCCATCCCCCCTCCCCCCCTCCCCCCTGCCCTCCCCCAGTCAATGGTGTCCCGCTTTACCAATGTTAAAATCTGGTCACCTTACCAAAGAGCCACATGTTGCTCGCTAGCCGAGGTTTGCCGACCACTGCCATATGCCATACAAAACTATTCTGGAGAGCTTCTAATGGATCAATTCCTTCTGATACAAAAATCTATTTGGACATTAAAAATGGGATGTTTTGTTGAGTGATTAAAAATAGCTCAATAAAGCCACTTCTTTTCTTTATCTTTACACCTCCATTACATACCAAAGCTGAATACAGAGTTCTAGATAGTCATGGGCTCAGAACTGATTTGCTATGTGTTTCTACTGGGACAAGGACATGCCTGATTTGGGCCCTCTTAATTCTTCCCAAAATATTCTGACTATGTGACTAAGATGTGTAGTGCTATTCTGAATGCATAAAGGGCAAATGCAAATGCAGTTTTATGCCTTTTACTCCTTCTGTTTACATAATAGCATCAAAACAGGTTGAGGATTTCTTAGTACAGGTTGTTAAAAGGGCACTCATTGTCTCATTTTTTGACATAACTTTGAATAATTTTATAAAATTAAGGTAACCTTTAGACATCGTTTTATGATTTTAAAACAATTGACCTCATAGCACTGTGAGGAGACAGACCAGCAATTGCTGGTAAATACTGTCATAAAATTAAGGTATTTTCTGTGAAGAAGTGGAAATATTAAGAAAAAAACATGCTTACTATAGTGAGACACATTAGCTGCAATAACAAATGAATTACAGATAACAATTGTTTAAACAAAAGTTCTTTTCTCAATTACACCACAGTCAAATACAAGCTCTAATTCACACAATCAATTAAGAAGCCCCTTTTATTCCATCTAATGGATGCCTAAAGATTTAGAAGTGACATACGTTATTTTTACTTCATTTTATTGGCAGAACTCAGCTAAATAAACAACATAAAAGGGACTGGAATGTGAAATCTATATGTATGTTCTGGAAAAAGAAAGTAGGGAAAAGTAAGCACTGCTTTTGATTTGTTCACTCTATCCTTTTGAACACCATATATCAAATCATTCCTTGCTTTACATATATAAGTAGTCTTCCGGTAAAGTAACATGGAATTTAGTAAATTAAAACAACTATTTAATTTTGCTCACAGTAATGTTTGTCAGAATTTAAGGAGTATCTTAATCTGGAAGTTATTTCTTAGAGTTGTTCCTGTATTTGAAATCAGATGTCAGAAGGACTCAGATGTTAGCTGGAAGCACCTCCCATTTCTAGGGTTGATTGGTCAGGGTGACCTGATGGCTCATCACATGGCTGGTGGTTGATGCTGCTCATCTCAGGCTGTCAGCTGGAATTCCTACATACCATCAAATAGAAAATGATAACACACACTAATATGGGCGATATACCTTTCTCTGAAGATCACAAAATATTTTTATTTTTTATATTAAAAATCATGCATAAGGATGAGAAAAATATGTGAATAACTATGAGGTAATATATATTTTAAAGTTTATATTAATAGATCTATACTAGAAATATTTTCCATTATGAGTCAGTTAAATGGTTAAAATATAAATATGTAGTTTTTTTGCGAGCAATTAATTGAAATGTTTTATTTGTATATATGTGTATATAAGTTTGTGCATTTATTTTTAAAAGTTTAAGTGTGCAGGTTTATGATAATACGCATTGAACTAATGAGTAATCACAGCTCAGCTTGAGATATTAAGAAATGGAACCTATCAGAACCATAGAAGCCTCTCTTTACTGTCTTCACTGTCATTATCACATCCCTAAAAGCAACCAATATTCTCATTAATATTATCTTACAGTGTTTTTGCCTGATTTTTAATTTTACAAAGATGTAAGGATGGAATCATACATACATTTTTAGTATATGATTACTTATATAGTAGGTCCTCGGTTATGTTGGAGATCCATTCCTATGGCGCCATGTAATGTGATTTTTGCCGTAAGTTGGAACCCACCTACATAAGCACCTACGTCACTCACATGGAGCACAAACACAGCAGTAATGAAGTGAAACAGTAAAAAAAAATTAAAAGAAAGATAACAATTCCTGAGCTTTACTTGTGGTAAATAAATAAGAAAAAACATAAAGCACATATGGACATACATCAAAATGATGGAACTTTTTTTTAAATAAATAAATGGGAGATGGCGATGTAACCACGAAACTATGTACATCGAGTCTGACATAACCTGAGGACTGTCTGTATTATGTTATTGTTTTATAACCCATTCATTCATTCATGGTAATAATATAATATTCCATTGTGGTGATGAATCATAAATATTTATTATATATTAACTAGAGGCCTGGTGCACGGATTGGTGCATGGGTGAGGTCTGGCCAGCCAGACTGGGGCCAGGCGGTGGGCGGGGGAGGGGCTGCAGGAAGTTGGCCGGCCGGCCCCACCCTCTGATCAGGCCATTTGGCCAGCTGCAGTGCGCATCATAGCAACTAGTCATTACAGTCGTTACAGTCATTCTGGTCATTCCAGTCACTTGGCTTTTATATATATAGATACACCTTTGGTTTGCTTACAGTTTGGATGCCCACACACATGTGTACAATCACACACATTCATTTTGGATGGGTATGTACAAAGAGTTTAGTTGTCTGGATTTAATAATTACCCCTCAAATTTTTCCAAAATTAATTTTACCAATTTACCAGAAGTATATAACATTTCCATTTGCTTCCCAACTTCTTGGTATCTCGGTATTGTAATATTTTTTAAAATATTTTGTTATTCCGGAGAACTAATTTCTCATTATGGCTTAAATTTCTACTTTCATAATGACCAATTGAGCCTTCACATAAATGTATTAGCCATTTGACTATATTGTTTCATTATGAAGTATTATTCAAGACTGTTCAATTTTTAATTTATGATGTCATTCTTCTGTGTATCAGATGTATAAGAGTACTTTGGATGGATAGAGCAAAAAAGAAAGAAAAAAGAGAAAAAACTCATGAACACTGACAACAGTGTGGTGATTACTAAGGTCAAAGGGATGGTTGGAGGTGGCGGGGGTATAAATGATGATGGATGGAGACTTGACTTGGGGTGGTGAACACACAATACAGAAGATGTATTATAGAATTGTGCACCTGAAACCTGTATAATTGTATTAACCAATGTCATCCCAATAAATTCAATTAAAAAATAAAATAAATACATAAATATCCTCAATATAATTAATTTAAAATATATGCATTACACATACATTTTCTCCCTCAGTGTTTTGGCTCTGCTTTTTTAAAATTTCTTTTTATTGTTGAAAGTATTACAGATGTCCCTTTTTTTTTTTCCCATTGACCCCCTCCACCTCACATGTGTCCTCCCCCTTCCCCCAGCCTTCACCACACTATTGTGTGTCCATGTGTTATGCATATATGCATATAAATTATTTGGTTAATCTCTTCCCACCCACCCACCTTGCCCCTCTGAAATTCATCAGTCTGAAATTCATCAGTCTATTCCAAGCTTCTATGTCTTTGGATTTATTTTGTTCATTAGATTTCACATATAAGTGAGATCATGTGATACTTGTCTTTTTAACTGTCTTATTTCATTTAGCATAATACTCTCCAGGTCCCTCCATTCTGTCTCAAAGCATTTGAGATCCTTCTTTTTACAGTTGCATAGTATTCTAAGGTGTAAATCTACCATAACCTTTTTATCCACTCATCCACCGATGGGTATTTGGGCTGTTTCCAGATCTTAACTATTGTAAATTGTGCTGCTATGAACATAGGGGTGCATATTTTCTTTCTGATTGGTGTTTCAGGATTCTTAGGATGTATTCCTAGAAGTGAGATCACTGGTTCATAGAACCTTTAGCATAATTGAAGGGATTAATGTACTCTATTGACAAAGTCAAGGTTAACTTTAGGTGTGCCACTCTTTCTATGTGGGTTGAAAGGTCTCTGTGTATCTTAAGGTCATAAGAAAATGTTTCTGGCCCTGGCTGGTGTGGCTCAGCATTGGAAGGGTGTGAGTTCATTCTCAGTTCAGACCTAATATATATCATTTCATATTGTTCTAATTAACTAGAAATGTGTTGTCTGAATTTTTTAATTCAATTTTTCTTTGGTTATTGTAGATTACTTCATCATAAAGATGGAAGACATTATTTTATCAACTTTTTCCATACTTAATGTTTGCTTCATTTAATAAAATTTAATTTTTAACTTGCAGCAGAAAGATTAATGAGCCATGACTGCTGTCTGAAAATGTGAAATGAGTGACAGTATTTACTGCTAAAATGGGATCCATAAGCATAAATTATGAGGGAGAGAACAAAGATTATTCTTTAACATTTAATATATAAGTAATACTAAAGTCCACATGGGTTTCTCTTTAGAAAATTTATCAAGTGGGTGGAGAGTAAAGTATGAAATATGAAGCTTATATTTGCAAGGAAATAAGAATGTATGCTCAAAGTTATCATTGTTCTACAAGCTAGAACTGCTGTCAATTCTATATATTGTCAGTAAATTAAAAGTTAAACTATAGTAAATGCAACATATGTTATGTTGCTACTTGGTAAGTATCCATATCTCTAAATTTGCTTAAAATTTTTCCCTGACCAGTGTGGCTCAGTTGATTGAGCATGGGCCCATGCACCAAAAGGCTGCCAATTCAATTCCTGATCAGGGCACATGTTCAGATTGCAGGTTTAGTCCCTGGTAGAGGTTCATGCTGGGGTGTGTGTGGGAGGCAACTGATCCATGTTTCTCTCTCTCTTTCTCACTCATCCTTTCCCTCTCTCTAAAAAATAAATAAATACATATTAAAGAAAAAAAAAAGGATAAATTTGCTTAATATTTTATTAGGGTACTAGAGGCCCAGTGCACAAATTTATGCACCAGTGGGGTCCCTTGGCCTGGCCTACAGGATTGGGCCAAAACTGGCTCTCCCACATCCCCCGAGGGGTCCTGGATTGCGAGAGGGTGCAAGCCAGGCCAAGGGACCCCACCGGTACACGATAAGGGCCAGGGAGGGACGCGGGAGGTTGAACAGCCAGGGAAGGACCACAGGAGGGCTCCAGGGCATGTCCAGCCCATCTCACTCAGTCCTGATTAGCCAGACCCCAGCAGCAAGCTAACCTACCAGTCGGAGCGTCTGCTCCCTGGTGGTCAGTGCATGTCATAGTGAGCAGGTGAGAGACCTTAGCATATCATTAGCATATTATGCTTTGATTGGTTGAATGGACGACCAGATGACTGGCCACTTAGCATATTAGGCTTTTATTATATAGAATTATTATTATAACTAATTAATAATAGTGACTTTTACATTACATAAATGTATTAGGTATTTTGACAAAATTTTAATTTATTCAACAAAATGCAATTAATAAATTGAGTATTGCCTTTGTATAAAGAGACAATAAACATAGTGATTAGGAGTCTTAGAGAGCTGGACTCAATCCAGACCAATGTTTAGATCCTGTTTTAACACTGACTAGATCTATAACTTTGGGCAAAAGTCTCTATACTTCTGGGTTTTGTTCTGTGATTAGGATAGTATCCTAGGTTCTTTATGAAGATTAAATTAGTCACTATTTTTAATATTTCTTTTTACTTTCCCATTAGGGATCTTTTTTGGACCTTTTTCCTAATCCTTCATCATGAAATATTTATGCCACAGATATAATGCATATGACTTTCATGTGTATATATCTAAGGTTTAAAATAAATCTTGGGGAAAAATATGTTCATAATAGTAAGCAAGAGGGATAAAAAGACAAACAGGCAAAAATAAATAAGTATATATGAAACAGTCATTGATATTTTTTTAACTCTCTCATTATTATATTTATCTTAGGTGCTTTTGTGTCTGTAACATAAAACAGAATTCTAAACACAGCTCTCAAACATGCATTAAACTCTGTATTGGTCATAATCCAAAAGATAATTTATGAATTAGGCTTTAGTGTTGAGGATCCCCAGCCCTCCCACCAAAGTCAACATTGTGAGACAGGAAAGGAAAATGTGAATGAGAAATAAATTAAGATAAAGAGGAAACGCTGAAAGATGCCAATAATATTCTAATGGCATGTCCTGGAGGAGAAAATGGAGGGGTAGAGAAGCAATATTCAAAATGGCAATGACAGAATTCTCTAGAATTAAAGTCATAATTCTTCCAAGAAAAGGAGATCACAGAGGCTTAGCCAATAGCAATAACAAATAAATACATGCATGTAAATAAAAATACATTTTCATTAAACTAGCAAACATTAAGAATAGTGAAAAAAATTACAGATATATTAGAGAGAAAAATAGTGTATTTTCAAATAAATTACAGATCATAATAACACAAACTTATTAACAAAACACAACAAAAAGTAATGGGAAAATGGAATGATATCATCAAAAGGATATAAATGATTAGGGGGAATTGATCTACCAAACTAGAATTATGTAGGCAGTCAAATAAACAGCTGAAAATATCAATAAAAATATTATGAGGAGCAGAGGAAATAAGTTTTTGGTGTTAAGCTGCCAGGAATAAGTAACAAGAGATAGACTGACTACATATATAGTAATATAAAAAGTGCCCCCCCCACACACATATACACACAAGTCCACACACACATGATTCTTATACAATTAATTACTGTATTAAAACCTCTCATTTTCAATTAAGGACTTAATGTTTTTAGGAGAGTTTTGGGTTCACAGAAAAACTGAGGGGAAGGTACAGAGATTCCCCATGAACCAGCTGTACTCACACATGCATGCATTCCCCATAAACAATATCCCTCATCAGACTGATGCATAATAATTACAACTGACCCTTCATAATCACTTATAGTCTGTTGTTTACACTACAGTTCGTTCTTGGTGTTTTACCTTCTATGGGTTTTCACAAATGAATAATGACATTTATTCATCATTATGTTATTATAATAAAGTATTTTTACTATTAAAATTGCTCTCTTCTCTCTCATATAGTTGTAATCATACAGCATGTAGCCTTTTAAGATTGTTGTTTTTTTCACTTACTAATATACATTTAGGTACCTCCTGTTTTTATAAGACTTGATAGTTTTATTTCATTTTAATTTTTTGTACTAAATATTTTTTTTCAATCTGGATATACCACTTTATTAATTCTAAACTATATCTTGGTGACATTCAAGTTTGGCAGTTATGAAAAAGCTGCCATTAACATCCATGTGCAGGCTTTATTGTGGACATGATACTGAACACAGGTTCAGCTGCCTGTCACTTTGAAAGCCACTACTCAGAAACAGGTGCTGATGTAAGGGAAGGGTTTATTCAAGTGCCAACAGCTTGAGAAGATGGGGAACTCTCATCCCAAAGACCCTCTTCACATCTCAGTGCAGGCAGAGGTTTTTATAAGGAAGGAGAGGGAAAGCAGAATAAAGAAATCAAGGGGTGATGGTCAGATATGTGTCATCCTGGTTTTCCTCATTCTAGTTTCATGTCATCTTTTTTTCTTTTTTGCAGTTGAAGTTCATCAAATCTTCCAGAGCTGGAATGCCTGAAGGTTAGAGTCTGCTTTATTTGTGTTTAATTCCCAGAATTTTTATACAAACACTAGAGGCCCAGTGCATAAAATTTGTGCATAGGGGGTGGGGGGCCCCTCAGCCCGGCCTTCACCCTCTTGCAATCCGGGACCTTTCAGGGGATGTCCGACTGCCAGTTTAGGCTCCATCCTGGATCACTGCAGATTGGGCCTAAACTGGCAGTTGGACATCCCTCTTGCAATCTGGGACCGCTGGCTCCTAACTGCTCACCTGCCTGCCTGATAACCCCTAACTGCCCCTGCCTGCCTGCCTGATTCGCCCTTAACCACTCTCCTGCCTGCCTGATTGCCCCTAACCACTCGCCTGTGTGCCTGATCATCCCTAACTGCTCCCTGGGGGGCAGGGCCAGCCTGGGAAAGGGGTCATGGTGTTCTGCACTTTCCAACCAGGAATGTTTTAATAGGCAGTCTCCAAAAACTTGAACTGGAAAACCTAAAAGTAGAGTGCTCAGATTTCAAGCATCAGGTGCTATTAGCAGGATTTATATCCCAACTAAACTCTAATTCTGAGCTCTCAATAGTCTGGACAAAGTGCCCTTCACTATCTCCAAAATTTCTTATTTGTCACTATCCCATTTTCCTCCACTTCAAACCAAGGTAACAGACAAAACCTTTAATTCTGATCTTCCTCGCCACAAGGGAACATCAAACCTCAATCGAAATAATTTCCCTCCAGAAGTCAGTCCAAATACTGCGAGACTGAGGACTATAGGGCTGACTATGTACATGCGCAATAACAGGTTCACGTTCTAGCGGTAGGTGCCCAGGCATCCTCCACAATCCCACAATCCTCTGGTCACATACTTCCAGTTTTTCTAGCGCCTCCTTAAGTGGTGTTTCCTTCAGTCGCGTTGCAACGTCCATGGCCTCTAGTTGGAGAGGATTTTTCAGTTCTTTGACATTGATAGCTGTTTGCTATTTGGAATCAGTGAAGTTTGGGGAGCACTGCCGCTGCCATGAACATGTCGGTCCCAAGCGCACTCATGAAACAACTGCCCATTCAGTCCACAGCTGGCACCATCCCAGTTTGCAATGAGAAAGGTTCTGTGCTGAGCCATTTTCCAATCAGATCTTCCTGTTCCTTCCCCAGCACACTCCAAACCTACTCCAGGCTGACCATCCCAACTCCACAGACCCTTAAGACCTTCTCCCCTATTTCTTTGACTTTCCCCCATCAAACTCGCACCCTATCACATTGCCTAGGGGCATCCCTAACCTGTTCCTGGGGGGCAGGCTAGCCTGGGCAAGGGGCTATGGTGTTCTGATCTCTGGTCGTTCAGATCATTCCACTGTTTTGGTCACTGGGCTTTTATTATATAGGATGCTGTTTGTCTATAAGTTACATATTAGCCAGAGTCAACATTTATAGAAAAAAAGTCAAAAGAATGACCGGGGTGGATTATAATAAGTTTTAACTCTTCTTAAGTAAAACCAAGAGTGATTTCTGAATCCTACAGTAAGAATATGTTTAGTTTTGTAGGAAACCACCAGACTTTCTTCAAAAGGGACTGTGCCATTTTGCATTCCCACCAGCAATAACTGAGGTGAGCACCTGTTGCTCCATGACTTACCAGCATTTGGCATTGTCTGTTAGTGATCCAGGTTTTGGCCAATGAAATAAGTGTGCAGTGGTATCTCATTGTTGTTTTAATTTTCATTTTCCTTATGACATAAAATGTGAAGCATGTTTTCATGAGCTTTAATTTGCCATCTTATACAGGTCTTTGCCTTATTTTATTTTATTTTATTTTTTTTTTTGAGAGAGAGAGAGAAAGGGAGGGGGAGAGAGAGACAGAAACATCGATGAGAATATCAATCGACTGCCTTCAGCATGCCGCCTACCAGGAATCAAGCCCACAACCCTGGCATGTGCCCTGACCTGGAAGTGAACCGGCGACCTCTCAGTTCATGGGACAATGCTCAAACAACTGAGACACTGGCGAGGGCATTGGTCTATTTTTTAATCAGGTTGTTTGTTTTCTTACTGTTCTGTTTTAGGTGTTCTTTGCATAATTTGGATAATGGCCTTTTGTCAGATAGGTCTTTTGCAAATACTCTCTCCTAGCCTGTGGCTTGTCTTTTAATTCCCTTTCCATTGTCTCCGAGCAGAAGTTTTTACTTTTAATGAATCTAGAGTATCAATTATTTCTTTCAATATTTCATGCTTTTGGTGTGTCTAAAAGTCATTGCTAAACCCAAGATTATCTAGGTTTACTCCTATGTTATTTTCTAGAATTTTAAAGATTCATATTTTACATTTAGGCCTGTTGTCCATTTTGAGTTAAGTTTTGTGAAAGGTGTAAGGTCTGTGTCTAGATTCTTGTTTACATATGGATCCAAATGTTCCAGCACTATTTGTTAAAAAGAATGTTTTCACTCCAATGTATTATTTTTGCTTCTTTGTCAAATATAAGTTGTCTATATTAATTTGCATATATTTTGGCCTTTCTATTGTGTTTCATCCATCTTTTTGTCTATTAATTTATAAATATCACACCATTTTGATTACTGCAGGTCTACAGCAGCAATTTCCAACCTCTTTTCATTTCATGGAACACTAATTGCTAAAATTCTGCAGCACACCAAAAATATATTACATTTTTTGCCAATTTGAGCAAAAATAGTTATAATTTAGATTCATTCACACTAAAAGTCTATTGTAGTGCTGGCTGTTGTCATTTTTTAAAATTATTTTACAATCTAAAAAAAAAAAAGAAGTCAATACTTCTGACTAAATAGTCAGATATTGCATATTTTAAAGCTTCCCGGACCCCTATGTTCATAGCAGCGTTATTTACAATAGACAAGATCTGGAAACAGCCAAAGTGCCCATCAGTAGATGAGTGGATAAAAAAGCTGTGGTACATTTACACAATGGAATACTACACAGCTATAAAAAAGAAACTCTTTTTTTTTTAACCCTTTGAAACAGCATGGCTGTACCTGGAGGTCATTATGCTCAGGAAAATAAACCAGTCAGAGAAAAACAAATACCATATGATCTCACTCATTTGTGGAATCTAACAAACAAAATAAACTGACAAACAAAATAGAACAAGAGACATGGATACATGGAACAGACTGACAAATGTTAAAGGAGAGGGAATAGGAGGGCTGGACAAAAGGAGGTGAAGAAATTAGCCAAAGAACACATATGTATAACCCATGGACACAGACAACAGTGTAGTAAAGGCCAGGGGAGAGGAGGTAGAGCTGGTTGTAGGTGGGCAAAGGGGAGAATGGGGGACATCTGTAATAGTGTCAACAATAAAAAAGACAATTAGCTATACATAATTTTTACTAAAGAGTGCTGTACATTTTATTACTTGTAAATGGTGTGCTACACATCTTTTACATCAGAAACTTTATAATAAACTTATGTATGTAAAAACAAAATCTTGCATCATACTGGTTGAAAATCGCTTCTCTATATTAATTCTTTAAGCTGGGTAGGATCATTTCCCCATTTGTTCTTCTCCTTCAATATTGTGTTGACTATTCTGGGTTGTTTGCCTCCTTATATAAACTTTAGAAACAGTTTGTTGATTTCCACAAACTTACTAGAATTTTGATTGAGGTTACATTGAATCTGTAGATCATGTTAGGAAGAATTAACATCTTGACAATTTTGAGGCTTCCTATTCATGAATATGAAATATCTCTTCTTACACATAATTATGTTTTGATCTTGTTCAGCAGCATTGTGTAGTATTCTTCATTTTGACCTTGTACACATGTAGTTAGATTTATACCTAAGTAATTAATTTGGGGGGAGGTGGTAACATAAATGGCATTATATTTTGCATTTCAAATTTCACTTGTTCATTTATGGAATATAGAAAAACAATTGACTCTTGTATGTTAACATTGTATCTTGAAACCTTGCTATAATTGCTTCTTAGTTCCTGGAGATCAGGACAGTTTTATTTTTTTCTTTCCCATCTGTATACTTATTTTTTTTTTTATTTACTTGACTTTTTAGATTAGCTAGGACTTTCAGTATGATGTTGAAAAGGCATGGTGAAGTAGGGGACATCCTTGCTCTATACCTGATTTTAGTAGAAAATCTAGTTTTTCACCATGTGATCTTAGTTGTAGGTATTTTGTAGATATTATTTTTTTTGAAAAATATATTCTTATTGATTTTGAGAGAGAGGAGAAGGGAAAGGGATAGATAGAAATAGCAATGAGAGAGAAACATCATTGATCAGCTGCCTCCTGCACACCCCCTTCTGAGGATCAAGTTTGCAACCCAGGCATATGCCCTGATTGGGAACTGAACTGTTATCTCTTGGTTCCTTGGGAGATGCTCAACCAATGAGCAATACCAGCTGGACTATATTCTTTTCTTCTTTTCTTTCTTTTTTTTAAAATATATTTTATTGATTTTCTACAGAGAGGAAGGGAGAGGGAGAGAGAATTAGAAACATCGATGAGAGAGAAACATCGATCAGCTGCTTCCCACACACCCCCTACTGGGGATTGCCAGCAACCAAGGTACATTGACTGGAATCGAACCTGGGACCCTTGAGTCTGCCGGCCAACACGCTATCCACTGAGCCAAACCGGTTCGGGCTGGACTATATTCTTTATCAAGTTGAGCAAATGCCGTCTATTTCTAGTTTACTAAAATTTTTTATCATGAATTTAACTTGCTCAGCTTTTTCTTAGCTCCTTAATTGGAAGCTTAGATTATTGGTTTTAGAACTGTCCTCTTTTCTAATATATGCCTTTAGTATTATAAATTTCCCTTTCTTTGATATCTCAAATAATTTAATAAGTTGTGTTTTCATTTTAATTTAGTTAAAAACATTTTTACATTTCTCTTGACCTTTCTTCTTTGAACTGTGTCTTATTTAAGAGTGTGTTGTTTAACTCCAAGTATTGGGGGGATTTTCCAGCTCTCTTTCTGTTGTCGATTTCTCAATAATTTCAAAGCAGCCATAAGTGATGCTTAACAAAAGCCACTACTTTAATTAAAAATATTCAGGGAGTTCCTTTCTGAGAGTAACTGAAATGCTTGAAAGACCTAGGAAACAAGTACATATTGCATTTTCCAGGTTTTAACCCAATAAATAGCTTTTACTGAATCTAATAAATAGGAAAGCGAGTGCTATTGATATTTAGAAAAGTTTAGTAAATGGGCAGGTGACAGGGTGCTCTACACAGAAAGGAGGGCTAATATTAATACCATAGAAATATTTTCTCTCCTTCCTCTTGATCAAAATATTATATTGCTATGACTCTTTCTAAATCTTTCTGTTAATCAGTACTGATTAATACACTTAAATATAAGCTCAAAATCTAGCCAGTTTGGTTCACAAATGCATTCCCTCAACTCCAAAAATGAATATAAAGTTTTGTTAGACTACTTCAGTAAATTTAAACTAGCAAAACAAAACAAATAATATATAAACATTTCTATGTTTGCTATAACTCTAAGTATTAAATTTTGAAACACCTGTAATAACATGCAAAGGCAAGACAAGGATCACAACTGCAAACTGATTTAAAATGAAGGAATAGTAAATGACATTATCAACTGTTTAAATGTTTCACAGATACGCATATATTATTTTATTAGAAACATATTTTAAATAACATTGCAAGCATAGTGCATCTATTTAGGGAATGCATGTCTTTCCTAATAAAGCAATTAATAATACTTATGTTGGGCATAATGCTCAGTAATTATTAAGAGTATATGCCTTAAATACTCTACTATAATATTCTCATGCATGCTGTTTAAACAACCAAAAAATACCCATTCAAAAAATCATTTCTCTAAATTTATCTAAAATATAAACTTGATATATCACCATTCCTACTTATTACAATCAGGTTCTCTTAAATCAATTAGTGGAATAGAATATATTTTTATTTGCATTTAATTACCAAAAAATTTAAGTGTTACTTTTGCAAGTAGTTCATATTGCTACCAAAATATTTCTTAATAAAGTGTAGAAAAATTTATATAATCCTATATAATAAAGAGATCATATGCAAATTGACCCTCACACCCTCACAAGATGGCTGCCTATGACCAGGCTGGCAGGGGGGTTAGTGAAGGATGACGAAATGACTGAACAGCAGGCTGCATGGGCCAACCATGCCAATGGGGGACTGTGAGGGGTGACCAGGCCAACAGGGAGGGCAGTTGGGGGTGACCAGGCTGGTGAGGGGGGCAGTTAGGGGTGACCAGGCCGGCAGAGGGGGGCAGTTGGGGGCAACCAGGCTGGCGGGGGGGGGGGCAGTAAGAGGTGACCAGGCTGGCAGGGAGGGTAGTTGGGGGTGACCAGGCTGCCAGGGGGGGCAGTGAGGGGTGACCAGGCAGGCAGGCAGGTGAGTGATTAGGAGCCAGTGGTCCAGGATTGTGAGAGGGATGTCCAACTGCCAGTTTAGGCCCAATTCCCAGGATTGGGCCTAAACGGGCAGTCAGACATCCCCCGAGGGGTCCCGGATTGGAGAGGGTGCAGACTGGGCTGAGGGGACCCCCCCCATGCACAAATTTTGTGCACCGGGCCTCTAGTAATAAAATAAAATATAGAAGTTAAATTAAAACATGCCCAAAGGCTATTTATTCATCTTCTTGCCAAACTATTGAATAATTCTATTTCATTTTCATAAATTTAGGAATATTGTATATATAAAAGCTAGTTTTGATAAAACATTGATTTCTGCATTCCCTACTAAATTATACAGAGCTCCTGATTATTTTCTAATGAAATATCTTATTGAAAAAATATTAAATTGGTCACAGTCTTTCCTATAGGAAAAGAGTAATATTTATTTAACATGATACATTCTTTCCATCCCAAAGGAATAGAAGTTAGTGTCGCATTAAAAGTTACTATATTATTTTATATTATTTTTTCTTAACATTAATAGAAGTATATCTTTGTTTATTATTAAAAATAAAAAGCAAATTTTGCCTATTTGGCATGCTAATAACTCTTGATTTAACAAATTAATTTCTATTTCTAGGCTACTGTTATATGTTATCTGAGTTTCTACATTGACTTGTCTTTCAGTCTCCAGTCTTGGCCTCTAATTAATTATATGTACTTTGTAAGAAAAATCTGATCATTTTATTTGCCAAATTAAATTTAATCTTAAACTCCTCTTTTCTATGATACAGTTCAAATATTTAAATAGAAGTTATCAGGACCTGTAATAACTTGCCACTGATTATCTTTTTGCACTCATCTTCTTTATTTTTAAAGTCAAACTCCAAAAATAAAAAAAAATTCTTTTGAATCTTCAATCTTGCAGTAGTTTAATTTGCTGGTAAGCCATCAACCATGCTATTCCATCTGCTTAGGTGAATTTATTTTTTTCATCCTTCTTCTCTTGATTGACATTCTTCAATACTTCAAGTCTCAAGTTAGAAATTACTTGCCAGGAAAACTACTCTTCCTGGTTAGATTCTTGTCCATCCACTTTTTAATATTCTCTGTTTCCTAAATTGCAGTTAGAAAAATATATTGAAATTTCATGTCTTCATCTCTCTAGAGCTTTCTCTCTATCTCTCTTTCTCTTTCCCCCCTCATTCTAAACCAACAACATTTCCTCCTAGAAAAAAATGTGAGCTTGATTGCTATTCTTTTTCCAAAGTAAAGCATAGTGGATCACATAAATTGCATAGATATTTTATTATTCCTTCTTGTATGCCATATCTTTTGTTTTGTGGTAAAGTTTATCTCATTCATCTTCTTAAACTATATTGTATATTGAACCACATCCAGCACGGCCAATGGTGAACCTGAGGAGGGGCAGTGAAGGATTAAAGAAAACAGACAAGAGAATATAGTTGGGGCTAGGTGGATCACTGCACCTGTATGAGGACACAGTGACACCGCCTGTAAACTGAATCTTTATTTTATAGTCAGATCACACAAATCAAAACAAGGGAGTGGTCAAGATATTTACAATGGTCTTGTGAGTTTCAAATCTGCTTCTTTCCTGTTATTGCAATTCTCTGAACTCTATCAAGCTTTGTTTTGGCAGCACTTGCTGTAGCTCCCACAGCCCACATCCCTCAGCTACCTAGGACTACAAGGTCAGACTATAAGGTCAAGCTTAATTGGCTATAATTGTGCTGAGAGGGCTTTGCCTTCCAAGCTGGGACTTGTGTGTGGCTTTGCCACAAGAGGACCGTGCCCTCTCGTCAGTCTGAGGCTTGATCCTGTCCAAACGCTGTAGCCGCTCTCCACAGTATATCTGTGTGTAAAATTATAATTCAATGTTGATTTACTGCTATATCTATATTTCCTACACATTTTGCATATTTGTGTTTTACAAATAGCTTCAAATTAATATATTAGTATCAGTGTATTGTTATATACTATAATAATGTATCATTACTAATCATACTGTATCATTGTATAGTTTTTATGGTATGCCAAACTAGTATTACATTTTTTATTATAGTATTTAAAATTCATGAAGTTTTTAAGCAGAAAAAATATTGTGATTCCTATTTTATATATGAGGAGAATCACATGTAGAGCAAGTAAATGATTTATAAAGAATAAGATAACTATTCATTAGTGGAGATAGAACTCAAACTCTGATGTCCTGATGTAATTTGAAGATTTTTTCATTGACATAGTGTTTCATTATTACTTTTTAACTTCCCTAATATTTGCTATTTAACAATAAATATAATTGGCAATGGAGAGAATCATGTCTTCCTCTTAAGACAATAAAGAAAGGTATTTTATTACCTGGTTTCAGTGAGCAAAGAGGGGGTGATTGAGAGAATGCCAGGTTGTACCTGTTTTATTTTAATTGCTGTATATCTCATGGCATAGTTACCACATTGTAGAGTCCCACTACCATTTTCATTTTATAAAAGTGCTTTTACTTCCATTACCTTATGTGGTTGCACAACATCCTGTGCAGGCACTGGGCCTGTTGAAATGAGAAAAATGATGATAGCACATTTAAACAATTTCCCCAGAACTCCACTGATGGTCATTGGAAATGCTGAGATTAGCCCTTAGACTGCTTAACTCAATTTATAGTGCTCTGTTTTACTGTGCCATACTGTTTCTCTAGCAATTCCATGACAGGAGAGTGAAACTATAAAGAGAAAAATAAAATTACAGTTGAGTTGGGAGATGTACTTTAGACTACTGAATATTTATTTAACTTCTAAACTACTTGACTTTCTTCATAATTTTCTTATTTGTAAATTGTGCATAAAAATATTAAATCCATAGCCTGAAATATATATAGTACTTCTAGCATAGAGTCTTACACATAACAGATTTTCAATAGATACTAATTGTCATTTGATTTATTATTATTATGTTCATCAGTAAAATATAAAAAGTGACTTTTTTTTATAAACTGAAACAAAAGATTTCTGAGATTTTCTTAGCCATGTTTTCTCCTATCTCATTCATTCAAATTCTTTCTCTGCTTTGCACACCCTTTCTACAGTTTTATATATTAGCTTAAAACTTAAGAAAAGAGTAAGTTGTGAAGTGGAAAATAAAGATTTAAAAAAGGAAAATAAGAGCCCGGCCAGCATGGCTCAGTGGTTGAATACCGACCTATGAACCAGATCATCATTGGATTCTTGGTTGGGGTACATGCCCTAGTTGTGGGATCAGTCCCCAGTGTGGGGTGTACAGGAGGCAGCTGACCAATGATTCTCTCTCATCATTGATGTTTCTATCTCTCTCTCCCTCCCCTTCCTCTCTGAAGTCAATAAAAATACATTTGAAAGATAAAAATAAAAAAGGGAAATAAGAGTGGAGATATAATCTATTAAATTTATTGAAATTGCTTTAAAATATTAACAGGTTTTCATTAAAATATGTAGTCACAACTCAACATTTTTGTGTAAAGAACAATTTTGAGCAAATATTGGTCTATTGGTCTTGGCTTAATTTAAAAATGTTTAAAGTTCTATTTTACAAAGACCTTAAATTAAACCCTCTAATTTATATGTAAAATAAGATTTAAGATACACAACTTTTAAAAATTAGAATAGATATTATACTATCTTTTATTGCCAAAATTAATACGGGACCTATGATATTATTATTATATTGGTATTTATTTCTAAGTGTATATACTTTTCAAAGTAGACTGTACAGTGAGAATGGGTAAAAACAAAAATGAGTTTGAAAGGAAAGTTAAATTGTGCAGACACCAAAAGGTAGGCAGAATTTCTAAAAGGTCCCTAATTCCCAAAGGTACCCTGCCCTAATCCCTATAATCTGCTAGTCTGATAAAATGTTACTTTCATGATTATATAGCTACTAGAGGCCCGATGCATGAAAATTCATGCACTCGGGGGACGGGGGAGTCCCTTAGGCTGGCCTGCGCCCTCTCATAGTCTGGGACCCCTCAGGGGATGTCTACCTGCCAGCTTAGGCCAAATCCCTGGGGGATCTGGCCTAAACTGGTAGTCAGACATCCATCTGGCATCCTGGGAGCCCTCGGGGGATATCCAACTAATGGCTTAGGGGGAGCGGGCCTAAGCCGTTAATCGGACATCCTTAGCACTGCTGCCACTGCCACTGCGCTGGCCCGTCATAAGCCAGCTTCTGGCTGAGAGGTGCTCCCTCTGTGTAAGCGCACTGACCACCAGAAGTCTGCTCCCTGGTGGTCAGTGCGCATCATAGCAACCAGTCATTCCTGGTTGTTCCGCCATTAGGTTCAATTTGCATATTACCCTTTTATTATATAGGATATGGATTGTGATGTTATATGAACATTTTATAAAGAGTGTTATGGTGCAAATGCAAAACATTATAAACTGTTGAGCTTTTGAAACAAAATGTATTCAACCATTTATTTAATTTTCAAAATATAAAAAGTATCAAATGTACAGAAAATATAGCATGGATTATGAACAGCCATATAAGCTCTACCTATGTTAAGCACTTGTTAATATTTTGTCATATTTCTCTTTCCTTCATACTTCCTTCTTTCCACTACTTTGAAGTAAGCTGAGGACATTATTACCCTTTATCTATAAATATTTCAGCATGCATTTCCTAAGAACTATATAAAATATATGAACAAGCCATGATCATAGGTAAGAAAATTACTAATCAAAATATATGAATTTTATATTCAGATTTTCTCAACTGACCCACCAATTGTAAATTTTGCATTTGATAGTTCCAGTATCTGGAAGTTCCATGGTTCTGTATTCTATTGCTTGCCAGTCTTTCTGATATGAGTTTCTATGGTCCTATATCTTGGTGTGCTTAATTAACTTTAAAAGTATGCTGGACCCTGTGTTTGCAATTCTAATTGAATTAATAATTTCAGATATAGGGAATTATCTTTGTCTAATAAAGATTTTCCTTTGCTCCTGCCACATGAGATAGGAGGTAATCTGGAATCACCTTTAACCATTTTTTTGTGATTTTCTCTGTTTTCTAGATGACTGAAGCTGTGTTACAGGCTGTTTACCCGTACATCTAATGCTCACATCTTATTTTGCCACCCTTCTGATATTTAGCCCTCTAAAGTCACCCTGTAAATTATGGTGGTTTCTCACATCATCCCCCCCTAGACATTATGGCTGTGATTTGTCTTCCCTCAACTTCCGAATTTCTCATTTTCTTCCAGATATTTGACTTGACAAAGCATTTGTAATATGTTAATCCTTGAAATCTTTCAAATAGATTTTTAATTGTTTTGTTTTCATTTTCTTGATGTTGTCAGGTAAAGTGATCAGCCTTAATAGTGTGGCAAAAATGTTTTATGCATGGTGTTGTTGGCACTTCCTATCAGAACATACATAATGTAAGGTTGTACCACTATTAGGGATACTCAGATTGAATGCCTGATTACTATAGTGACAGATGGTCTCTTTGTTATAAATGTGGGTTTTCTAGTTTTCATTAAATGAAGGGGTGGATCTGAGATACCAAGGCTTCTGTTACTGGTATCAAAAATGAAAAATTCTAATAATAGACTTAGGGTGTCTTGAAATGATTATTGAAGGAGTTTGACTACCCAGAGAAGTTTGCCTATGAAGAAGAGGCAAAAATATTAAAAACTTAAGAATTTTATGTATTTTAAAGTAGAGATTAAATTGATAACTTCAGAGTGGGTTTTTTAATTTAAAACAATTAGTTTACATTCTGCCTCTTTCAACATAAAACAATAATGCGAGTATTGATACACTGCAAAATTGAAGGTATAGTGAATTTCTGAACTTTCTGTTAGTTTTTGATACACTGCAAAATTGAAGGTATAGTGAATTTCTGAACTTTCTGTTAGTTTTTAAAGCCCTGATTGGTTGAAAGGAAATGTATTTTATTATTCTTTTAGATAAGCATGATTTTGTAGTCCTAGAGATTGAAAAAAATGAATTTGTGTAAAAAATTATTAAAATATATATAGTCACCAAAACTAAAATAATTTTTTTTCATTTTAATGATAAGAGACAGAAACATAAATTATGTTCACTATTATTATGTCAGTGAATTACGTAGAGAGATATCCTATGTGTAACTGTATACAGGGATGCTAAATTTAACCTATAATATAACAAAATATATGCTAGAGTAAAGTGCTATATGACTTCCTTATTTTTTTTACCTTTAAAAAAACCCCTAGTATTATATTGACTGAAAATGGAGTTTATCTTTCTAATTTTGAAAAAAAAAGTAATGAAAAATCAAATATTGAGTCATCCTATGCATTCAATTTATTTACATAAAAAATAATTTTAGATTTGGTTTTCAACCCATCACCAATCTGAAATCAATTGTTAGGAGCGATTTTCCAATGCTTTACTTAATTGCAATAAAACTAACTTATTGGAAGGTATGTTTCTGATATTCTTGCTAAGAATGTTCAGAAAAAAACATCATTTAATAGGATTAAAACATCATTGACAAACTCCAAAAGCCATGTTATTTTGTTACTACTTGTGGATTCAATCTATATTTTCATTTATCATTAGAAGTTTCAAAATGACTATTAAAATTATGAACAGGGTAGGGGAACTCCATAAGAGAAAATTGCTAAAAATGGCTAGTATTAAATATCTTAAACACAAACTGATCTATACATATACTTACATCTGACCAATAATACTTTATAACATTAGGTAGTTTTCCCAAGATTTGGCAAAGCAAATAACATTCTTTAAAAATATATTTAATATTATTGCCCAAACACTCTGAATTTGGAAGAAATTTTTGACATTCATTTATAATAGTATTAGAAGAGAATTCTATGAGCTGTGAAATTCCCCTTTGAGCTAAACCCCATTTCCATTCTTCTGGCTATGTTGGTAACTATTGATTAAATCAGGGAATAAAGAGGAAAAACATTGAGGAAAAGCACAACTAATATGGGTAGGAAGATAGGATGTCAAGCAGACAAAATTTTTCTTGTATTTTGATAAGCTTCTTAGTATTAGTAGCACCTGCCCATTTATAACACCACTTAGTAGCACTAATTCCATTCAGAATAGACAACTTCCAAACATCAAGTATCCTATTTCACTGTCATGCATGCTGTGTAAAGTGTTTCACATCATCAGCTGGAACACCTTGCTCTTTCTTATTTGTAATGCAGTTAGATGGGAAAAAAAAAAAAAAGGCGATCTTTGGATAAATGAAAGATAAATTGCTCAGAAATGAGAGAGATGGAAATAAACCATATCATATACTATTTAAAATAACAAAGCTAATATCTATTATTTTGTAGCTGAGTATAGCTTTTTAATTCAATTGCTACATAAGAAAAGCCAATATTTTATTCACTAATTGGTTTTATCTAAAGCAATTCTTTGGAACTCGTATTTTTTATGGGATTTTTGGATTATATTCTAGATGACCATCTATTATTAAACTAATAGAACACTACCTTTGTAATTATGAAACTGTAGTGTGATAAATGAGATTAGTTTTTCTTTTCTCTAAAACTCTCAAATTTGGCCTTTATGTCTACAAATGCCCATACCTAGCATATAGCTGGTGTTATTTGAAGTTCCATGAATCTTTGACTTTTGAAATATTTAAAAGAGTGAATATTAAATGAATATGGTGTAGTTTTATTGGAAATTTTATTATTGATTTCTAATTTAATGTTTTTCAGTAAATGTGAGATATAATGAATATTTTTTAAAACTGTGACTTACTAGATGGGTAATATTTAGTGAATTTTATAAATATTTTTTGTATGTTAGTGAGATGGATTTTCTCTAATTTTTGGTAATAAGCTCCTGAACTTATTCATTAAATATATTTTAATAACTGAAAAATCTATAATTTCACTTATTTTTTAAAAAATATTTTATTGATTTTTTCAGAGAGGAAGGGAGAGGGAGAAAGAGAGAGATAGAAACATCAATGATGAGAGAGAATCATTGATCAGCTGCCTCCTGCACACCCCATACTGGGGATTGAGCCCACAACCCGGGCACATGCCCTTGACTGGAATCCAACCTGGAACCCTTCAGTCTGCAGGCCGGCACTCTACCCCCTGAGACAAACCAGCCAGAGCTTGTGAACATATAATAACAAAACTGCTAGTAGGAGATTATGCTTCAAGGCAACAGCAATGCTAAGGGGATTGATTGTGAATATCATATTTTGTGGGACCAAGTTAATAACAAATATAGGCTCCTGAGCAAGTGCAAGTTCTTAGTGGAAGAAAGCTTCTCCTGTTTAGGCACTTGGAATTCCCACAATGTAAGAACAAATGAAAATGAGCTTACACACAAAGATGGAAACAAAGAGCCACCATTATCAAGAGGCAGCAGGATAATAAAATTTTACAAGTTTATATAGCCACAAAGTTGTCAGGATCACAATCCTGTATAATAAAAGGCTAACATGAAAATTGGCCAAACGGTGAACGACTGGTTGCTATGGCGCACACTGACCAACAGGGGGCAGATGCTTAATGCAAGAGCTGCCCCCTGGTGGTTAGTGCACTCCATAGGGGGAGCACTGCTCAGCCAGAAGCCAGGCTCATGGATGGCAAGCACAGTGGCAGTGGCATGAGCCTCTCTCACCTCTGCAGCAGTGCTAAGGATGTCCTAAGCTGGCAATCGGACATCCCCCGAGGGCTCCAGTACTGCAAGAGAGCATGGGCTGAGGGGACCCCCCCCCCCCCGAATGCACAAATTTCATGTACTTGGCCTCTAGTAAAATATAATTACTTCCAAGGAAATGTTTAAAGAAACAAAAGATGGTAAGCAGCTGTTTCTAATTATAATTATTTGACAAAGAGTTTTTAACAAATAATTAAATTTTTACATTTTACAAATGAAAAATATGAGTTGAATTTTGAAAACTCATTAAAGACCTTGAGCAGTTTTGTTCAATGCAACCAAGAAGGAAATAAGTGGTACTCCCAAAGTTTAATAAGTAAAAGAACACATAAATTAGAAAGAGGAAGAAAATAGAAAAGAGGAATAAAGGGCATAAATATTAAAGAAAACTGGTATACATCTAGTTGGTATAGCCAGAAAGAAAGTACAGAAAGGATTGTGGAAAGATTAGGGTCTAAAGCAATTACATATAAGTATTCTAAAATTGATGGAAGACATGAATGCTTCTAGCAAGAGACACAAAAATAAATCTATATCAAACATTAGAGAAACTTTGTATCATCTAAATTTAATAAGGGCAGACCTAAGCATGTCAAAAATAAAAGACAAAACATTAATTTCAATGACATCAGACATCTTAATATGTATAGATGAAGCCAGACAAAGGTGGAATCTTATCTGCTAAGAAATGAGAAATAATAATTATTGTTGAACTAGAGGCCCAGTGCACAAAATTCATGCATGAGCGAGGGGAGTCCCCTGAGCCCAGCCTGCACCCTCTCCAATCCAGATCCCCTCGGGGGATGTCCCGATCCCAGAGACCAGGCCAAAACCGGCAGTCGGACATCCCTCTCACAATCCGGGACCGCTGGCTCCTAACTGCTCACCTGCCTGCCTTGCCTAATCGTCCCTAACTGCCTCTGTCTGCCGACCTGGTCGCCCCTCACTCCCCCCCCTGCCAGCCTGGTATCCCCTCATGGTCCCCTGTGCTAGCCTGGTTGCCCCCAACTGCCCCCCCCTCCCCCCCCCGCTGGCCTGGTCACACCCAACTTACCTCCCCACATCAGCCTGGTCACCCCTCACTGCCTCCCCTACTGGCCTGGTCGTCCCACGCAACCTGCTGTTAGGTCCTTTGGTCACTCCTCATTGCACCCCCTGCCGACCTGGTCTCCCCACACAGCCTGCTGTTCAGTCATTACTGTGAGGGCATCCTGACCAATTTGCATATTACCCTTTTATTAGTATGGATTATGCACTCAGCAAAATTCTTTTTCATCGATGAGGATAAAATACATTTACATATAAACAAAAACTAAAGGTATTAATCATCAACAAACTTTCACTATAGAAAATTCTAGAGTGTCTTTCATTAAAAAAGACACAAATAACAACAAATCTAAGTAAACAAATTTGTGTAAATAATTTTATGTGCCGAAACCGGTTTGGCTCAGTGGATAGAGCATTGGCCTGCGGACTCAAGGGTCCGAGGTTCGATTCCGGTCAAGGGCATGTACCTTGGTTGTGGGAACATCCCCAGTAGGGGGTGTGCAAGAGGCAGCTGATCGATGTTTCTCTCTCATCGATGTTTCTAACTCTCTATTTCTCTCTCTTCCTCTCTGTAAAAAAAACAATAAAATATTTAAAAAAATAATTTTATGTGCAAAATTATGTATCCATCTACATGGTAAAATATTATTCAGCATTGAGAAGAAATGAGCTATCAAGCCAGGAAAACACATGGAGAAAACTTAAATTTATGTTATTAAGTGAAACAAACCAACCTAGAAAGGCTACATATGGTCTGATCCTAATTATATGACATTTTGAAAAAGGTAAAACTATGGATATTGTGAAAAATAAATAAATACTCAGTATTTTCCAGGAGTTAGAGAGGAAAGAGAGATGAATAGGTAAAGCACGAAGGAATTTTGGGGGCAGTGAAAATACTTAATATGATACCATTATGAGAGATAATATGTCATTCATTTGTCCACACCCATGGAATGTGCAACACTGAGAGTGAACTCTAAGAAAAACTATGGACTTTAGGTGATTATGACATGTGAATGGAGATTCACCAATTGTAACAAATTCATCACCCAGTGGGGGATGTTGATAATGGAGAAGGCTGTGCATGTCTGGAGACAAGGGGTTTATGGGAAATCTCTGCACCTTCTGATCAAGATTGATGTGAACTTAAAATTACTCTAAACAATCTTTTAAGAAAGGCTTTAGCCCTAGCCAGGCCCTGGTTGGGGCTCATGAAGGATACAAAAATTGATGTGTTTCTCTCACATCGATATTTCTGTCTTTCCCTTTCTCTTCCACTCTATTTACAAATCAATGGGAAAATATCTTCAGGTGAGGATTTTTAAAAAAAGAAAGAAACTCTTTAAAGGCCTAGCTGGCATGGCTTAGTGGTTGAACATTGACCTATGAACCAGGAGGTCATGCATGGTTTGATTTCTCGTTAGGGCATATGCCTGGCTTGAAGACTCAATCCCCAGTAGAGGGTGTGCAGGAGGCAGCCAATCAATGATTCTCTCTCACTGATGTTTTTATCTCTCTCTCCCTCTCCCTTCTTTTTTGAAATCAACAAAAAATATCTTTTAAAAAATATTTTAATTTAGATTTTCAATATTCATTTCAAGTTTCAAAATCATAAAGATGGCAATTATCCTCTAAATGATGTAGATTCACTGAAGCTTTTTAATCAAATACTACCTTCTCCAGGAGGCTGTGCAAGAATGAGGGTTTTCTGTATGTGGCATATAACTTTTACAGTTTGTTTCAGACACTCTGGATGTGGAAATGCTTCTGGATGGATTGTTAACAAGTTGCCCGCAGTTATTTGTGTCTTTTTTAATGATTTCCTTTACCAATGTTACTGAAGTCCTTGCTACCATCTGTGACTGCTGAACACCTATTGGGGCAGACTAGGTTTTGAGTGACCTCATGGGCATTGCAGAGTTTATCATCTATATTCCAGCTGGTGCTGACAGTATGCCCTGTAAAGACAAATATTGATGAGTCCTGAATATTTTAAGCATGAGATAAACATCAATCTACTGATGTTTATGTGGACTGTAGATTGTTGAGACCATTCTGATACCAGCCCATGAATAAAGGAACTTAGTGTCTGTTGTTTATTACTGCCTCTCCAGTAATTATACAATTATGCAAAGAGTTTGGAGAGTATAAAGAATAAATGTATAAAATTCCACCTGCTTCTCATAACCAAGGTGACTTTAAGTGGTTATCTAGAAATATAATAAATATTCTTAAGACACTTTTTTTTTTTTTACCTAATCAAGTTAGGAAGCTTTGTTTAAATATACAAAACTCTAAATTTGCATTGATATACATTTCTTTAACAGGATAAAGGCAAAAATAATAATGTTTTCTATTATCTTTTATATACAATCTAGAATTTGATATTTTTGTGCTTAAGTGTAGAGTGTCAACATTTATAGTAGGAAAAACTAAAAGAGCCCAGAAAAAAATAATAAAGGTGTCATCCGCATTATTTTCTTTCTTTTGGTGAGGCTTCAACCCTCCACAATAGATGAGAGTTTTTATACAGAGGGTTTTAGAGGACACAATGGGAGTTGCTGTGATTTCTGAGTTTATACAATATTAGTGAAACCTTGACCAGCTTAGCTCTCATGCTGTGGCATTTATGTGGCCAATACACTCTTAACCCTTTGCACTCGCTTGCTTTTTTCTCGATTGCTTTATTCTACTCGGGATTTAATTTTTTAAATACCCCAGATTTTACAAAGCGCGGCAATAGAATAAAAAACTGGAGTTTCTTTTCATACAAACTTATTTATTTGGATGTTTTTATATTTCAAATTATTGATACATTCAATAACCGTCACACTCAACATCCGAGTGCAAAAGGTTAAAAATCTGTAGAAACAGGTTGACAACAGTTTGATAGTACCTCTGTTTCTGCTTTCTACCTCTGTGAGCTGCTTTTTCTAAGCACTTAATCACTGAGAGGCTGTGTGATATGCATTCACTTGTACCCTGTCATTTAAATGTTACCATTGCATGAAGGACAGATGATGTTATCCCCATCTTACAAATTAGTACATCAGAGCTAGGATGGTTTAAAAACATAGCCCAAGGTGACACAGCTAGCAGAGGCTATTTGCATTATTTGAACTGAGATCTACTTGATTACAAAGCTTGTGTCATTAATCATTGGGCTGAATTTACTTTTAGAGTATATGGCTGCCTGTCTGTTTGAAGCCATCTTTATTTTAACTTTTGATTCTCGGCCATATTTTTATCTCACCACTTTAAAATGGCTACATGGTATATTTTTGTATAACCTATTATTCCAGGAGAGTTCAAATGCTTTAAGAAGGCAGCTGATCAATGATTTTCTCTCATCATTGATGTTTCTATCTCTCTCTCTCCCCTCTCCCTTCCTCTCTGAAATCAATAAAAATATATTTTTTAAATAAATAAATTTTATTTAAAAAATAAATTACAAATGCACTGCACTGCATTTGTTGCTCAAGTTTTCAAAAGGCCAAAATCAAAATGTTAGTCAGTATGGATTTTTATTTAGAGGCTCTGGGGAAGAATCCGTTTCTAAGATCATTCAGGTTAATGTTAGGAGCATGTTACTTGTGTTGGTAGCGTGAGCTGCCTGTTTCCTTGATGACTATCCGAAGGCTTAGAGGCCTCATGTATTCCTAGTCACATGTTCTATCTTCACCAAACATAAGGCCTTCTCATGTTTTGAATCTCTCACTTCTTTTAAAAGACTCATGTGATTAGAGTAGTAATAAACTTTCTTTTAATTAATGCAAAGTCAACCAAGTAGTAACCTTAATCACAGTTGAAAAATATAATTTTCCATGAAATATAATCACAAGTATGCTATTTCATTAAAGTCACAGTCCTGGGATTATACTGAGAAATCTTGAGACATCATTTTTGGATTATGCCTACCATGTTTTAGATCAGTTATAATTTGAAGATTTTTTTCAATAGTATGTGACTTGAATTCTTAAATTAATTTGAGTAAGCTCTATTAATGAGTCCTAGCCGGTTTGGCTTAGTGGATAGAGTGTCGACCTGCAGACCAAAGGATCCCGGGTTTGATTCCAGTCAAGGGCACGTACCTCATTTGCAGCCTCCTCCCTGGCCACAGGAGGAGCGCTGCTCAGCCAGAAGCCAGCTCACAGCTGGAAAGTGCAGCAGCGGTGGTGGGATGCCCCGAGAGCTCCCGGACTGAGAGAGGGCACAGGCCAGGCTGAGGGAAATCCCCATCGAGTGCACAAATTTCATGTACCAGGCCTCTAGTAATATTATAATACTCTTTCATCATATATCTGTCATTAGAGTCTGGCACTCTTCTAAATAAACCCAATGAGGTAAATACTCTTCCAAATACTTACTTTGCACGTTAAGAAACAGAAAGTTTTATTAAAACTTAGGTAATATGCGATGTGTGGAATTTACAATATAGTTTTCTAGTTTGGGAGCTAATTCTGCAAATGCTTTCAGATTCATGCTTATTTCTGGCATTTTATTTTGTGTTTGGTAATAGTTTCTATTCTTCATTTTTCAAAATTACCCTGCTAGCCATCAAATTGTTTGGATTTATTTCCCTACTAAAGGTTTGAGAATAAATTATATTTCTAATCTATGATAGTTAAGTTAATATTTTAAATACATACTTTCCACAAAAGAATTCCCAATGATTTGTTTTCTCTGCCACAATATTGTCATTCAAGTATTTACTTTTAACTTTTTTTCCTCTCTCTTTTTAATTCCCATCCATGTAGATGAGGATGTCATCTTTGTAGCATATGGACTCACTGGGTATCTCAGTATCAGCTCCTGCCCAGAGCCAACTCAAGGCTGTTTGTTACAACAAGCTAGGCTTTAAAATTTATGAGATTTTTGGGTTTTGGTCTGTTTTGTAAATAATCCCAGGAATGCCCTTTCTCTCAGTACCCCAATTGAGCTATTGCTACAGCTCAGGATTATTTGAATTTCAAAAATATTTTTGTTTGGTCTTTGAATAGTTGATTGCTTTTAAGTTCAATTTTACATTACAAAGAAGTCATATTTTTATATTATTTCTAGGAATTTAATAAAGAAGGATATTTAGACTATGTAATTATTTAAATGCCAGAAAAAAAAGAAATCTACAATGGGGTTTTAAAAAACGGTAATGATATGAAAAACTTAATATCAGTAAATTTGTTATCATTGATAATATATACAGTTCTCCAAAAACAACAGGCTGCATAAAAATTCTCATAATAATAGCTTTCTAACAATTAAATGATATCATCTCCTATAAGTTATGCCCCCAGGACTTATGTACATATTTATGAGCTTGCTTTCTCCTGCAGCTCCTCAAATAAAGTCCACATCTAACCAATTATTATGACTATTGCAAAACTAACCGCCTAATTTCATTTGTAACCAAAACTACTTCAATAGCTGTCTGGTAAGTCTCCCAGCTTCACTCTTGCCCTTCTTCATTCTGTTCTCCACACCAACTAGATGGATACTATTTTTCCTCAAAGCGATTTGATTCAGAAAGGCAGATATTTTTCTTTGTTTCCTTTCAGACACACTTCAGTTCTCAGTAGAGGTCCTAGAAGTGTATAGCTGGCAGCTAATAAATATTTATTGAGTAGCTGAATGTACACAATACGGCCTCTAGGTGTCACTTCAACAGCAAATTTCACTTCCATTTTATTCACTCATCAAGCATCCATCTGCCTTCTTTCTGTACTGAATTGTGTCAATGCTTCTTGTCTAGAGACGTTACACTTAACATTAAGGAAGAATATACATCGAACAAGGGGCCAGAGGAAGAAAACAATAGTTGGGGTAAGAAGATGAGAAAGTTGAAGAAAAGAGTATAAATCCTGTCGTTGTTGTTGCTATTTCTTTTGAACATTAACTTTCTCAATTTCTTTTCAAACCCAAATTTATTCTGTCAAAGAAAGAATGCTCATAACAGATATGGGAACATGATATAATTGTAGAATTAACAAAGAGACAGTTTAATTTTTCCTGTTTTCTCAAATATATTATGTAATAAAATGTCATAGCATGCAGATTTTCTTTAAGTGCCCCAATCAGCTTATGCTATAGTAATTTTCAATTTCTTTAACATATGAATTTTATTTATGCCAATAAGAGTCTTGGATAATCCATGGTACTTGGTGAAACTATAAAGGATATATTCAAAATAATCCAGAAAAAAATAGGTATTTGTGCTCTTTAAATAGTATAATAGGCCTTATCCTTTGATTCATTATCCTATATAATAAAAGGCTAATATGCAAATTGTTCCCTCAACCGGGAGTTACACAGGGAGTTTGACCAGGAGTTTGACCAGGGGGAAGGGCCAGGTGGCCAGCATCCCACATTCCCTCCCCCCTGGCTGGCCCAGCCTGGTCAGCCCCAATGGGGCAGGACGGCTGGACCCCATCTGGGCATGAATTCGTGCACCAGGCCTCTAATTCTCCATATTGGTGTTAAAATATCCAAATTCTTTAAGTTGATAGTAATATTTTTCATATAGATTTTATAGTAAAAAAGTATACTCTATTCTTTTTTCTTTTACATGAGTTATAAATTCATGTATTAAGGAGTATATGATTCCTTGTAATAGTCACAAAGTTTATATACAGAAATAATTTTACAATAAATCTGCAAACAATATTTAAAAGAGAAAAATTCTTGAAATGAAATCTTTCCCATTTAATTTTTCAGTCTATACACTTAGATTTCTGCTCACATGACAACAATTTTCTAGTTTCTCCAAGTGTGTGTTATGTTTAAATTATTTTTACATTTTGTTTACTTTCTGTTTTGTTTTGGTTTGTGTGTGTGTGTGTATGTGTGTGTGTGTGTGTGTGTGTGTGTGTGTGTGTTTTCACTTAATCAAGTAATCTAAATGTATCAGTGTAGAAGTAAGGTCTCAAAGTCAGATATTGTGTAATGGAATTAATTCATAGATAAAAGGTAAACAAGTAACTTTTCAGAATTCTCTGTATTAAAGTTGTGACCACTGAATCAAAACAGAACACTGTATATTTGATCAGTTCAATATTGTAGTAAAGTGATGGAATGACTTAAAAGATTACTATTGAAAGTTAAGTTATATTTTTTATTGTTTTAATAACGTATAAACTAGTTACAAATATTTGCCCTCATTCTAAAGTAGGCAAATATTAGTATTTATCATGTGCTCATCTACTGTAAAACAATACAAATTTACTTCATAAGTTTCAAGAAAATGTTAATTTGTACTTACCCTGCAAGCTTATTGACCGGGCAGTAGAATCAGTGAAATGCTTAGAAAAGGAAATTTCATCAGCAAGAGCATTTCCTTTCTATCTCTGGACAGCTTGGATTAAAATGATACAAGCATTTCCTATTTGATCATGATGACATTGCAAATTTCTCAAATGTCCTCATGTAATATATGGTTTCAACTATGGTTACCAATGTTATTAATACCTAACAAGCTTTACTTAATTAATAGAGCAAATTAATTAAAATGCTCTGATAATGGCAATTGATTTTTAATTTTACTTTAAAATTTGATGAGTGTATTTTAAGTGCATTTAAAACTGAGTTATTTTTTCCTTTTGTGTGCTTTATTACATACAAACTAAGAAAAGTCAAGGTACTGGTGAGTTACCCAAAGTTAAATTAAGTTATATATAAATTATATAATATATAACATATATATATTATAGATAGATATATAATTGAGTAATATAATACACAACTCAGTTTTTTTTTTTTTTTATGGGAAATGCCTCTTATATGGTTGACAATGGTAATTGAATCATTTCATCTAGTCCTTTGTGTACCATGCTGGAAGTGTTATTTTAATAACAAAAGCAGTCCAAACACTGGAGTTAATGTGTTGTTAATTAACTCAGTTTATTATTTTGTTTTCTTAAATTTCCAAATATTTGAAAATTACACTGTCACAAAGTAATTAGAGACTTAGAAAATAGAGGCCTGTTTCCAGCTGCTAGGTAAAGTGTAATCACTTTAGAAATGAAATCTGACAGGTGCTATTTCTGATTAGCATCTTGAAATGACAAGTCAATCTCTAAAAGCTTATTTATTACTCAGTATCTAAAAGATTTTAACATTTGAAAGAAAATAATCTAAATCAGTCAGAGGGATCAAATAAATAAATAATTCCATCTAAAATGTTCCCACCTCATTTGCCTTTTTCACCTTTCTTCCACCGTTTTGTTGAGATAGGTAGAAAAACCCTAGCCTGATATACTTTCTATTTTTCCTTACAACTATTTGCAGTCTTCTCATACATCTAAGTTTGTATGCTATCCCATGTGTGAAATTTTGTAGTTGATATGTATTTGCAATCTCCTCATACTTTTCAGCTTGTATGTTATCCTACATGCAAAATTTTGATATGTACATGCTGTGGTCCCTAGTCTGTTTTGGCTACTATAACAAAAATACCATACACTGGAGACACCTAAACAACAGAAATTTATTTCTCAATGTTCTGGAGGCTGGGAAGTTCAAGAGCAAGGCACTGGCATATCTAGTGTCTGGTGAAAGCTCACTTTCTGGTTCACAGATGACTCTTCTGTCTCTGTCCTCACATGGCAAAAAAGGGATGAAGGAGTTCTCTGGAGTGTCTTTTATAAGGGTACCAATTGCATTCTTAAGGGCTCCACCTCATGACCTTATCACAGTCCAAAGGTCCCACCTCCAAATACTATCACATTAAGGATTATATTCAATATACGAATTTTGAGAGACTCAATCATTGGTCAATAGCAGATCCTAACTGACTACTTTGCATTTTGACAGGATGTGTGTGTGTGTGAGGAGGGAGGTATGGGTCAATTATGTAATTAAATAAGGAAATAAATATTTAGAAAAACTTATGTGCAATGTACTTCTATTTAACACACATACTAGTTTGTGACTGCTTCAGAATTTTTTTATATTGACCAAATGGAGATAGAAGAATATTTAATTCTTTAAGTTTCCATACTTCAAATGTCCCAAGTATTAAAGACAACATATTATTACATATGCATTCACTCATACATTCTGCTCTGAGAATTCCAACGTTCATTGAAATTGCCAAAGAGGACATAGAATTAACATATTTTCTCTGTATTTACTTCCACTAAATATTGCTAAAATTGAGGCTTTCGCCAATATAATACTTCATATAACAAAAATAAAATTTTGCATTAATTCTACCACAGTTATTTTTTACTACAGTGAGCTATGTGGCATGCATTAGAAATATTTAGTAAGATAGATATATAATTGAGTAATATCCTAAAAAATAATGTGTCAGTTGATTATGGTCTACATTTTATTTAGTTACAGTTGCTTTAAAATATTTAGTTACTTCTAATATATAGCTTCTTTCGAATGAATAGAAACCAAAAATCATCAAAGATTAAGAGGCTTAAGCTTCACTCTTTGGAAAACTGAAAATAAAGGTCTCATTAGTTTGATAGTAAACAATGTTATTTCTAACTGAAGAAAAGTCAAGGTATTGGTGAATTACTCAAAGTTAAATTTACATTTACCTATTAACCTAATTTCAAAACATATAAAGTAAAAAATTCATATAATTGATGGAAAATTAATTTATTCCAAATCATAATGAACAATTTTGACAAATAATTATTGGTATCTGGCACAAAGATAGATGCGATCAATTTATGAAATTGTCATAGTTAAATTTACAGTGAACACATAATATACATTATTTTCTAGTGTACACAAAGCATGGTAAAAATGGATTCAATTACTAGCAATAAAACAAGCATCAAAATTCAAAGAATTACAAATGTACATATTGAAGCTAAACTAGAAATAAATAACAAAAAGCTCATTAGATATTCTCACTTATTTGGAATTTAAACAATATGCATTTAGATATTCTGGTTAAAAATAATAAATTTTAAAAACATTTTGAATTAAATTAAAATGAAAATAAGGCACATAAAAATGTGTGGAATACAGCTAATACCATATTGCTTTAACTTTTATAGCTTTAATTGTACTTGTTTCCAATATAATGTGAGGAAACCAATGAAATAAAACATCCAACTCAAGAGTTTAGAAAAGAAAAAGCAAATTAAACCTAAATGATAAAGTGATAAGATAGAGAATAAAATTAGTAAATAATAAAATAATTCAAAATGAAGGGCTAACAAAATTTAATTTGTTCTTTGAAAACTGGAATAAAATTGAAACTCTCTTTGTATTGTTAAATAAAAAATAAGACATAACTAACTTAGGTATGAAAAAGTGGAATTCTCTAAAGTTTCTGAAGACCTGTAATAATTTAATTAATATGTTTAAAAAGAAAAATTGTTTTAAAAGAGAATTAGTAAAATATAGAATATATCCCTCAAGATCCCAAATGCAATCAAGAATATCAAAATTAAAACATTTGATAATTTTTAAAGTGTCAGCATTGATATTGAACCACCAGATATCCTATATAATAAAGAGGTAATATGCAAATTGACCATCACTTCAACACACAAGATGGCCGCCCCCATGTGGACACAAGATGGCCACCACAAGATGACCGGCAGGGGAGGGCAGTTGTGGGCAATCAGGCCAGCAAGGGGGGGGTGGCAGTTGGGGGCGAACAGGCCGGCAGCCAGAGTGGTTAGGGGCAATCAGGCAGGCAGGCAGGTGAGCAGTTAGGAGCTAGCAGCCCCAGATTGTGAGAGGGATCCCAGATTGGAGAGGGTGCAGGCCGGGCTAAGGGTCACCCTCCCCCCCTGCACGAATTTTGTTCACCGGACCACTAGTCTAGAAATAATGTACATGCTGGCTTCCATTGAGCACTAAGGATAGTTTGCCCCTCCTGTCCCTTGTAAAAAGAGATAGGCTTTCTCTTTATCAGCTTTTTTAAATAATGTTTTTATAAATATATTTTTATTGATTTCAGAGAGGAAGGGAGAGAGAGAGAGAGAGAGAGAGAGAGAGAGAGAGAGAGAGAGAGACATCAATGATGAGAGAGAATAATTGATCAGCTGCCTCCTGCACTCCCCCTACTGAGGATCAAGCCCACAACCCAGGCATGTGTCCTGACCAAGAATCGAACCTTGACCTCCTGGTTCATGGGTCAGTGCTCAACCACTGAGCCACATCAGCTGGCTCAGCTATAATTTTTTTTTAATAGTCAGGCAAAGAAGAATATCCCTAAGGGTTTCTTCATGCAGACAGAACACTAGGAATTGGGAATCTTAGATAAGGTATTATGCTGGGGATGGGAGAGGACCCCAGCAAATGGGTCACAGTTAAAACTGTGAATATATTCCACCAGAATATTACTTAGTTACAGTATATCCTTATAAGAGATGTCCAGTCATGTTTGCATGTCCAAAATATGAATATTATTTGGAAGATGATACTAATATTTAAAAGCCAATCAAATATTTATCTTCATGACACAGCAACTATTTGATATCTTTGGTTCTGGATATACTGAAGTATGAAATTTATTTCATTCTAAAACTGGTGTCTGATTTCCCAGAAAACTTTATGTCTGTGGCAAAGACTTCTAAAGTGTCTGTTCAGGGCTAATATCCATATTTTTTAGCTGTACTTTGATTTTGTGATGTAAGAGGAGATTCACCTCAACATTTTCTTTAGGCATTTTTCACGCCTCCAGAGTACAATCTGACTGATAGGCATGAGTTGACACCTCTTCAGGAATTAATTGAGAAGCTTCGATCAAAACACAGGTAAACACTTCTAAAACACAGTTACACTCTTGCTTCATTTATTGCTAGTGTTTTCTCATTGCTATTTGTTATAGACAAAAACTTTGAGAAAACAGAATGGAAAAGACACCCAATATTTGTGTCTACTGTTAAAACTATTCCAAAGAGCCTGGATACTGTGGCTCAGTGGCTGAGCATTGATTAAGCTATGAACCAGGAGGTCACAGTTCAACTGCTGGTTAGGGTGTATACCTGGGTTGTGGGCTAGATCCCTAGTAGGGGGCATGCAAGAGGTAGCCAATCAATGATTCTCTCTCATCATTGATTTTTCTATGTCTCTCTCCCTCTCCCTTCCTCTCTGAAATATATATATTTAAATCTGTTCCAGCCCTAACTGGTTTGGCCCAGTGGATAGAGCGTCAGCCTTCGAGCTGAAGGGTCCTGGGTTTGATTCCAGTCAAGGGCACATGCCTGTTTGCAGGCTCAATCCCCAGTAAGGGGAGTGCAGTTGGCAGCCTATCAATGATTCTCTTTCATCATTATTTCCACCTCCCTCTCCTCTCCCTTCCTCTTCAAAATCAATAAAAATGTATTTATTTAAAACAAAAAGAACTGTTCCAAAGACTGTGGGATCTCAGAGGGAAAGCTGGGGAGGGTGGGTGGGAAGAGATCAGCCAAAGAACTTGTATGCATATATGCCTAACCCACGAACATAGACAATAGGGTGGTGAAGGCCTGGGGTGGAGGAGAGGGGAAAGGTGGGCAAGAAGAGGTCAATGGAGGGTGGGGAGAAAAGAGGACATATGTAATACTTTCAACAATAAAGATTTTTTTAGGAAAAAAACAAAAAACTGTTCCAAAGATACGGAAAAGATATGTGAGTCTAATAGAGTGAGAACTTAAGAATACTACCAATTCTGAGGATCTGCTATATGTGACCAATCTTGTTATTATAGCAAAATCACTATTGATTGTAATATGTGTTGTCTAACTTGGAGTTTATTGATGTATTTTTTTTTCCAGGTAATACAGAGGGATATTAAGAATCATTATAGCCCAGGCCAGTGTATCTCAGTGGTTGAGTGTTGACCCAGGAACCAAGAGGTCACCGATTAGATCCCCAGTCAGGGCATATGCCTGGGTTGTGGGCTCAATCCTCAGTAGGAGGCGCAGGAGGCAGCCGATCAATGATTCTCTCTCATCATTGATGTTTCTCTCTCTCCCTTTCCCTTCCTCCCTTTTGAATCAATAAATATATATTTAAAAAAATTTTAAAGAATCATTACAAGTAACTTATCAAAAAGTTTTTAAAACAAATTTTCTTAAAAAATAGATATATTTTATTCCACTTGTGTTTTATAAATACAAAATTTATTTTTAAGTTTTAGTACATTTAGAATATTTTTATCTCTTTGTATAAATTTTATTTTTAAGTTTATATACCAGTATTTTATTATTTAAGAATATATGCACACATTTTTACAAAACCTATGAATTTGATTGAAATCATCATGTGACATTTAGAATATAGGAACAACCAAAATTGTTTCTAAATTGACTTTTTAAATTTTCAAACTGTACTTGAAATTTCATTAACAAATAAATCAATGTAAATCAAATATGTATCAGAATTAGGTTTTTTAAAGACTAAGGATAATTTTCTAGATTTTTTAAAGCTTTATTCATTCATGTTAATTCATATAACTTTTGGTTAAGGAAAAATAAAACTTCTATAAAATTATGAAAATCTTAGGTCTCAAAGCTACATTTTGTGTATTAGGTTCTTTAGGTGTCTTAAAATTTGGGGTTGAAGAATTAAATAAAGTTCTTGGTTTGTTTGTTTTTTTAATCCTCACCTGAGGATATTTTTTCATTGGTTTTTAGAGAAAGTGGGAGAGAGAAGGAAAGACAGAGAGAAATATCTATGTGAGAGAAACACATAGATTGTTTGCCTCCTGCACATGCCCTCGACCAGGGCCCGGGATGGGAGAAGCCTGCAACCAAGGTAACCTGGATCCCTTCAGTCTGCAGGCCAACGCTCTATCCACTGAGCCAGACCGGCTAGGGCTAGTTCTTGGTGTTTTAACTATTTTGTTTTGAGTTTATTTAAACATTAACTTCTAAGGCAGGGGAGGGTGGGTGGGAAGAGATCAACCAATGAACTTGTATGTATACATGCATAACCTCTAGACACAGAAAATGAGGTAGTGAGGGCTTAGGGGGGGGGGCTGGGGAGGCTGGAAGAGGTCAATGGGAGAAAAAGGGGACTTTGTAATACATTCAACATAAAGATTTTAAAAATAATAATAATTAATTATTTTTGTTTATTGTGACCTGAGTCTTAGTAAGAGTACTGTAGAATGGATGCACTTTAGCTAAATAAATATAACTTAAGGAACACTTATAAATACAGTAAGACCTTGAAAGTGAACAAACATTAAAATATACATAATACTAGACATAAGAATAAAATAAGCAGATATTACTTATCAATATATACTTCTAATTGTTAGCAAATGCTTTAGTTACTCACTTTAAATATTCTAATATTAAAACAGTAAAATTACAAGTAGTGGGCATAAGTATTAAAGGAATTAAATCTTTATTACATAGGATTGCAAAGCCAAAATTAGTTATATTTAAAAGATCTTGATATGTTTTCACATTTATCCACATGGTAAACTGAAATTATTTAGCTTTTTCAATAAAATTTTTAGTTTCCTGAATTTAATAAAAATTCCAGAAGAGGGAGATATTTACTCTCAAATGAAAAAGATATTTTTTTTCAATTTGAATAAATTGAATTCTATAAAATAAAGATAGAAAAAAAGCTTTACATGTCATCTTTAATACATGGGAATTATAGACAGTAAATCTGTGTTATGGTTAAAATTTTATGTTATTCTATGATGCATTACAGATTCTTGTCTTGTTTGTGAGTAAGATTTTATACCAATTGATTTTTCTTTTCTTTTCTTTTATTATTATTTTTATTAAGGTATTATATGTGCACATATCTTACCATTGCCCCCCCCCACCCCATTCCCATATATGCCCTCACCCCCCAGAGTTTTGTGTCCATTGATTATGCTTATATGCTTGCATACAAGTCCTTCGGTTGATCTCTTATCTTCCCCAGCTCTCCCTAACCTTCCTGCTGTAATTTGACAGACTGTTTGATGCTTTACTGCCTCTATCTATCTTTTTGTTCAACAGTTTATAATGTTCTTTATTATCCATAAATGAGTGAGATCATGTGGTATTTTTCTTTCATTGACTGGCTTATTTCATTCAGCATAATGTTCTCCAATTCCATCCAGGTTGCTGCAAATGGTAGGAATTCCTTCTTTTTTATGGCAGCATAGTATTCCATTGTGTAGATGTACCACAGTTTTCTGATCCAGTCATCAGCTGATGGGCACCTAGGCTGTTTCCAGATCTTAACTATTGTAAATTGTGCTGCTATGAACATAGGGGTGCATATATCCTTTCTTATTGGTGTTCCCAGTTTCTTAGGATATATTCCTATGAGTGGGATTACTGGGTCAAATGGGAGTTCCATTTTCAGTTTTTTGAGGAAACTCCATACTGTTCTCCACAGTGGCTGCACCAGTCTGCATTCCCACCAGCAGTGCACGAGGGTTCCTTTTTCTCCGCATCCTCGCCAACACTTGTCGTTTGTTGATTTGTTGATGATAGCCATTCTGACAGGTGTGAGATGGTACCGCATTGTTGTTTTGATTTGCATCTCTCGGACAATTGATTTTTCTTAATTAAAATAGTGCTCTAAAACACATACTTATTTTTTTTAACATAAGAAATCCATGTTTCAGTCATTTTAAATAGTATGCGACATTTTAAAATTTATTTATCAAAATACATTTTCTTTTCCAGTTGTTAATAAATAGTGCTATTTTTGTTAAGCTGGTTTAAGAATCGTATAGAGGCAATTATATTACTACCTTGAAATAATTTAAAATAAATTAATTATTTCTAAATATATATCTACTGAGTCATATAGTTTGTTGTTGTTCTTGTCGTTGTTTTGGTTAATCCTCACCAAAGGATATTTTTCCATTGATTTTTAGAGAGTGGGAGGGTGAGGGAGAGACAGAGAGAAACATCAATGTGTCACTTTGATTGGTTGCCCCCTGAATTCACCCCAACCAGGGCTGGGGAACCTGCAACCAAGGTATGTGCTCTTATCTGGAATCAAACTTGGGATCCTTCAGTCCACAGGCCAACACTATCCACTAAACCAAACAGCTAGGGCAAGTTATATAGTTTGTTTGTTTTTTTATTTGACTCTTTTATTTTCTAAATAAAAGATTTGCTAAAAAGATATTTTCTAATAAAAATATTTAAGATAATCTTTTTTTCTAAATCAGAATAATTCCTAATACTTAAAGGCAATCAACAGTTTTCTATTGTCTTTTCTGATGAGAAGGGAGAAATCACAATAGATATGATACCATGTATTTATTTATTTATTTTTGTTTATTTTATTTATTTTTATAGAGATTTGAAGGGAGAGGGATAGAGAGCTAGAAACATCAATGATGAGACAGAAACATCGACCAGCTGCCTCCCACACCCCCCACCGGAGATGTGTCCGCAACCAATGCACATGCCCTTGACCAGAATCGAACCTGGGACCCTTTAGTCCACAGACCGACGCTCTATCCACTGAGCCAAACCAGTTTCGGCGATACCATGTATTTATAGACTTAATTATACAGACACTAGAGGCCCAGTGCACGAAATTCGTGCATGGCTGTGTGTGTGTGTGTGTGTGTGTGTGTGTGTGTGTGTGTGTGTGTGTGTCTCAGCCCAGCCTGGATCCTCTCTAATCTGGGATCCCTCTCACAATCCAGGACTGCTGGCTCCCAACTGCTCACCTGCCTGCCTTCCTGATTGCCCCTAACCACTTCTGCCTGCCAGCCTGATCACCCCCTAACCACTCCCCTGCCAGACTGATTGCCCCTAACTGCCCTCCCCTGCAGGCCTGGTCACCATTAACTGCCCTCCCCTGCAGGCCTGGTCCCCCCCAACTGCTCTCCCCTGCAGGCCTGGGTCCCTCCCAACTGCCCTTCCCTGCAGGCCTGGTCTCCCCCAACTGCTCTCCCCTGCAGGCCTGGGTCCCTCTCAACTGTCCTTCCCTGCAGGCCTGGTCGCACCCAACTTCCCTCCTCTGATTTCTTGATCACCCCCAACTGCCTTCCCCTGCAGGCCTGATCTTTCCCAACTGCCCTCCCCTGCTGGCCTTCTTGTGGTGGCCATCTTGTGTCCACATGGGGCAGCCATCTTTGACCACATGGGGGCAGCCATCTTGTGGGTTGGAGTGATGGTCAATATGCATATTACTCTTTTATTAGATAGGATCATCACAGCAAAGCACATTTGTTATTTACCCACCTAACTAGCCCATGAGGCTAAGCATTGCCAGTCTGGTTCTTACAGGGAGAACATATATACACAAAACTGTTTTGTGTGAAGTTTTCTCCCCCTCTGCTGTTATCTTGTGAAATCTCTACTTCTGCACTCTCTGGATTCAATATCTTCTCTCTATCATTAAATATAACGTATGTGGAAAGCCAGTACCAACATGTCAGGGCCAGCCTGACAGGTTGAACTGGGCTGAGGTAGGGAGGTGGGATTTGAGAAAAGAAAGAAAGACAGGACAGCGGGATCAGGAGGAGTCTGCAGGTAGTCATCAACTGACTGCATCGCTGCAAGCCGTCGAGCTACTGCAGCTAGCTTTATTAACCGTGTAATGCCTTTTATACACAAACTAGCGTTCCCATTGCAGGAAAAATCCTGCAATAGGGTTTCCTGCTGCACTCTACCCTGCCCTGCCTGCTCTCCTCCCTTGTCCCCCAGCCCGCCTTCTCCGCCAGCCCGCCCCACTCTCCTTCCTTCTCCCCCGGCCCCGCCTCCGCTCCTCCCTTCTCCTCCCCCTGGCTTGCTTGCTTCTCTGCAGCTTTGCTCCCTTCAGCATCTCTTGGCTTCTTTCTAAGCTGTCTTGATATGCAAATTAGCTGCCATCTTTGGTGGGGTAATTTGCATACTCGTCCTGATTGGTTGGTGGGTGTGGCTTGGCTGGTGGGCGTGGCTTGGGCATAGTGAAGGTGCGGTCAATTTGCATATTTGTCTATTATTAGGTAGGATACTGAATAGGAGGTCTGTGAAGAGGAATGTACTCTTTGTTCCTCTTAATCTCTAAGGGAGAGATAGAGTAGAAGGACAAATTCTCAGTACAGTAAATAGTTACAGACTTCTTGGCAAGCCATAAAAGGTTGCTCTCATTCTACTGATAACCACCATCCAAACAAGCCTGGGAGGACTGTGTGGGTAAGGGTCCCAGCCTTGCTAGTCCCTTCAGGTGCAAGGACCATGTCAGCTTACACCCTGGCACCAACACCAACATACATATCACTTGCACCAGTATATTCTTTTGCCAAATCTTTTTATGTCTCTGGAGCATATGGACATGTGCCCTGTATTTTTCACCACCTCTATTTGAGTTTCTAAGTTTTACTGACAGTAGTAAGTGGGTACCTACTCCTTAGAGGTGATTTTCATATTGTTTGCATCAACTTTTCCTGCAGCTTCCTATTTACATAGGCTCAGGACTGCAGATAAAGTATGGGCTAAAACAGTAATGTCAGAATTGTTGAAAAACAGATAAAAATATTTTCAGGGAAATACCAAAACTAAACTGATAGTAATGCTAACCTTTCTCTCAAAATTAATGTTTTAAAGCACTTGAAATCATTGTCAACAGCATGGGAACTCTGACATTTGCACCAAATTAAGTCCTAAGTGTTCTCTAGAATATTTAAGAAATATTAATTTGTTAAAGAAAATACAGTACTGATTTAGACATGCTCCCCAAATGAGCTTTCTTTGAAGAAGGTTTACACTCAGGGTAAAAAAGTCTTTTGAATAAAGTTGCTAATGGAGTTATTTTAATAGTAAACTTATGAATTCTGCATGCTCGAGTAATGTTTGTGAAGGAAAAAAAAAAAGACAATTCAAAATGTGTGTCTCCATCTCCTTTTCTTGTCATTCTTTACACATTATTTCCCAATCCACAGGATAATATCTCATCATTATACAACCTCATCTTAAATATTCAATGTTCCCTTCATGTCATTTATTCCCTCTAAATGCTCATTACCTTTACAAAGAAAAGGTGATGATCCCTCCTTTCTATCGACATTGTACTAACAGTGTTCTCAGTCATAACCAAAAAATAGTTTCACAATGCCTATTTGATATTTATTTCTATTTGAGAATATGCACACACAAAATATGCAAAAAGAGTGCTCCAAATAGGGATGCAAAAATAAAAAGAAAGGATTGTTCCTCTTTAGAGTGAAAATAGAATTCCTCTCGTGAAAAGCATTCAAGGACTCTCAAATGTACTAGTATTCAAATTCAAGTACTTTAGAATGACCTGAAATAATTGTATCACCTGGTCTCTAGTTCTTACCCTTTACTGAATACATCATCATGCCAACACCCATCATACCCAAAGACGGGTCTGTTACAAGGCCTTCAGGACTCATGCTCTGGCCTATCTCTCTACCTTTGTGTTTTCTGTCTAGAACTGACACCAGGATATTTCCAAGGAAGCATTTATTTATCCTGTAAAACTTTTATCTTGTTTCTCAGATCCCTGGAAACTTCGCTTTTCTTTCTCACTCTGCACTAGTACTTATACAGTGTGTTTCATAGTGCATTTTATTTACTATAATCAGAGAACTACGATATATTTATATAGCAAGACGTTTTTATTTTAGCAAGACTCTTTTCCCCCCACAAGATTGTTAGTACATAGGGCCCCTGCATCTTTGTATTATATCTTGGAACCTGCACATAGTTAGTATTCACCCAATCAGTGAATTATTATCTGAGTTTATGTTAACCTCTTTGCCTCTCATGTTCTCCCAGTTAAAAATATCTACAGATATAGCACATATTTATATTATATCCATTCTTCCAAGTGCATGCTCACATTTGCCTCCATCAACTTACTATTCCAGTCTTCATTTATGTTTCTCTACTGTTTTCTTATTTTTTATATAAACACTTAATCTTCAATTGCTTGGTGACTCATATTAACCTTACTGTCAGATTTAAGTTCTTTAAGCTCAGGGACACAGTATTATGCTTCATATAAGTCTCTAATGGTTGCTAAGTCAAAATTAGGTCCAAAATGTGTAATTAATAAATACTGATGGTTTTATTAAAATTGTCAGAGACATTGAATAGGTTGATAATACATGACAAGTCTTTTTTTTTTGAAGAGGCTTTTTCACACTTGGGAACAAAATTTCAGCTGTCTTTTAAAAGTTTCAAATGTTAGGAGACAAAAATAGAGCTTTTGAATGTAAGTGATAGACAGCTGGCTGGTAATGTGATGATGAGTCATTTGACATTCCTTTCAATTTATTCCTTCAGAACTTTTCATAAGAATCTGTGCCATTAATCAGCAGCAAGGACTCCAGCATAGCTTATGGGTGGATCTTAGAAGTGGCCAAAAAAAATATTGCCAGAATATTCAAACGATAATATTGTCAATCTACTAAAGGTTTAATTGCACATGGATAGTTAGGACTTTTGATCCAGAATTGAACAAAAGAAGGACAATATACTAGAGGTTTTTGGTGCACAGGACGAGGCCCAATCAACTGAGCCACACCAGCCAGGGCTTACTGTAGCTTTGTATGCTCTCCCATAAAATGTAGCCGTGTAAAGGTGAGCCATTTCCTACACGCTGCCTGGAACCTTTTCTCCCAGTGCTTTCTCACAAAACAGCCTTCTGTTTGCCAGTGGGTTTAAGCCTCAGGACCACTACAGGGCTTTTTTCCAGTAATAGCTTTTCACTGCAAGCAGAGCTATCAGCAGTGTGCGGAGATGACAGCCCTGTGCTGAAAGGCTTCCTCATGGCTGGAACTGCTCTCAGGATACGCATTGTTTGAAGGCTGCCAAAGTAGAGTGAATGTCTAAAGAGATTTTTACAATTACAAGAATGGGCATTCTTACAAAAACGCGTGTGCTTATATTTGTCAACTCACATCATTTTATGCAAAAATATTGCATGAGGAACATAATTTCCTAAATCCTACCACCTGAAAGTGAAAACGGGCTACATATAACATGTTTACTTATATAACACTAGAGGCCCGGTACATGACATTTGTGCACTGGGGGTGGGGCAGCCCTTAGCCTGGCCTGTGCTCTCTGGCAGTCCAGGAGCCCGTGGGGCATGTCCAACTGCCGTGGATGGGGGAGAGGCTCCCACCACCGCCGTGCGCTGCGTTCACCAGCCGTGAGCCCGGCTCAGGACTTCTGACTGAGCGGTGCTCACACTGACCACCAGGGGGCAGCTCCTGCATTGAGCATCTGCCCCCTGGTGGTCAGTGCATGTCATTGCGACTGGTCGTTCCACCATTTGGTTGATTTGCATATTAACCTTTTATTATATAGGATGTTTACTTCTTATTGCATCATGTTCATAAGCTTTAGTACTAATGACTCACCCCTTATTAACCATGCCTCTGAGCCTCTGCTTTCTTCTGCAAATTTGTGAAGATAATTTTTTTAAATTATGAGTTTTAACACTATCTTATCCTGATGTAGCTAAATTTCATTTCATATTTAAGTTTTGAGGAGTGTTTTATAATTCATACTGTCTAGGAATTAAAACACTTTCCCTGTATCAAATTCCACATGAGAAATGTGCATTTTGAGCTATCAATAGAAAACCTAATGACACAACAGCTAATTATGTTGGCTACAGTGATACAGCTCCACTTTTCAATGTAGTGGTGTCTGTTAGGACAGACCTCTGTCAGGACTTGTACTATTTTATGTCTGGAACATCCGAGCAAAATCTCTCTGGTGAAAAGCTGCAATATAATACCCCAAAAGATGCAGATGTTAAATGCTGCTTAGGAATCCTGCTTATAAATGATTCTATTTTATAAAAGTGGAATCAAATGGCTTACACAAATTAGACTATGAAAATAGAACGCAAAGTTCATTTTATAAGATTCAACTGTGATATATATGCCTTTTATATTTTTTCTTGCCCTAGATTAAAAATAGACTATAATCTGTGGAAGATTTTACATTTTTTTAAGAAGAAGCTTAACATATGTTTCTATTAAGTCTTTTTTTTTTTTATGGTTAGCTAGCAGCACTTACAAGATAGTCAAATTCCTGATGTGAGGTATCACTATTAAAGATGTTAATATGACTTATTTAGTAATCCAATCAAGAGAAGTTTGCTCCCATGTGGCTCAGTGGTTGAACGTCAACCTATGAACCAGGAGGTCACAGTTCAATTCCTGCTCAGGGCACATGCCTGGGTTATGGGCTTGATCCCCAGTAGGGGTCATACAGGAGGCAGCCCATCAATGATTCTGTCTCATCATTGATGTTTCTGTCTCCCTCTCTCTTCCTCTCTGAAATCACTACAATTATTTTTTTTAAAGATATTTGCTCCTGATTTAGTATGTGAATAATAGAGATGACAGAAATGTGTGGATAAATTAACATTTAAAATAAAAACTAAAAAGATGTCATAATTGATAGAGTGTAGATAATGGGAAATACAGTTTTGCAAATATATATTTGGGGCAGCTGAGTAAAAATTAATTCATTCAAAGTCCTATGGGATCTGTTTTTATTTAGGTCCAGGATTTGTACTTCAGTATTGGAACTGTCTGACACAAACCATATTGATGTAAACTATCTTGTTATAAACCACAATTTATCTTAAGGGAGACAGTTGACCAGGAACAATTAATATGTACTTCTAAAGATCTTCTGACATCTATAATAGTAGAGATATCAACTTGACAACTTGTCAGCATTAACACCTGTAATAAAGCCATGGAAATTTAGGAGATTGAAGGTCAGTTATTTAAAAGAAAATGAAAGCCTACAGAAAATTTTGAGATTTCTAAGAGGGCAGAAGAGGAGTAAGATAATTAGAATTTTCAGAGGAAAAGAGTGAACATGTTTACACCAAAATTGGGTAGACAGTATTTCAATGGAGAGAGATAAATGTTAACACTCTCTTGCAGATCAGTAAAGAGACTAAAACGTGTCCTCTACATTTTGCAGTTAAAGTTTATTGAAATTTTAGTGGGAGTTGGGCACATATGGAAGATTGAATAGTAAATAAAAGGCATAGAATTTAGACTTAAGGGTGCAAGTGTTTCTTTCTGAATGTTTGTAAAGGGGAAGGATTAGAAGCAAATTGCTACTAGAATGAAAATAAGATGTATACAGAGACAGAGAAGCATCAATCAGACTGTCAAACCTCAGAGGGAAGGTAGGGAAGGGTGGGGGTAAGGGGGAGAGATCAACCAAAGGACTTGTATGCATGCATAGGTAAGCATAACCAATGGACACAGACACCAGGGGGTTGAAGGCATGAGTAGGGGGGTGGGGGACAATGGGGGGTTAAGGACACATATGTAATACCTTAATCAATAAAGAAATTTAAAAAGAAAAAAAAGAAAAGAAGATGTGTAAATGGAAAGAAGATTCTGGTCTTCTGATGAAATTATAGTTAGTTATGAAAGAGAGAGGCTTGGTATATTAATGAGAATGGAGAACAATAAAGATCAGGTTCTGAAGAGATGGAATGACAAGAAGAGAGTAAGGATAGCATTTAGGAAGGAGGAAGGAAAGAGGGACTATCCATAGCAGTTGAGACATTTGATTGTAGGAACTATTAGTTTAATTCTAGTCTTCATTTAATTCCATGTGAAATAAAAGGTATGGCTACCTATTAAGAATTATTGGGCCCAAGAGGGAAATCTTGATTTTGAATATAATATTTTTCTAATGTTCTAGTTTAAAAAAAATAATTGTGTTTAAATAAAAAGAAATTGTAAGAATTATGAAACTGAAGATATAACTTTGACAAATATCTACTGAATGCCCTGTATACTAAATATTACCTAAGTCCCCAAAATGATATAATGATATGCGATTTGTTGGGGTGTCACTCCAGGGTGGTGGCAGGACCTGTGTCCCTCTTGGGGGAAGCTGAGTGTTTGTTTGTTGGTGCCAGGTCCGTGGTGCCATTTATTTTTAAATGGCAGTGTGTGTCATAGCAGCTCCTGTGTTGAGCGTCTGCCCCCTGGTAGTCAGTGCATGTCATAGCTACCAGTTGGATGGATAGACACTTAGCCTTTTATATATATAGACTAGTGGCCCGGTGCACGAAATTTGTGCACGGGGGGGGGATTTCCCTCAGCCCAGCCTGCACCCTCTCCAATCTGGGACCCCACAGGGATCGGGCCTAAACCGGCAGTCGGACATCCCTCTCGCAATCTGGGACCACTGGCTCCTAACCCCTCACCTGCCTGCCTGCCTGATTGCCCCAAACTGCCTCTGCCTGCCTGCCTGATTGCCCCTAACTGCCCTCCCCTGCCAGCCTGATCTCACCCCCAACTGCCCTACCCTACTGGCCTGATCTCGCCCCCAACTGCCCTCCCCTGCAGGCCAGATCACCCCTAACTTCCTCTTCCCTTTCTGCCTCAGCCCCCACCACCATGGCTTTGTCTGGAAGATGGTTGGTCAACCTGGTCTAATTAGCATATTACACTTTTATTAGTATAGATAGATTATATAGGGTAGGATTGCTTAAATGGGGGAGGGAAGCCTTTTTCAGCAGGAGGAGATGCTCTTGGCAAACAAAAATATATAATCCCTATATCTGGACTGATAGCCAGCCACATGCACTATACTGCCAAACCAGTCATTAAAAAATTGAACTACTTTCTCACACCTCACACCAAACAGCTGTTGCCCTTAAAATCCCTCCTCAGCCCCCACCTTAGGTTCTGCCTTTGCAGTTCACCCAGATTAGGTTCTGATTGGTCGGTTTCTATGCCAGTCAGCGTCAAAAGCTCCACCTCCTAGGCAGCCATTGCTTCCTTGCAGTTCACCCAGGTTTGGTTCTGATTGGTCAGTTTCTATGCCAGTCAGTGTCTCCAGGCCTATCTCTGGGCCTGATTAGAGAAGCGGGTCTGATCAGCAGCCCCATGGCAGTTAATGCTGGGTCACCGCACCTGCAGCGACGGTAGTCAGTGCTGGGTTGCCGCGGCGACCCAGCACTGACTGCAGGACTGACTTCTGGTGTTTGGTCATCTTTTTGGTTGTTGTAGATGTTACGGACCCTGGCTCTTTATATATATAGATGATATTGATTTCAAAAGTTATTAAATATTGTGTCACTGTATTTATCTTCTAACTATTTATGTATTGGCATATGAATTCTTTTATTTTTTTTTAATCCTCACCTGAGGATATTTTTTTAGAGAGTGGAAGAGAGAGGGAAAGAAAGAAATATCAATGTGAGAGAAACACATTGATTGGTTGCCTTCTGCACACACCCTGACCAGGGCCCAGGCTGGGGAGGATCCTGCAACCACAGTACCTGCCCTTGACCAGAATCAAGCCTGGGACCCTTTGGTCCCCAGGCTGCTTCTCTATCCACTGAGCCAAACTGGCTAGGGTGGCAGATGAATTATATTTGATTTGTCTAAAAATCTAACTTAGAAATCATATGGTTACTTTTTTTTTTTTATATATTTTATTGATTTTTATTTATTTTTTTTTTACAGAGAGAAAGGGGGAGGGATAGAGAGTTAGAAACATCAATGAGAGAGAAACATCGATCAGCTGCCTCCTGCACACCTCCTTCTGGGGATGTGCCCGCAACCAAGGTACATGCCCTTGACCAGAATCAAACCTGGGACCCTTCAGTCCGCAGGCCAACGCTCTATCCACTGAGCCAAACCGGTTAGGGCCATATGGTTACTTTTGAGTATGCTTTTGCTATATATATTTTTGTTGTAATTTTCTTATATATTTTTAATAAGAACCTCATTTGTAACAATGCTTCCTTCTTAAGGCCCATATTGCTTATTGCCTTTCCTGGGCTCTACTAAGGGATCTACAAAAGTGTGCTTCAGAAAATGAAATTTTGATATATCTGCAAATTACATTTGATGTGTTCCTTGTCAAGGACAGCTAGGAATTCCTTAAAAGATTATTACTTGGATTATTTGTGCCTTCTAAAGACAAAAACAATTTTTAATGTTCCCACTGAAGATAGATTATTTTCTCTGAAGTGCTGTTTTTACAATTGCAATGCTTTTTAGTTCATAAACAGGAAATTAAAGCTACCTAGCTGAACAATATTAAAGTATTTTTAATAATCATTATGCCTTAAATTATTTCAAATAAAAGTCTACAATATTATTAAATATAAATATTATTTTAATAACTAGAGGAAATATGTAATTCTGCTAGATCTACCTTTGTAGTTATTTACTTTTAACAAACTTCATATAATTTTACTTAAAGTCCTATGGATAGCTCTCAGAACATAGGGATTAATAAATAGATCATAGAAACATCAAGAAAATCATGCAGATATAAGACTAAAAGACTTAGATATAGGAGTTTTTGTGAAAATTCACTAAATCTTTGTTCAAAGGCCTAAGCTTCTGCTCAAGAGTTATTTTCTATTTAAAAACTATAGTCACCAAGGGAACCCAGAATCTGGCACTAAAAGAAAGCTGTTCTCTTATGTGTTTACTGCCAGACTGTTGTTATCAGACACTTTGTCTACCAAAATAGTTTCCTTTCAATGAACCACATCACCTCTAAAACAGCATCTTCTATAAACATTTTTCTAATTTATTTTCTTTAGTTTTTTTTAAAATAGATGTTCATATTTGTATATTTTTTCTCTCTATTTATTATTTGGGTCTCTCTTCTTCCCTCCATCACCCTCACACATCAAATTCATATGTACCCTATTAACCACAGGTCAACTAAGATATTTTTTGTTCTTTTTATTCATTTGGTTTTGGAGTCATCTAATCCTATGGAAGCATTTGTCATCAATAACCTTATTGCACAGTTCTGCCCGGCCGGTGCAGCTCAGCGGATTGCACGTTGTCCCATGCACCAAGAGGTCACCATTTCGATTCCCTGTCAAGGCACATGCCTGGGTTGCAGGCTCAATCCCCAATAGGGGGCTCTCAGGAGGCAGTCAATAGATGATGTTTCTCTCTCATCTCATCAATGTTTCTATCTCTCTCCCCCTCTCCCTTCCTCTCTCTCTCTAAAAAAAAAGAAATCAATGAAAACATTTTTTTAATTGCACAGTTCTTATGCATATTTTTTCAAATATATCACTCAAACTGGTTTTAATTTCATTAATAAATTTATATGGGCCCAAATCATTCTTTTCAATGGTTCTATAAATGCATGGATATTTCTATTATTTCTGTTTTATATTATTTGTCTATCTACATATCTATTTGCCATTGTAAAGTATGTGACAATAAACATTCTTAAACTTCTATAATCATACATAAGTGCATTTTTTACTCTGAGGAATGGATTCTCAGAAATGAAATTGTTGGAACAGAGTGTAAATGTATTTTTAATTTTTGTAGATGTTGCCAGATGGCTTTCTAAGATGCTTTTTAACAACTCACATCTCTAACAGCAATGTAAGAGCGCTTTTTGCCTATATTCCTGCTGACAATAGATATTATCACTCATTTCAATTTTGTCAGTCTAATATGTGAAATGTGATATCTCATGCTTACTTAAACTTGTATTTTTCTTACTAGCAGTGCATTTTAGCATCTTTTCAGATGGATGCTGGTCATTTGAATTTGCTGTAATGTGCCTTGCATTTTCATATTCCTGACTATTTTTCTTTTAGGGCAGTTCTGCCATGTTCTTATGACACTTGTTGTCTCTGTATTGCAAATGTTTTCTTTAATTATATTTTTTGTTAATCTTGCTCATTTTAATTACTATCATGATTTTTTCTTTAAACAAAAAATAATTTATATCATATGTATTTTTTCAGTTAAGAATGTATTTTCTCCCCTAAGATTGTATATGTATATTCAGGGATTCTTTCTTTTCTTTTCTTTCTTTTTTTTTTTTTGGAAGGCTTTTAGTTTTGTTTTTAAAACATCTATAAAACTTGGACAGTATTAAGCAAAATAAGCCATTCAGAGAAAGATTAAGTATCACATGATCTCACTCATATGTAGAATCTAATGAACAAAATTAACTGATGAACAAAATAGATCAAGAGACATAGAAACATGGAACAGACTGACGAATTTCAGAGGGAAAGCAGGGGTAAGAGGGGTGGGTGGGGAGACATTAACCAGGGAACTTACCCTAGTATATGCATATATGCATAACCCGTGGACACAGACAATAGTGTGGTGAAGATCTGGGAGGGCGGGCACAGGATGGAGGTAGTCAATGGCAGAAAAAACAAAGGAGGCATCTGTAATTCTTTCAACAACAAAGATAAATTTTAAAATAATTAAAAAAAAATAAAACACCTATAATGTACTTTTTGTATTCTAAGATATACATCTGGGTATATGTCATCAATTTTATTTCAGAAACTAGAGGCCCGGTGCACAAAATTCTTGCATGGGGGGAGGTCCCTCAGCCCAACCTGCACCCTCTCCAATCCAGGAGCCCTCAGGGGATGTCCTACTGATGGCTTAGGCCCACTCCCTGTGGTTCTCTGCTCTCTGTGGGGCCTGTCTGCTTGACGCCATGGCAACGGGCAAGCAGGCCCTGCTGTCTGCTGTCTGTTGGCCCCGCTTGCCTGCTCGCCACCGGCAGGACTGCAAGGACTGGGGGACTCCAGCGGCAGGCAAGTGGCGCAGCCGGGCCTGCCTGGAAGCAGTTCGGCTGCGCTGCCCGCCTGCTGCCCCCCGAGACTGGGGGACTCTGGCAGGGCTGAGGGGACTGGGTACCACCATCTTGTGGCTATGGGTGCCACCATCTTATGGCTATGGGTGCCGCCATCTTTGTGACGGAGTGATAGTCAATTTGCATATTTCCTCTTTATTAGACAGGATTGCTTTTTGCCCTAGTTGGTTTGACTCAATGGATAGCATGTCAGCCTGCAGACTGAAGAGTCCCAGGTTTTATTACAGCCAAGGATACATGCCTGTGTTCCGGGCTTGATCCCCAGTAGGGGATGTGCAAGAGGCTGCTGATCAATGATTCTCTCATCATTGATGTTTCTATCTCTCTCTCCCTCGCCCTTCCTCTTGGAAATCAATAAAAATATGTATATTTTTTAAATTTTTGTGTGTTTTTTTGTGCCACTTGCGGGCACTACTTAAACTATTTGTAGAATTCTCTGCTTCTGAAGATAATTTGGGGGATATTTTAAATTCAATTTTTAAGATTTATAGGGCTTTTCCAAATACATATTTTATATTGAAAGCTTTGTGGTAGTATTTATTTCTCTTTAAATTAAAGCATTTCAACTTAATTATCAAACTTATCTGTGTAGTGTTGTTTGTAGAATTAACTTACCGTTTTTATGACTGAATAGTCCATAATGATCCCCTACTTTATTTCTGCTACTCACAATTCCTGAATTATCTCTTTTTTTTATCTTCTTAGATGTTTGTCAACTTTATGACCTCTAAGAAGTTTGACTTTTTCTGTTATGAATAAAGAAGATGTTGTGAATATTCTTGTCAATTTTGTGTGCACATAAGTTTTCAACTCACTCATGTTAATACCCAGGAACATGATTACTCAGTCATATTGTATGTCTACGCTCAACTTTGTAGGAAACTGTCAAACTGTCTTCCAAAGTGGTAGTACCATAATTTATTCTCAGTTCCTGTTAGTTTTTTGCCTTTTCCATTGTCTCAGCAATTTTGATGAAAGATCATATCCTCCTCAGTATGTGATGTTACTATGGTTTTGGCTTTTAGCCATTCTGATTTGTTTACAGTGGTTTTAATTTCAATTTCTTATGACATATACTATTGAGCATCTTTTCATATGTTTATTTGCCATCCATCTTTATTACTGAGATGTCAGTTTACTTTGCCCATTTTTAAACTGGGTTGTTTCTTTTGCTATTATCAAGTGTTGTGTTCTGTATATATTTTGAACACCAGTACATTATCAGGTACGAGTTTTCCAACAATTTTCTCCCAGTTTGTGGTTTATTTTTCTATTCTCTGGACAATGTCCAGAGATTTTAATTTTAATGAAATCCAACTAATCCATTTTTCTTTTATAGATTATGCTTTTCATGTTTCAGCTACAAGGTCATCATCATATCCAAGGTCATCTAGATTTTCTCCTATGTTATATTCTAATTTTTTTTTGTGCTTTAGAAAGCAGTGACAAATTTTGTAAAACATGTAAAGTCTGTGTCCAGATTTAGTTTTTTGCCTTTTCCCAATGTTCCAGCAATTTTGATGAAAGATCATATTTTTTCCACTGAGTTATCTCTGCTCCTCTCTTAAAGATAAGTTTATTGTATTTGTGTGGGTCTATTTCTGGCTCTCTTTTCTGTCCTGTTCATCTGTTAATTCTTTTTTCTGCCCATATCACACTGCCTACATCACTGTAGATTGAAGTCAGGTAATGTCAGTCCTTCGACTTTGAACTTTTTAAATATTATTATGGCTATTCTGGTCTTTTGCCTTTCATATACACTTTAGAATCAGTTTATCAATACCTACAAAGTAACTTACTCAGATCTGAATTAGCCCTTTAATCGTCAACCTGGTGTGGCTCCTGGATGTCAAACTCACAAGCCACCCCTCAGAGTTTTTCTCTCTCAAACTAGTCTACACTGAACCTCTGGCAATTCATGAATTACAGCTTCAAGTGTTCCTGCCACACTGGCTCCCCGGTGGGCTTCTCTCCAGATAGGCTGTGATTTTCTATATCTGCCTATTTCTCTAGTTTTCAGGGAAGCAGTTTGCTCTAGGGCCTTAATTATCTGATGGATTTTTACTTTGTTCAGCTTTTCCCCCCCTTTCTTGTAAATAAGTAAGTGATAATTTCCAAGCTCTATACATGTTAGAATGAAAACTGGGAGTTCCACATGACTGTTACTTAAAGAAAAAGACTTTCTTCCTGTTTTATAAAATATACTCTATAATCATTATTTGTGAACTAAGTTTATGGTGGAAAAATACTTTGTTTTTAAATTAATAACTCTCCTAAGTTTATCTTTTCCTTCATTATTTTTAGTAAACTTTTATTCTCTTGGAAGATGTCCAGTAGCACCAATTATTTGCTTAATCTAATCATTTGTATTATGTTTCTAAATTATTTCTGTAAAATTTTTAAATGACATTATCCTTAGTATTGCATGTTTCTAAAAGAAGGATTATAAATAATTTCTGAAATGTAACTATTGGATGTATGAATATACTAGAGGCCCAGTGCATGAAATGCGTGCACTGGTAGGGTCCCTAGCGGCTGCCAGCCAGGTACTCCCTCCCTTCCCCCAGCCAGCCCCGCCCCTGGTGAACTCCCGGACAAACTCCTAGTCTAGGGGACAATTTGCATACTATGCTTTTAATATGTAGGATATTATATCCTATGATCTAGGCCAGGGGTTTACAAGTTATAGCCAATGAATCAAATCTGGTCCATCACCTGTTTTTATGAATAAAATGATATTGGAATACAACAAGCTTATTTGTTTATATATTGTCAATGGCTGCTTCCACACTATGGCATTAGAGTTGAATATTGTGACAAAAACTATATGTCCTCAAAAGCTTAAATTAGTTATTGTTTGTCCTTTTAGAGATAAGGTTTGTTGACTCCTGATATGAATAATAATAATCACTGATCATGAAAAGTTTTTCATAAAACTTAAATGGAAATAAAAGCACTTTGTTTTAAATTGCATTGTCACTTCAAAGTTTTTATACCAGTGTTTTTCAATCTTCATTAGAATTTAATACTTGTGCATATTTTAAAAATCATGCTAGGGCAAACTAGATATTGAAAACTTAAAATGTAACTAATTGAAAATACATAATGTTCGTTATTTTAATTGAAATATAATTGGCATTTAGCATTATATTAGTTTCAAAGTACAACATAATGTTTTTATATATTGCTAAATTCTCATCATAATAATTCTATTAACGTGATTCATCATATAGAATTACAAATTTTTCTTGTGATAAAACTTATAAAAATTATTCTCTTAGCAACTTAATGAATATACAATGCAACATCATCAAATATAGGCACCATGCTGTACATTATATATCCATGACTCATTTATTCTATAATTGAAAGTTTGTGCCTTTTGACCACCATAAAATAAATTTTATAAAACATGGAGAATATTATAAATATTGTTAAAAATCTTAAAATATAAATATTTTGTGTATTGTCAGACATCTAGCTACAGTTTCTACACTTATTCACAGCTGCCAAAATTGCTAAAAATTACAATTTTTTAATAATGTATATCATGGATACTTATATTTATCTTTTCTATGATGGCTATTTTGCCAGCTTTGTCACAATTAAGTTTGTAAAAGTGACTGAGCTTTAGTCTGACAGACCCTTGAATCTTCACATATGATGGTTATGTCATATTAGCTATGTCATCATATAACATTCAAGCCCACATGCCTAGAATATTCCTATTATTTATATTACATACAATAAAAACAAACCACCAAAAATGGAACTCCCAAAAGAAAAAGAAAAATCACATATTGACACAGCATTTTGGAAACATTCACAATAGACATTTGGTAATGTGGGAACACTCACAATTGACATTTATTTTAAAGTTAAGTGAAAAGACAACTTAAAATAATATTAGATTCATTCAGCATTTGCCACAGATTTTCTGAAAGCAGGGAGTTTCACAATGAAAAAAGGCAGATGGTGTAGAAAATTAATTATAATGTAACTAAAAGTAAAATAAATTATTATAAATTTTAACATGTGATATACAAGTTCAAAGAATATATATATGACAATATAAGATTTTTAAATTTCAATATCTACTAAAAAGTATAGTTCTTCAGGAAAAGTACCTGAAATCTACAAGGCTATAAACCAATGGCATATATTTTCTATCATAAATGAAGCTAAAATTAAAATATTACTTTACATAAAATAGTTTATGCTTTAATTTTGGTTTTCAATTATTGTACATATTATGGATGTCTATTATTTTATTGTCCCTTTAATAAGAAAGCACTTTGTTTAGCTTTTTACCTAAAGAAAGTATTCCCCAGCACCCCCTTGTGGTTTTATTGTGGTTCTGCAACTGACTCTGGCCACTAGGAGGCAAACTTGTTTCTCTGTGTCATTTACAGGTGAAACTTGTGAGATTTGGATAGGAGCTTTCGTTCACTCTTCTTGAAAAAGAGTGGGCCTAGGAATGAAAGTCAAATATTGATAATGGCAGATCCACTATACTAAATGTGGAACACAATGTCATGTTTAAGATTTTATTTTAAACGCTTCTTGTTTCCTTTGTTTAGACAGAGCATACAAAATGTAGTACATAGCCCTAGCTGGTTTGGCTCAGTGGATAGAGCGTTGGCCTGCGGACTCAAAGGTCCCAGGTTCGATTCCGGTCAAGGGCAAGTACCTTGGTTGTGGGCACATACCCAGTGGGGAGTGTGCAGGAGGCAGCTGATCAATGTTTCTAACTCTCTATTCCTCTCCCTTCCTCTAGGTAAAAAAATCAATAATATATATATATATATATATATATATATATATATATATATATATATATAAATGTAGTACATAGAGGTAGAGTACTGTGGCAGTACAACCTAGTATTTAGATGACAGACCTCTAGGTGTGATACCTCATGGTTATCACAGATCAGAAAGCTGATCCTTTATTTACTTATTTGCTATAAGCTATCTTAAATATGGAGGATAAACTAGTAAACAAGAACAAAATTATATCATCTGAGAAAAATAAAAGAAAAAAGTCATACACACAAACAAGCATAATCAGATACTGCTTTGATATTGCAGGCAGCCTGATGATTATGGGGGATAATTTTGAAAGAAGAATGTGTCTAAATAAAGATACCACTTTAAAACATTTTATTTGCTGAGCCAATTCTCTATGTACACATTTTATTCTCCCTTTAGCCATTTTCAAATTTGAGTGAACCCTGCCTTTTATCATGGATGATATTGCAGTTTAGGAGGTCAAACTGCATTAGTTTGCATTCCAACTCACTCATTGACTAGGTGGGTGACTGGGAAAGACATTCTTCTAAATGTTTATACCTTATATTTTTCTGTTGTTGATTTTCCAAATACTTTAATCATCAAATCATCATTTCGATTTAAAAAATTGTCTTTTCTCCCTGATTGTTTATATATATCTGCTATTCTGTAATTTTACAACAGTGTGTCTTCATATGAGTTTCTTTATAAGTATTTTGCTTGGGTTCTTTGATGTTGTTAATTTCAGAATGCCATTTAGACATACTAGTATATTATTGTTACATCCTTCATATTGCTTTATCTCTGGTTCATGTGTCCCATCACTTTGCTGTTCTGTGCTCTGTTTTGAATTATTCCTTCAGATGCATCTCCCCAATTACTGATTTTTTTTTTTCTTTAACTCCATGTTTTCTGTGGTTTTATTCATTCTCAAGTTTGTTATTTTAATGAATATCAAGTCATACATACAGGTTCTATTGTCTTTTGAAAATCTGCCTCTTTTTAAAATATTTTTCTTCTTTTGTTATTCATTATTTTATATTTATATCCTATCTAATAAAAGAGCAATATGCAAATTGACTGTCACTACAACACACAAGATGGCTGCCCCCATGTAGACACAAGATGGCCGCCACAAGATGGCCTGCAGGGGAGGGCAGTTGTGAGCAATCAGGCCAGCAAGGGAGGGCAGTTGGTAGGGACCAGGCCAGCAGGGGATGGCAGTTGGGGGTAACCAGGACTGCAGGGGAGGGCAGTTAGGGGAAACCAGGCCAGCAGGGGAGGACAGTTGGGGGAAACCAGGCCTGTAGGGGAGGCAGTTTGGAGGGACTAAGCCAGAAGGGGAGGACAGATGAAGGGAACCAGGCCAGCAGGGGAGGGCAGTTGGGAGGGGGGGACCAAGCCTGCAAGGGAGAGCAGTTAGGGGTGACCAGGCTGGCAGGGAAGGGCAATTAGAGGTGACCAGGCTGGCAGGGGAGGGTATTTGGGGGGAACCAGGCCAGCAGGGGAGGGAAGTTTGGGGTGACCAGGCCTGAAGGGGAGGGCAGTTGGGGCTGACCAGGCCTGCAGGAGAGGGCAGTTGGGGGGAACCAGGCATGCAGGGGAGGGCAGTTAGGGGTGAACAGGCATGCAGGGGAGGGCAGTTAGGGAAATCAGGCCAGCAGGGGAGCAGTTAGGAGTGGATTAGGCTAGCAGGGGAGTGGTTAGGGGGCAATCAGGCAGGCAGGCAGGTGAGCAGTTGGGAGCCAGTAGTCCTGGATTGTGAGAGGGATGTGTGACTGCCCAGTGGGATTGGGCCTAAACGGGCAGTCAGACATCCATCAAGGGGTCCCAGATTGGAGAGGGTGCAGGCTGGGCTGAGGGACACACACTCCCCACCATGCATGAATTTCATGCACCAGGCTTCTAGTACTTCATAATTCCCTAAATAGAAAGCATATTTTAATTTAATGCTAGGTAAAATTTAAAATTTTCTTAATTGAAAAAAAAAATTTATAATTCTACAAACTCTCCCCTCATTTAAGGTGTAAATTCCAGGATGATTTTCTTTTCTTTTTTTTAATTAAGATGTTTTGTTTTTGTTTTTTTCCTTTTGATTTATCCTCATACCCTTCCTCCCTGTAGCAACCATTATCTTGCTCTCTAAGGCCACAATACCCTCTATCTCCATCCATATTGTTACAAATTGCAAAATTTCATTATTGTTTAAGTAATGTTCCATAATATATATCACATTTTCTTTATCGTAGGTTGCATATCTTAGCTATGACAAATAATTATTCAATGAATATTTGAATATTTTCAAATTTGTGTTTTTGTAGTCTTCAGATAAATACCCAGAATTGGATTTGCTGGATCACATGGCAGCTCCATACTGTTTTTCTTAGTGGCTGCACCAATTTATAATCCCATCAATAGTGCAGGAGGGTTCCCTTTTCTCCACATCCATACCAGCACTTGTTGTTTGTTGATTTTTTTATAATAGCCATTCTGACAGGTGTGAGGAGATATCTCATTGTGGTTTTACTTTGCATTTTCCAGTTGGTTAGTGATATTAAACATCTTTTCATATGTGTGGTGACCTGTCCTCTTTGGAGAAATGTCTTTGAGGTCCTCTGTCCATGTTCAAATTGGATTGTTTGGGGGATGAGGATTTGGTGTTAAATTGTATGAGTTCCTATAGTTTGGATGTTAACCCTTATGGAGTGTATCATTTGCAAATATCTTCTCCCAATTTTTAGGTTGTGTTTGCTTTTTTTTTCTTATTTAGTTTCTCACAACTCCAAAAATAGTATATTTATTTATGTTTAGGATTTTGGATTGTGAGTTCTTTAATGCCAGGGGTTTATTTTCTGAAATGCTGAGCAGCAGAAGGATTTTTTTTTCCCCCTTTGCTGGACAGCCCATGAACTAACAACATGTGACTACCTTAACTTTAGTTTCAGTTTTAGGCTTTTCAGATCATACAGATTTTATATATATATTTATTTTTTTAAATATATTTTATTGATTTTTTACAGAGAGGAAGGGAGAGGGAGAGTTAGAAACATCGATGAAAGAGTGCCCGCAACCAAGGTACATGCCCCTGACCGGAATCGAACCTGGGACCCTTGAGTCCGCAGGCCGACGCTCTATCCACTGAGCCAAACCGGTTTCGGCCATACAGATTTTATAAACTGGGTTTTAATATCCATGGAACAATAGGAGGAAAGACTTGTTGCTATAATTTTGGAGGGAAATATTTTCCACTAACCAAATCCCAAAATGAAGCATTTCTTTTTTCCTTTTTCTTCTTTATTCCCCTTCTCTCCTCTTCTCTCTTCTTCTGTCCTCTTTTTCCTCTCCTATTCTCTTTTTTTCTGGATCAGTCTTTCAATGAAAGTAAAACTCCTTTTACTTGGATCAAGGCTTGCTTATGATACAGGAAAATTGGACTGGAATGCGTGATATTCTCCTGGGCAGGATGGTCCCCCGGCTCTTGTCCAGTGGCGTTGAAGAATGAAACCACGGACAGAAGGTGGTATAGTAAAAGATGGAAACTTATTGAGAAACAAGCACAGACTCCCACGTGGGGAGGGGGAAAGAGTCCCACTGAGTCCCTTTTCTCTATGGTTTATAAAGGCTGCAGATCTTTGTGCCCTGACATGCCCTCTGATTGGTCACTATCCCCTCTGATTTGGTCACTATAGCAACTTCAGAGCTCCAACTTCAAGTGAAGAACTGAGGTTCCCTCCTTCTTCTCCCTTATTGTTTTCCTATTCCTTTTGGGCTTCCTCTTCCCTCTCTGAATGAGAGACTTCCTTTTCTTTATTTCGTAAATGTATACCTTCTGCAGCTCCCAGCTCCCTTAGTCTATGGAAATGTACCTTCTGCTGTTCTGTAGCCCGGTACTTTTTCCATGGACCCCTTAATTCCTAAGATTTTCTAAACCTGCCTATTTCACCCCTAAAAACTCCTTTTACTTACTGGCACATCTGCTCTCTTGCCAACTCCAAGCCCCCTCCCAACACTGTCATTTTTCAGGGCAGCTGTTACTTCAGTCCACTGTAAATTCTATTATCGTCCTGGACATTAGCTTACACGGATTGCTATAGGAATACTGGAGGATGTTTCTACATTATTGAATAGAAGCAAATTATCATATCTATAAAGAAAATAATTTTCCAATGTTATTATTTTAGGTATCTGAATGGTTATTGAGGTAGGTATGGTATTTTTATGCAAAATACAATTTAAATAAAATTTAATATAAAAACATTCTATAAAGCTGAACACTAGCAGCATTGACTTTTTTCAAGCTTTCTAGGATAAGAAAAAGTTCCTTCTAACTAATTATTTGCTCTGATTGGTGTTATAATTCTCTGGAACCCAGCTAATATTGGTGAGACATTAATCTATTCATATGTAAAATGGCATTTCTTCCTTGTCGGAGAAGAAGAATTAGATATATTACTTTTTTAATTTCTTTAGCACTTGCTTTTCACCAGTGAATAGATGGAGACATCTAGCTAAGTAGCTCCCATAGAATTTAAAGGCTAGCATTTTAAAATAGCCGACAAGATTTCTATCGCATTGTACCCTCTGTCCCTTAGTTTTGTCTTCATTGGAAATTTAAAATTGATTCCACTACTTCTGCATAATAGTGGCACCTGCATCTTATAAATTAAGAAATAGAGTCAAAAAGAAGTTAATTGCCTTGCTCTGAGCCACACAGTAAATCAATAGTCGAATCGGTAATAAATGGATTCCTTGGTCACAAATAACCACCCTTTCCTACAAGAACATAAAGCTAATATAAATTAAACTTTAGTCAGACTAAATAATAAAAAAAAAAAAAACGCTCTAAATCCAATGTGTTTTAAAACATCTGAGCCAAGTATAAGGGACTGTTGCAACTATTATTTTTGTATTTTATTCCAGGAATATCTAAGGTTTATTACTGATTAAAGCACTTTAGTTTCATTGTAGAAAATAACAGACAAAAGCCTAATACATTTTACATGCTTGTTGGGGTTAAAAATTAAACTAATTTTAATAACCCTTGTAAGACTTTAAAAATAAGTCCTAATTTGATTTTTTTAATTCCTCCTCAACTGATTCAATTGTTTAAAATATTAAAATTGTTATTTTAATAAGTCAATATTAACTAAGTATAGTTTTATGTACTTATTTACCCCAGAATTATTTATTAGTTTTGTTTCTGATAGAAATGGATGGCAGAAAAAAACTAAGACTCCAAATTTATTAACTAATTACATATTAATACTGCAATTTTTCAGTCTATATGGAAGCATGCCTTTCTCTCTCCCTGTCTTTCTAAAATCAATTTTAAATTTTCATCTATTTATTTATTTATTTATTTATTTATTTTAATGAATCTTTATTGTTCAGATTACAATTGTTTCTCCTTTTCCCCCCCATATCTCCCCACCACCCAGTTCCCACCCCCCTCTCCCCTTACCTCCCCCCACCACTGTCCTTATCCATAGGTGTATGATTTTTGTCCAGTCTCTTCCCGTACTCCCCACACAGACACCCCTTTCCCTCTGAGAATTATCAATCCACTCCCATTCTATGCCTCTGATTCTATTAAGTTCACCAGTTTATTCTGTTCCTCAGATTTTTAATTCACTTGACTTTTAGATTCACTTGTTGATAGATATGCATTTGTTGTTCATAATTTTTTATCTTTCTTCTTTTTTCCTCTTTTTAAAGAATACCTTTCAGCATTTCATATAATGCTGGTTTGGTGGTGATGAACTCCTTTAGCTTTTTCTTATCTGTGAAGCTCTTTATCTGCCCTTCAATTCTGAATGATAGCTTTGCTGGGTAGAGTAGTCTTGGTTGTAGGTTCCTGCTATTCATCACTTTGAATATTTCTTGCCACTCCCGTCTGGCCTGCATGGTTTCTGTTGAGAAATTAGCTGATAATCGTATGGGAGCTCCCTTGTAGGTAACTAACTGTTTTTCTCTTGCTGCTTGTAAGATTCTCTCTTTGTCTTTTGCCCTTGGCATTTTAATTATGATGTGTCTTGGTGTGGTCCTCTTTGGATTCCTTTTGTTTGGGGTTCTGTGTGCTTCCTGGACTTGAAAGTCTATTTCTTTCATCAGGTGAGGGAAGTTTTCATTCATTATTTCTTCAAATAGGTTTTCAGCATCTTGCTCTCTCTCTTCTTCTGGTACCCCCATAATTCTGATGTTGGTTCGCTTGAAGTTGTACCAGAGGCTTCTTACACTATCTTCAACTTTCTGAATTCTCTTCTCTTCATGCTTCTCTGGAGGAGTGTCCTTGGCCTCTTTGTGTTCCAAATCTTTGAGTTGATGCTTGCGATCCTCTAGTCTGCTGTTGGGTCTCTGTATAATATTTTTTATCTCAGTCAGTGTATGTTTAATTTCTAGTTGGTCCTTTTTCATATCCTCGAGGGTCTCATTGAATTTATCGGCCTTTTCCATGAAATTCTTGAAAAACCTTATTACCATGGTTTTGAATTCTATGTCCAGTCGCTTTTTCTCCTCCATTTCTTTGGTTTGTGATCTGTTTCCTTGCTTCCTCATTTTCTCTGCTTCCCTGAGTTGGTAGGGTAGTTTTGTGTACTAGGTGTCCTATTGGTTCAATGGGTCAGCCTCCCAGTTACTTGAGGTGGGCAATCTTGGTGTATCTTTGTGTACTGTGTGCCCCCCAGCAGGAGCTACAGCAAGAACTAGTTTTCTCCTCCTTTGCTTGGGCGGTTTTGGAGCAGTCTGACTGGAGCTACAGTTTATTTGGTTAAGCTGCCACAGAACAGGCCATTTATATGCAAAAGCCGCTGTGTGGAGCCTGGACGGGTTTGTAGAATGTGTGGGGCGGGGTCTCAGGGCGGGGCAGGGTCTCAGGGCGTCACTAGGCTGGGGCGTGGCCAAAGGCGATGGCTGGCGTCAGCCGTCTCTGCCTTTCTGCGTTTCCAAGTCCCCGCGCCCCGCGCTCCAGCGCAGTAAACAATGATTGCTGGGCGCACCTCTGCAAAAAAGTCACTCTCACTTTCCCACCCGATGGCTGAGAGTCCAGCTTCTCCCCATAGGCATCTGGGTCCCCCGCGTGTCCTCAGAAACTGGATTTCAGAGTGATCGGGAGCTTGTCTCCCTTCGGGTTGAAGAAAAGCCGCGCACCCAGTCTCCCGCCGCCAGCCCGATTCGCGCACCTCCGTACCTCAGCTTTTCAGCGTTTGTGCTCCTTTCTCCCCTTAGTTGTAGATCTACCACTCAGCCAGCTTTCCCGTGGTTCTGGGTGGTAGATGTTTTGTATTTTAGTTGTATTTTTGAAATTGTTGTGCGAGGCAGCAGATTAGTTGTTTAACCATGCCGCCATCTTGGTTCCTCCCTAAATTTTCATCTATTTAAATAAATAAAATTGCAGCATATAGGCAGAAAGACCTATACTGTATTATCATTTGTATTTATCTATTTGAAAACTATCTTGTCATTGCCTAAATTTACCTCTCTCTGATAAATCTTAGGGAAGAAGGAGAATTCAACCTATAATAAATTTCAAAATTTTACAAAGACTTTCCTCTATTGCAATTGTTTTTAATCCTGGTTATATACATTCTTTTATAATTTGACTGTGGTGAAACCTAACCATTGACATTCTTCTTTTATTTCTACAGTTGATTATTGTATACTAGAGGCCCGATGCACGAAATTCACGCATGGGTAGGGTCTCAAGGCCTGGCTGGCGATCAGGGCTGATCTGTGGGGCAACTGGCAGGGCTATCAGGGGGCCCCCACTGGCACCGCCTGCTTGCCAGCCCTGCCCCCCACCACCGCTGCCACTGCCCGCCTCCCTCTGCAGCCCTTTTGTTTCAGGGCCTGTGAGCTGAGAGCAGCTCCTGCGTTGAGCGTCTGCCCCTGGAGGTCAGTGCAGGTCATAGCAACTGGTCATTTCACCAGTTATCCCACCATTTAGTCGATTTGCATATTAGGCTTTTATTTTTATACTAGTGGCCCAGTGCACAAAATTCGTGCATGGTGGTCCCTCAGCCCGGCCTGCACCTTCTCTAATCTGGGACCCATCGAAGGATGTCCTACTGCCGGTTTACAGGGATCAGGCCTAAACTGGCAGTCAGACATCCTTCTCGCAATCAGGGACTGCTGGCTTCTAACTGCTCACCTGCCTGCCTGCCTGCCTGATTGCCCCTAACAAATCTGCTTGCTGACATGCTCACCCCCAACTGCCCCAGCACCACCAGCCTGCTCACTTCCAAATGCCCCCCCACCAGCTTGATCACCCCCAACTGACCCTGTGCCAGTTTGCTGGCCCCCAACTGCCCCCCTGCTGGCCTACTCACTCCAAACTGACCCCCCTTGCTATCCTGATCACCTCCAACTGACCCCCACTGACGTCCTGCTCACCCCCAACTGGCCCCCCTGATGGTCTGCTTACCCCCAACAGCCCCGCCCCCCACCAGCCTGATCACTCACAACTGCCATCCCATTCTGGCCTGATCACTCACAACTGCCCTCCCCTCTTGGCCTCTAACCGCCTCTACCTCGGCCCCGCCACCATGGCTTTGTCCAGAACAACTTTCAGAAGGTCACTTGGAAGGTCTCCCAGTCTAATTAACATATTACCCTTTTATTAGATAGATAGAGGCCTGGTACATGGGTGGGGACCAACTGGTTTTCCCTGAAGGGTGTCCCGGATGGGGGGGGGGGAGTTCCCTTGGGGTGTGGGGCAGCCAGGGTGAGGGGCTGAGGGCCATTTTCAGGCTGATCAAGCTCCCCAGTGGGGACCCTCACCCCATGGGGGTGTGGCCAGCCTGGGTGAGAGGCTGAGGGCTGTTTTCAAGCTGGCCACACCCCCTTTAGGGTGGGGTCCCCACTGGGGTGCCTGGCCAGCCTGGGTGAGGGCTGATAGCTGTTTGCAGGCTGGCCACACCCCCTTCAGGATTGGGGTCCCCACTGGGGTGCCTGGCCAGCCTGGGTGAGGGGCTGATTGCTATGTGCAGGCTGGCCAAGCCCCCAGTGGGGACCCTCACCACATGGGAGTGTGTCCAGCCTGGGTGAGGAGCTGAGGGCTGTTTTCAGGCTCTCCACGCCCCCTGGTGATCCAGGCTCCCAGCCCCTCCTTTTTTTCTTTTTTCTTTTTTTTTTCAGAGCCTCCTTGAGCGGAGGCCAGAGCTGGCTGGAAGCAGGTATCTGGGATTTATTTATCTTCTATAATTAAAACTTTGTAGCCTTGAACGGAGGCCAGGGCTGGCCAGGGCAGGTGGGAAGCTTGGCTTCCTCCATCGCCAGGGGCAACCCACGCCTCCTGCTTGCTCCAGCTCCATGGCCACCGCCACCTTTGTTGGGTTAATTTGCATACTCGCTCCTGATTGGCTGGTGGGCATGGCTGGTGGGTGTATTGGAGTTACAGTCAATTTGCATGTTTCTCTTTTATTAGTGTAGATAGGATATTCCGGGTCAATACCCAGTGCTTTAGAGGTTTGAGCTCAGTTCACATATGCTTAGTTTCCCCAGGTTTCAGATATGAAAATTATATAAAAATGTTCTATGACAAATAAGTAAATAAAGGATCAGTTTTCTCATCTATAAGAACCATGGGGTATCACACCTAGATGTCTGTCATGTAAATACTAGGTTTTACTGCCACAGTACTCTACCTGAATGCACTACCTTTTGTATGTTCTATCTAAACCAAGGCAACAAGAAGAGTTTAAAGTAAAATCTTAAACATGATATTGTGTTTCACATTTAGTGTAATGGATCTTCCATTACCAATATTTAACTTTCATTCCTAGGCCCACCCTTTTTTAATAAGAGTGAAAGAGAGAAGCCTATGTATTCAAATCTTACAATAGTTTCATCTGTAAATGACACAGAGAAAAGTTTGCCTCCTAGTGGCCAGAGTTAGCTGCAGAGCCACAATAAACCACAAGGGAGCATTGGGAAACACTCTCTTTAGCTAAAAAAAAAAAAACTAAACAAAGTGCTTTCTTATTAAAGGAACAATAAAATAATAGACATCCATAATATGTATAATAATTGAAAACCAAAATTAAACCATATAGTGTTTTATGTAAATAAATATTTTATTTTAGCTTCATGTATGGTAGAAAATATAAGATATTTCAAGTTCCATTATCTACTAAAAAATGTGAAAGATGTCTGTTAATTAATTTTAATATATATTTAAAATGTAATGGAGGAGGAGGAGAAAATGGCGGCAGAGTAGGCAGATGTGTTCCCAGCCTGGTCCTGGAGCAGAAAGAGAGAACAGCTGAGGGTCGCACTGGGAGTGTTTGTTAGCGAGCTGAGGGACAGCTAAATGCCAGGAGAAGGTGGGGGACTGCTGGACAGGGTTCCCCTGACAGGGCAGCCCCCACGGCAGCTGGGTCCCCTCCTGGAGCTATGGGCACGGACAGTGAAATCTCGCCATCTTGAAAGGGAAGGTGGACATTGTCCGAGGCCTGAAAATCAACAACTGCAACAACCACCCAACAACTGTTTGCCCCAGAGAACCGATCCCAGGAGGCGTGAATGCTTGAACTCAAAGGTGCTCTTCACTCCACCACTCAAAGGTCAGATTTCTCCAGTGATAGGGTGAGGTTCTAGTCCCTGCGGGAGAGAGAAACGCCCATGTGCACACACGGTGGGAGTTGGATGACCAGGGAGGTCTGAGCCGGGAGAGGTCTGTGGCTGTTGGGGCCGGTGTGATCCGTGATTGTGGAAGGGGGCCTCAGAGCTGCTAACAGGGAGGAATCTCTAAAGAGCAACCGCTTTTGATCTGATGCGGAAGGGATAGACTGGGAGTTTCAGGGGCGAGCAGTTGGCTTGAACTTGCCCACCAGCCTCTGCAAACTGGTACTGAGTGCCATAGAGGAAAAAAGGCTAGAGAGGCCTTAGAGTCCTGGAAGTCAACCCAGAAACACTGCCACCCAGAGGCTGAAGCACAAATTAACTCTGGTCTAATAAAAAATAAAGGAACACCAGAAATTAAGACACACCCTGCTTAAAAATCAAGACTGAATTACAACACTGAGGAGCAGTGAAACGCAGAGAACTGCAACACTGTCCAGACTGGGAAACAGGTGTGCCAAACAGAACAACAGAGGAAGTGAATGACCTTAATTATGCACATTTTTAAAAATATATTTTTAATTTTTTTATTTTCATTTTTTTGCATCATTTACTTAAGAAACTATATTTTTTTCTTTTTTCCTCACTTGATTTTACCTTTTTAATTATTACATTTTTATTTGCAATCAACATTATTACTACTACTATTTTACCTTTTTTATTATATTTATTTTTGGGTCTTTTTTATTATTATTTTTTTTAAAGTGTCATTTTATTTTCTCTTTATTTTACTTTGGGATTAGTGTTCTACAGTCTATTTTCGCCTTTCCTTCACCATCGTTTTATTCTACCTCAGCTCTACCTTTATGCCATCACTCTCTGCCTAATCTTTCCCCTTTTGATTTCGTGTTTATCTTAACCCTTTATTGCTCTAGATTTTCCCTATTCTTTCTGTTTACCCCCAGCTAAAATTTCACCCTACCTATATATCTAATCTCCAATCCCCTGCTCCAAGTCCATACAAACTTCTCTCTTCACTGTCTTAACTAAAAAAAAATAAAAAATAAAAAATGTTTTTCTCTCTGTCCTTTAGTTGTTGTTTGCTTGAATGTTGATTATATCGAATTTTTATGCTTTTTTGTGAGATTGTTTTGCTTATTCTTTTTTGTTTGTTTGTTTGCTGTATTTTTATTTGTTTTTTACTTCTGTTATCCCTTACCTCGCTTGATATTAGTTGGTATTGTAGGTTGTATTAATCACCAGGTACTTGTTGTTGGCATTTGCTGTGATCAGTGATTGTTCTATTGGAGTTTTATCCCCAAATATATAGTTTGTTCCTCTTTTCTCTCTTAGTCTTGTTCTAGTCTCTTTTATTCTTTCTTCTCATTTCCCCAATTTCATTTTCGACACTCTTTTTTTCTCTTTTTTTTTTTTCTCCTTACTTTCTTTTTACTCTTCTTTCTCTCCTATCCCCTAATTTACCTTTCTCTGGTGGTCACCTTTATTAGAGATTATTAATATTGTGAATACATCGCTGTTCAGTGCCTGGTGTGTTGTACCTGGTTGTGTTGTATTTTGTGCCTTTAAATCAACGCAGGAGAGAGAGAACTACATAACCAGAACTACATAACCAGAAGAGAGACCATGGGGAGACAAAGAAACAGCCCGCATAAGAAAGAAAAGCAGGCATCACCAGAAAAGGAAGTAAATGAATTAGAGGCTAGCAACCTATCAGAGAAAGAATTCAGAGAAATGATCATAAGGTGGCTGAAAAGAATGGAAGACAAATTCGACAATATGAGTAAGAACCAAGAGGAAATGAAGAAGAACCAAGAAGAAATGAAAAATGACATCACTGCTGTAAAGAACTCAATAGAAAGCATCAAGAGTAGACTAGAAGAAGCAGAGGACCGCATAAGTGAGCTAGAAGACAAGATGGAAAAAAATACCCAAGTAGAGCAGCTTCTAGAAAAGAAAATGAAAAAGCAGGAGGAGAGCCTAAGGGAACTTTGGGACAACACAAAACAAAACAACATCCGCATAATAGGGGTTCCAGAAGGAAAGGAAACTGATCAAGGAATAGAAAACCTGTTTGAAGAAATAATGACGGAAAACTTTCCTGATATAGGGAAGAAAAAACCCACACAAATCCAAGAAGCTCACAGAGTCCCAAACAAAATGAACCCCAAAAGACAGATGACAAGGCACATTAAAATTAAATTGGCAAACACCAACAACAAAGTAAGAATCTTAAAAGCAGCCAGAGAAGGACAGAAAGTTACATACAAAGGAACCCCCATCAGACTAGCAACTGATTTCTCAACAGAAACTCATCAGGCCAGAAGGGAATGGAATGAAATATACAAAGTCATGCAAGGGAAGGGTCTCAATCCAAGAATACTGTACCCAGCAAGGCTATCAATCAAAATTGAAGGTGAATTCAGAAGCTTCACAGACAAAAAAGGGCTAAGGGAATTTATCACTACCAAACCAGCAATGCAAGAAATGCTAAAGGGTCTGCTGTAAAAAAACAAACAAACAAACAAAAAAAAAACCTAGAAAGCGAAGAAGAAACACAGGAGTAGAGAATAAAAATGGCGACAAATAAGTACCTATCAATAATAACTTTAAATGTAAATGGATTAAATGCCCACATAAAAAGACATAGGGTAGCTGAGTGGATAAGAAAACAAGACCCATATATCTGCTGTCTGCAAGAAACCCACCTCAGAAAAAAAAACAAAAACGCACACAGATTGAGGGTGAAGGGATGGAAAAAGGTTTTCCAGGTGAATGGAAATGAAAAAAAAGCTGGGGTAGCAATACTTATATCTGACAAATTAGATCTCAAAGTGAAGGACATAACAAGAGATAAGGAAGGTCACTTCATAATACTAAAGGGAGCAATCCAACAAGAAGAAATAACTCTGGTAAACATATACACACCCAATACAGGAGCACCCAAATACATAAAAAATCTCCTGGAGGATATCAAGGGAGAGATTAACAGAAATACAATCATAGTAGGAGACTTTAATTCACCATTATCACCACTGGACAAATCCTCTAAACAAAAAATCAGCAAAGAAGCATTGATCCTAAATGACTCACTAGACAAGATGAAATTAATTGACATCTTCAGAAAATTTCACCCCAAAGCCACAGAATATACATTCTTCTCAAGTGCACAGGGGTCATTTTCAAAGATAGACCATATGTTAGGACATAGGCAAAGTCTCTCCAAATTCAAGAAGATAGAGATCATATCAAGCATCTTCTCAGATCACTGTGGCATAAAACTGGAAATCAACTACAATAAAAACAATCCAAAGAAATCGAACACATGGAGACTAAACAGCATGCTATTAAACAATGACTGGGTTACCAGGGACATCAAGGAAGAAATAAAAAACTTCACGGCAACAAATGACAATGAAAACACAACAATCCAAAATCTATGGGACACAGCGAAAGCAGTCTTGAGAGGGAAGTTCATAGTTCTGCAAGCCTACTGCAAAAAACAAGAAACAATGGTAATAAATTACCTAACCCTACAACTCAAAGAGTTAGAGAGAGAGCAACAAGAAAAGTCCGGTGTAAGTAGAAGGAAGGAAATAATAAAGATCAGAGCCGAGATAAACAACAAAGAGACCAAAGAAACAATACAAAAGATCAACAAAACCAAGAGCTGGTTCTTTGAAAGGATAAACAAGATTGATGGACCTCTAGCCAGGCTCACCAAGAAGCAAAAAAAGAGGACCCAACTAAACAAAATCAGAAATGAAAGAGGCGAAATAACAACAGACCCCGCTGAAATACAAAGGATTGTTTCAAAATACTATGAACAGCTCTATTCCAACAAACTGGACAACCTGGAGGAAATGGACATATTCCTAGAAAAATATAACCTTCCAAAACTCAATCAGGTAGAATCTAAACAGCTCAATAGCCCAGTAACTATGGAAGAAATTGAAGCAGTCATCAAAAGGCTTCCAGCAAACAAAAGCCCGGGGCCAGAAGGCTTCACAGGAGAGTTTTACCAAACATTCAAGGAAGAACTAAAACCTATCCTCCTCAGACTATTCCAAAAAATTCAAGAGGAAGGAACACTTCCAAGCTCCTTCTATGAAGCCAGCATCACCCTGATACTAAAACCAGATAAAGACAACACAATGGAAGAGAATTACAGGCTAATATCCCTCATGAACATAGATGCCAAAATCCTCAACAAAATTCTAGCAAATCGGTTCCAGCAGTACATCAGAAAGATCATACACCATGACCAAGTAGGATTATCCCAGGGATGCAAGGATGGTACAATATCCGTAAATCAATAAACGTGATACATCACATCAACAAACTGAGAGACAAAAATCACATAGTCATATCAATTGATGCAGAAAAAGCATTTGACAAAATCCAACACTCTTTCTTGATAAAAACTCTCAACAAGGTGGGAATAGAAGGATCATACCTCGACATAATAAAAGCTATATATGATAAACCCATAGCAAACATCATACTCAATGGACAAAAACTAAAACCATTTCCCTTAAGAACAGGAACAAGACAGGGATGCCCACTCTCACCACACCTGTTTGACATAGTACTGGAAATATTAACCATTGTGATCAGACAAGAAGAAATAAAAGGCATCCAAATTGGAAAAGAAGAAGTAAAGCTATCCTTATTTGCAGATGACATGATACTGTACATAAAAAACCCAAAAGATTCCATCAAAAAATTAATAGACTTATTAAATGAATTCAGTAATGTAGCAGGATACAAAATTAATGCCAAGTAATCTATGGCCTTTCTATACACCAATAGTGAACTTATAGAAAGAGAGACTGAAAAAGCAATCCCATTTACCATCGCACCAAAAAAATTAAGATACCTAGGAATAAACTTAACTAAGGAGGTAAAAGACCTATACGCGGAAAACTACATGACACTGAAAAAAGAGATAGAAGAAGACGTAAACAGATGGAAGAACATACCATGCTCATGGATTGGTAGAATCAACATCATTGAAATGTCCATACTACCCAAAGCAATCTATAGATTCAATGCACTCCCCATTAAAATATCAACAACATACTTCACAGATTTAGAAAAAACTCTCCAAAAATTCATCTGGAATAAAAAAAGACCCTGAATAGCCACAGCAATCCTGAGAAAGAAGAATAAAGTAGGTGGGATCTCAATACCAGACCTCAAGCTGTATTACAAAGCCACTGTTCTCAAAACAGCATGGTACTAGCACAAGAACAGACATATAGATCAATGCAATAGAATAGAGAATCCAGATATCAACACAAACCAATATGCTCAATTAATATTTGACAAACGAGGCATGAACATACAATGGAGTCAAGACAGTCTCTTCAATAAATGGTGTTGGAAAAATTGGACAGATACATGCAAAAAAATGAAACTGGATCACCAACTTACACCATACACAAAAATAAACTCAAAATGATACAGGACTTAAACATAAGACGGGAAACCATAAAAATACTAGAGGAATCCACAGGCAGCAAAATCTCAGACATATGCCAAAAGAACTTCTTCACTGATACTGCCCCTAGGGCAATGAAAGCTAAAAAGAAAATAAACAAATGGGACTACATCAAAATAAAAAGCTTTTTCACAGCAAAAGAAACCATCAACAAAACAACAAGAAATCCCACTGTATGGGAGAACATATTTGCAAATGTTATCACTGATAAAGGTTTAATCTCCAACATCTACAGGCAGCTTATACAACTTAATAAAAGGAAGATAAATGGTCCAATAAAAAAATGGGCAACGGACCTAAATAGAATCTTTTCCAAAGAAGACAGAAGGAAGGCCAAGAGACACATGAAAACATGTTCAAAGTCACTTATTATCCGAGAGATGCAAATCAAAACAACAATGAGGTACCATCTCACACCTGTCAGAATGGCTATCATCAACAAATCAACAAACGACAAGTGTTGGCGAGGATGCGGAGAAAAAGGAACCCTCGTGCACTGCTGGTGGGAATGCAGACTGGTGCAGCCACTGTGGAGAACAGTATGGAGTTTCCTCAAAAAACTGAAAATGGAACTCCCATTTGACCCAGTAATCCCACTCCTAGAAATATATCCTAAGAAACTGGAAACACCAATAAGAAAGGATATATGCACCCCTATGTTCATAGCAGCACAATTTACAATAGCAAAGATTTGGAAACAGCCTAGGTGCCCGTCAGCAGATGACTGGATCAGAAAACTGTGGTATATCTACACAATGGAATACTATGCTGCCATAAAAAAGAAGGAATTCCTACCATTTGCAGCAACCTGGATGGAATTGGAGAACATCATGCTAAGTGAAATAATCCAGTCCATGAAAGAAAAATACCACATGATCTCACTCATCTATGGATAATAAAGAAAATTATAAGCTGTTGAACAAAAAGATAGATACAGAGACAGTAAAGCATCAAACAAAAGGTCAAATTACAGCAGGAAGGTAAGGGAGAGGTGGGGGAGATAACGGATCAACCGAAGGACTTGTATGCAAGCATATAAGCATAACCAATGGACACAAAACTCTGGGGGGGTGAGGGCATGTATGGGAGTGGGGTGGAGGGGCAATGGTAAGATATGTACACATATAATCCTACCTTATAATAGAGAACCATGCAAATTGACCGCACCTCCGCTATGCCCATGATTGGGCCTGCAAGAGGCTGGGGGCGGGACTCCGGGTGGCCTATCTGGCCGTTGAGAAAACCAAGATGGCGGGGCCAAATCCTCTTACTTCCGGGGGTCCTGGGGAGCGATGGCAACCCTAGAGGGGCGTGGCGGGCACGGCCAGCAGCCTCCCGGGGGTCCCGGGACCCATCGCCACCCGGGGGGGGCGTGGCCGGGCTCGGCCAGCAGCCTCCTGGGGGTCCCGGGGCAGATCGCGACCCCGGGTGTCGTGGCTGGGCCCAGCCAGCCGCTCCTGGGGCGGGGTCCCCGGGCGATCACCACCCTCGCCTAAATGGCTGGTGCTGAGAGGGATCAATGGGGCCAGTGGAAGGAGCAGGTGGTAGTTGACCACCGACGCCATCTGCAGCAACCGGATGCAGAGCTGGGGTCCACGTTCTCCAGGTTGGCCTCCGTGGGGCCCGTGTCGCACCCATAGTAGCCGAGTGGGCATGCTGGCATAGTAGCCCCAGCATGAGGCCAGCTTCCCAAGCCAGACTGTGGAGGGAGGGAGGGCCTCTGGGCTGGGAGCACTCCCCCACCCCAGTGGACAGGGCACAGAGAGCAAGCAGCAGAGAGCTACTAGAGGTGGTGGGTGTGGTGGCCTGGCTTCCAAGAGGCTGGCTTCAGCTGCTGTGGCCTGCACTGAGGTGGCTGGTGGAGGGGGCAACTGTGGGGGCGCATCCGAGGCTGGGGCACTGGGAGACGTGGGACTGCAGCCCAGAAAGCGAGGCTCCGGAGGACCTGGTCACCGACCCCCGGCATTGAAGCCGCCTCCTACAAGATGTATCCTAGCCTAGGTGTGTGGGAAGCAGGTTCAGGAACCTCTCCCTTTGCGGCGCCAGAGCCCAGGCCTGCCAGCGCCCCAGAGGAGACCCCCGCCAGGATCGGGGGCGTGACCAGTCTCTAAACCAGGGTGGCCATTAGCCCAGGCCTGCCAGCACCCCAGAGGAGACCCCCACCAGGATCGGGGGCGTGACCAGCCTCTAAACCGCCCGCAGCCCTAGCCCAGGCCTGCCAGCACCCCAGAGGAGACCCCTGCCAGGATTGGGGTCATGGCCAGCCTTCAAACTGTGGCGGCCCCTAGCCCAAGGAGGCCTCCTGGCCGAGGACGCCTGAGTCTGTTCTTGACCTAGGGCCGGGCTCTCCCCGCAAGGGACTCAGAAGCCGCCAGAGTCTAACTGCCAGTCTCTGGGAGTGCATCCACTGTCCACTAAAAAGTAGGGCCATCAAACCATTCAGTCTCAGTGTAGGCACAGGTCCATGGCCGACGGGGTGGAGGCCAGACCAAAACAAAACAGCAGAAACACCCTGCCCACCTGGGCGGGTACTGCTGTAGTCCACGTGGCCTGGGCAGTGTAGAAAGCGCTACCTTCTCCCAGGTCCTGTGCTGGCACCGCCGCCTCGCTCACCCTCAAGCCCCCCTGAGTCCTGACAGCAAAGTGTGTGCGGCATTCTGCAGGAGTTGTGCCGTTCTGGGTGCTTTTGCCCAAAGACACACTTTGGGATGAATTCAGAGCCACATCTCATTTCCCATGAGACTGGAAGAACCATGTAAAAGGATTTTGACAAAAGCTTTCCACATCTCTGTTTATTCTTTTGAATCCATAAAACGACCTTAAAAAAAGCATTCGGGCCACCTAAGAAAGAATGCACTTTCTGGCCAGAGCACGCAGGATTCTTTTGCCCAACAGGTTAAAGGGAGCAGAGCTGGCACAGTGGGAATGGCCCTGGTGCCCTATGAGGAGACCGGGGGAATGGGGTTGCCGAAATTCCATAAGCCTCTTGCCACCTTCTCCTTTGCAAACCACACCATCCAGATCCACCAGGACTGGAGGCAACTGGGAATCACAGCCGTGATTTGGGACATGGTGAGCAAATCTTGAGGGGCCTCTGAAAACATCTGCAATTGATTATAAGACTGGTCTTTATTTAAAAAGAAATAAGAGAACAGCTTTGTTGAGATATAACCCATATACTGTACATGTCACCTAAAGTGTACAATGAACTGGTTTTTTAAAGTAAATTCAGAGTGGTACAACCATCACCATGCTCAATTTTTAAATATCTTCATGACCCATCCCCTCCAAAAAAAACTTCTACCCATTGGAATCACTTTCCTGATCATCTTCCCCAAAATAGATTGCACTTTAAAGGTGGGTAAAGGAAAGTTGAGGGAAGTTAAAACACTGCACAAAGGATATTGTAAGATGACAAAGCCCAAAGTGAAGATCATGTGTTTTCTTTAAAAATATATATATTTTTAAAATTTCAGAAAGGGAGAGGGAGAGAGAGATAGAAACATCAATGATAAGAATCACTGATCAGCCGAAACCGGTTTGGCTCAGTGGATAAAGCGTTGGTCTGTGGACTGGAAGGTCCCAGGTTCGATTCCGGTTAAGGGCATGTACATTGGTTGCTGGCACATATCCCGGTGGGGGGTGTGCAGGAAGCAGCTGGTCGATGTTTCTCTCTCATCGATGTTTCTAGCTCTCTATCCCTCTCCCTTCCTCTCTGTGAAAAATCAATAAAATATATTAAAAAAAAAAAAAGAATCACTGATCAGCTGCCGCCCACAGGCCTCCTACTGGGGATTGAGCCCGAAACCCAGGCATGTGTGCCCCTGATCAGAATCAAACCTGGACTCTTCAGTCCACAGGCCAATGCTCTCTCCATTAAGCCAAACTGACCAGGTCCATGTGTTTTCTTCAAGTTCTGCGTGGTTGTAATGGTCCCCAAATCTATACTAATAAAAGGGTAATATGCTAATTAGAGTGGTTGAATTCCGGACATCTTTCCAGACAAAGCCGCAGTGGCTACAAAGGCCAAGGCTCAGGCAGCCATAACCAGCTGCAGTGGCAACAGCATTGGGGTTATAGGGGTGGTGCCTCCAGAGGGAGGCCAGACGGGGGGGCCAAGGCACAGGCAGTTTGGGGTGATCAGGCTGATAGGGGAGTGCAAGGTAGGGGCAATCAGGCTGGCAGGAGATCAAGGTAGGGGCGAGCAGGCAGGCAGGCAGTGGGGTTAGGGACAATCAGGCAGGCAGGCAGGTGAGTGGTTAGGAGCCAGCGGTTCCGGATTGTGAGAGGGATGTCCGACTGCTGGAAGTTGGACATCCCCTGAGGGGTCCCAGATTGAAGAGGGTGCAGATTGGGCTGAGGGGCACCCCCCCCACCCCCCCAGTGCACGAATTTAGTGCACCGGGCCTCTAGTACCTTAATAAAAAAATGAAAAGAAAAAAACAACTAAGTAAAATGAGAAAAAAAAATAAATAAATAGATAAATAAATAAAATGTAATGTAGTAGTTACTCTTTTATTTAAGTAAATATACATATGGTTATTTCTTTATTATTTAGAAGATGACCCACATAATAAATAAGTTAAATATAACATTAATACACATATTTAAGATATTCTTAACAGCATTAAAATGTATGAGTATATATAAAAAAGAACAGAGCATGATAACGGAATATTTGCTAAATTATATTAGGTAGTCTGAAAAGAAAAATCTATTTATCTAGAAGAATAAAGGAACAGGAGTCATCTAGGAGAACAATGGATAAAGGGAGCCAAGATAAAAAGAAAAATATCAAAGTCCTGGGATGAGCAAAAGTTGAATGTATATGATGAATTTAAAAGAGATCATATGTTGTTGTCTGTCTAGGAGTTTTTATCTGTTTTTTCTTGTTTGTTCATTTGTTGTTTACAGTTTATATCCTACATATGAGTGAAATCATGTGGCTCTTGACCTTTTCTGTCTGATTTATTTTGCTTAGTATATTCTCAAGGTCCGTCCATTTTGTTGCAAAGGCAGTATTATATCTTTTCTTATGGCTGAATAGTATTCCATTGTATATATTACCAAATATATATATATATATTTTTTTTACTGTTGACACTGTTACAGATGTGCCCTATTTTCCTCCCCTTTACCAACCTCCAGCTAGCCCTGTCCCACTGCCTCTGGCCATCACCACACTATTGTCTGTGCCCATGAGCTATGCATATATGTTCTTTGACTAATCTCTTCACCTTTTTTTCATCTAGTCATCCCAATTCCCCTCCCCTCTGACCTTTGTCAGTCTGTTCACCAAAGAACACTTCAGTTGTTTCCAAGTCTTGGTCACTATGAATTGAACATAGGGGTGCACATATCTTTGCGAATAAATGTTTTTAAATTTGCGGGGTAGATATCCAGAAAAGGGATTGCTGAGTCATATGGTAACTCTATTCTTAATTATTTAAAGAGTCTCCATGTTTTCCATAGTGACTGTACCAGGTTACATTCCCACCAGCAGTGAATGAGGGTTCCTTTTTCTCCAAAACCTCCCCATAACTTGTTATTTATTGTCTTGCTGATAATAGCCATTATAACAGGTGTGAAGTGGTATCTTGCTGTAGTTTTGATTTGCATTTCCCTAATGGTTAGTGAAGTTGAGAAACCTTTCATATATCTGTTGGCCATTTGTATGTCTTCTTGGGAGAAGTGTCTTTTCAGGTCTTTTGCCTATTTTTTTAATTGGATATTTTGCTTGTTTGGTGTTGAGTTGTAGAATTCTTTATATATTTTTGGATATTAACCCCTTGTGAGAGCTCTTTTTTTAAAATATATTTTATTAATTTTTTACAGAGAGAAAGGGAAAGGGATAGAGAGTTGGAAACATCAATGAGAGAGAAACATCGGTCAGCTGCCTCCTGCACACTCCCTACTGGGTATGTGCCCGCAACCAAGATACATGC